>NC_137802.1:66005018-66393183 GCF_963383645.1 Muscardinus avellanarius
TTAGACTCCTAAGAAAAAGGAAAAGAATTAACAGAGAGTGGGCATGAACAGATATGTCAAACAGTGTTCTAAGGGCTTTATACATAACTGTTATGTCCATTTAAAGAGGAAACAAAGAGAAATGAAGTGTTTCTCAGAATCACTGGCCTGGTAGACTAATAGTCAAACCTAGGTTTCCTGCCTTTAGAGCCCAAGGGAGCCCTCTTTACATAAACACCCTGCCTAGAAGTAGACAAAGATACACTGACTTCAGTCTGGATTTCATGGCTTTTAAAATTCCAAAATGGCGGCCCCTTGATATGTTTGCTCTCTGCTGGTGACTCCATTTCTCCAGGGGCTGGGTCAGCTTTCCTATTCTCTTGACTTCCCCAAACAGGGTCTGGCCACAGCAAAGGAAGGGCTTGCTGATGAGAGGAATAAGGACCCCGCCTCTGCCCCATCAGTGCCTGATTACACATTTGCGGCCATAGAGGATGGAAGATAAGACAGTGCCAGCTCTCAGTTCTCCCAGCTGGACCAGCCCAACCTGTAAGAGAAAGGGAGAGAGTGTCTCCATGAGGTTGGATGGGAGTAGAGCTCTGGACAGAAACGTCCCCAAAGCAAGCGTGGTGGGGTCATGCTGTTGAAATACTAACCAACACCCACCTCCACCTACCCGCCGACCCGTGGTATTATTTCCTTGCACTTTCTGGTTTTCCCTAATCTAGTTAGTGCAGCCCTGTTGAATTTGACACATTAGAGAATACACAAAAGACAGAAGAAGGCAAAGAAATGATGTAATAAATTCTGATTCTTGGGTTTCAGAAATGGCTTTTGAAATGTATAGCAGACAGCGGATTTGACAGAATATAGGACAAGGAAGAGTGAAGACTCCATATGCTGGGGAGCAGAGGAAGGAGAGAGCCTGAGCACCAAGCAGGGGTACCACCAGGGACACCCCAAGGATGCAGACAGAGGAACATGGTTCTGGAGGGTCTCTGGTTAGAAACAAAGGACAACTTAGCAGTGACCGTGTGGACTGATGGCTGAGGACCCATGAAAAGTTGCTGAAGCTTTCAGAAGAGTCCAGTGTGGACAAATGATTGCCCCCCCCAGTGCCACTGCCAAAGCCCCCCATTAACCTTCCGCATGTCTCCACGTTGATGTATCACCAATAAGAAAGGAAAGCCAGGGATTCAGAAAT
Organism: Muscardinus avellanarius; assembly: GCF_963383645.1. Classification (NCBI taxonomy): domain Eukaryota; kingdom Metazoa; phylum Chordata; class Mammalia; order Rodentia; family Gliridae; genus Muscardinus; species Muscardinus avellanarius. Next base: position 66,006,202 of record NC_137802.1, read on the forward strand.
GCCCCGGTAAAATTGAGTCATGAGAAAAATTCTGTTTCTTGTATTTCTGAGTTTGGAAACTGCGCTTCTCATCTGCCTTCTGAGCCAGGCATCTCTCCTCTCGCTCCCCCGCCGCACAATGCATGAACCCCGAGACTCCTGGGCACCTGCCCCATGGGTGTCTGTGCCACCCAAAGATTCCTCTTTGTTGACTGCATGCCGCACACATACAAACTTCTACGTAGATGAGCCTGCTTTCTTGAACTCTTGGGCATCAAGAGAGTAGCAGCTCAGGCCACCAAGCCCATCTCAGCCTGGGTCCTCTGGCAGAGAAAAATTCTAAGGCAGGGGAAAGGGAAGGACAGGCTTTCCCCACCCCCAGGCTCTTGGAAACACCATATCTAAGGTTTCTTTGGCCACCCAAGATGCTGGGCTCTGCCAGACCAGATAACCATTCCGGTTTGACAGGCCCCCACAGCCCTCTGGTGTGTGCCTTTGCCCCACCTGATAGCTCTGTTTACCTTTGCCTCTGGGACTCCCCGGTGTTGTCTCCCCCTCCCCACACGGCGTACACAGAAAGCTCGAAAGATGCCACCCAGTCTCCATCTTTCAGCACTGAAGAGGTAAGCCACAGGATGCCCCAACACCGTGATTTTCTTCTCACTTCTTCTTTTAATTATTTATTTTCTTTCTTCCTTTCTTTTTACCTTTCTTTTTCCCATCCTTCCTTTCTCTTCACCTTCCTTCCTTCCTTCCTTCCTTCCTTCCTTCCTTCCTCCCTCCCTCCCTCCCTCCCATCCCTCCTTTCTTCCTTTTAGCTTTTAAGACCCTGGAGGCATTGCAGGAAGGTATATGGTCTGAGACCCTTCCCAGCACTTGTCCCCAACATGACACATATCTCTCAATCTGCAGTATTATTTGTGCTCCACCCATGCACCAAGCTCTGTTCTAGGGAATAGGATCAGCCACAAGGAGGTCAACGAGGGCTCTGCTATTGGGAGGCATGCATTCTGCCCTACCCCATAGGGCAGACATGGGGCTGCATTGCTCCCTCCAAGAAAGGAGTCCCCTTTTAGCTGGGAGGAGCATGACTGGCAGACAGCCTCCACACGTGTGTCCTGGAGCCCATCTTCAGCTCCCAGACTGAGAGCATGCTGCTCCTGTGGCCTTGGCCAATGACTGAGCAAGGTGGTGGTCCAAGGGCCATGACATGCCCACCCATAGGGACTTCTCCAGGGGGCAGTCTCTGCTCCAATACTCCCCAGGGATCAGCAGAGAGCAACCTTTAGGTCTCCACATTCTGAGGATTCCCCCACCCCTTCCTGCTTCCTCCCCTTCTTTCTTTCTTTTTTTCTTTCTTTTTTTTTTTTTGTGGTGGTACTGGGGGTAGAACCCAGGGGCTTTTTTCTACCTCCGGGCTATACTCCCAGACCTATTTTATATTTTATTTGGAAACAGGGTCTCACTAAGTTGCTGAGAGCCTCACTTAAGTAGCTGAGGCTGGCTTCAAACCTGTGCGATCCTCCTGTCTCAGCCTCCCAAGCGCAGGGATGACAAGCGTGCGCCACCACGCCCGGCTCTTCCTCCCCTTCTTTCAAAAATGTTATTCCCCAGTTGGACGTGGTGGCGCACGCCTGTAATCCCAGTAACTTGGGAGGCTGAGACAGGAGGATCACAGGCTCAATGCGGGACTCAGAAACTCAGTAAGGCTCGCATCAATTTAGAGAGACCCTATTTCCAAGTTAAAAAAAAAAATAGGGCGGGGGTGTAGATCTGAGGAAGAACGCCTCTGAGTTCAATCCTCAGCAACACACACACACACACACACACACACACACACACACACACACACACACACACACACACACACATGTTATTCCCTAAATAACCCCTAACTTCATCTCAGCATCTGACTGGCACACCAAGAATATACAAGCCAGGCCAACTGTAGGCAGAGAGCTGTTCCAGGGAAAGAGGACATGGGGGCGTGATAGAGCTGGACTTTGTAGGAGAGGATCAGGTGGCGTGAGCTAGCTCTCAGGTGTATCCGAGACAGGAACATATGAGGAGGGAGGGAGGGGTGGTTGTGCTCAGAACATCCCAGGAAGAGGGCGGGAGCGTGGAGGGGAAGAAGGCCTGTCAGTGGACAAGGTAGGGGCAACTGTGGGTGAGTGGTGGAGGGATAAGGGGATGATGTCAGCAGGACCAGCCGAGCCTCTGGAGTCTGGATTCTCCTCCAGGTCAAATTCAAGGATGACAGACCTGGTGGCTGGGCTCTGCCAAGACGCTGCTGGGCTCTGCCAGGCCCGATAACATTACAGTTTGACAGGCACCCACGGTCCCCCTGATCGCTCTAAATCCTCAAACTTCTGAATCTGAATACCTAGTATCTAGCCAGTGGAGGAGTGCTTGCCTAGGCTCCATCTCTAACAACACACACACACACACACACACACACACACACACACACACACACACACGGATGACGTGAACAGCACAGCTCTGTGATGAGGCAGTAAACACGCAGTCATCCGTAATCACCGCAGGGCCCTGGCCCACAAGCCACCGCGGCTCAACCCCAACCTGGGCCGTGTGACCTACTTGAGACAAGTCGGGAGCGACGGCCACTTCTAGCCACTTGGAAAAAGAGCGGAATGCAAGGGAGCGGAAGGGACGGCTCCCTGTTGGTACCTGCTACAAGAAGTGAATCACTCACAAACCGCAGGAGTTATTCATAGCCAGTCTCTTAACCCCTTGCTCAGGAGTGAGGGTGGCACACGCCTGCGTCATTACAGCCTGGATGCTTCCTCGGAGCAGGGACTGGGGATCCTGGGGGATGGAGAGCAGGATTCTAGAATTCCTGTCCCTAAACCAGTGCTTCTCGGCTGGAGGCATCCCCCCCACCCCCCCGAGATACTCAGCAACATCTGAGGAGTGTTTATTTTATTTTAGTTTTAGTTTTGTTTATTTGTGTTTTCTTTGGTTTGGTTTGGTGGTGCTGGGGATGGAACCCAGGGGTAAACTATCTCTGAGCTACACCTTCCTGCCTTATTTATTTATTTATTTATTTATTTATTTATTTATTTATTTTGTAGTACTGGGGATGGAACCCAGGGGCATTCTACCTCCGAGCTATACACCTAGCCCTATTTTTTTTTTTTTTGGTGGTATTGGGGTTCTTGGAAACCCTTCTGTCTCCAGGCTACACTCCCAGACCTATTTTTATATTTTTATTTGAAAACAGAGTCTCTTAAGCCAGCACAGCTGGCTTCGAACCTGCGTGATCCTCCTGTCTCCGCCTCCCAAGCGTGGGGATTACAAGCGTAAGCCACCATGCCAGGCTCCTAGCCCTATTTTTTATTCTTTATTTTGAAACAGTATCTCACTAGGTTGCAAAGGGCCTCACTAAGTAGCAAAGGCTGTCCAGGAACCAGGATCCTCCTGTCTCAGCCTCCCAAATGCTGGGATTACAAGTGTGTGCCACCACACCCGGCTTCCATGCCCTATTATATTTCTTTTATTTGAAACAGAATCTTGCTAGGATGCTGAGGCTGGCCTCCAAGCTGCCGTCTTCCTGTCTCACTTACCAATTACTGGGATTACAGGCACGTACCGCCGTGCCTGGCTCTGAGGATGTATATATTTTTTTAATTTGGCACCAGGCATGGTGATGTACACCTCGAATCCTAGTAGGCTGAGACATGTGAGTTGAAGGTTCATGGCCAGCCTCAGCAATTTAGTAATATCCTCAGCAACTTAGCAAGACCCTGATTAAAATTAAAATAGGACAGGGGTGTAGTTCAGAGGTAGAATACCCCTAGGTTCAATCTTCATTACCAAAATAAGAAATAAGAAATTAGGGGCAGGGCATTTAGTGCATAGAAGAGCCCAAGGTCGCTGGGCATGGTGGCTCACGCTTGTAATCCCGGCAGAGACAGGAGGATCGCGCAGGTTCGAAGTCAGCCTCACTGGCTTAAGAGACCCTGTTTCCAAATGAAAAAATATAAAATAGGTCTGGGAGTGTAGCCAGGAGGTAGAAGGGTTTCATCCCCAGTACCACAGAAAGAAAGAAAGAAAGAAAGAAAGAAAGAAAGAAAGAAAGAAAGAAAGAAAGAAAGAAAGAAAGAAAGAAAGAGAGAGAAAGCCCAAGGTCCCCCTAAGGTTCTACAGTGTGAAGCTGCAGGCTGCCCCCTACCCAGGCACTCTCCGCATCTCCAAGAGCCAGATTATTCACCTCTGACCCAAGAGGATTTTTCAGACAGGGTTTGTTTTTTGTTTTTTGTTTGTTTGTTTGTTTGTTTGTTTTGTTTTTTGGTGGTACTGGGGTTCCTGGAAGCCCTTCTATGTCCGGGCTACACTCCCAGACCTATTTTTATATTTTTATTTGGAAACAGGGTCTCTAAAACCTGCGAGGCTGGCTCCGAACCAGCGTGATCCTCCTGTCTCCGCCTCCCAAGCACGGGGTTTACAAGCGTGCACGCCACCACGCCCAGCCAGACAGGGGTTTTTAGATAAGGGCAACAGAATTTGATAGATATCACCAGCAGGGCTTCCTCCATGTAAATCTAACAACAGCAAACAAAACACTGAACTGTTGGTCCTTTCCTTCTTACACTAGCTTAAATACCAAGAAAGATTTCCTTGAAAGAAAGAATTTTAAGCTCTAAGACTGCAGTCTCCCTTGCTGGCAGTCTTCTAAGGCTGACTGTTAAGGCCAACTGAGGTGTAAACCTAGGCAGAGAGGGATAGATTGAGATGACCCCCCCCCCCAAGGAGGACCTTGCCCGCCGGGCATTCCTATAGTAATAATACAAAATGTGGCGGGGTGCTACATTTTAATTAATTTTAGTCCCTTTCAAGACCACAGTTATTATTGTAAAAACACCGATAATACTAAACATATGTCGAAAATACACAGCTGGCTGCGGCCCTGGAGACCCAGGGACGTGCTAAGTCATATGTCTTCTGGGGTGGTGAGAAATCAGTAGCCCCTCCCCAGCACCCCCTGACACCCCAGCACCCTTCTCAGTGGGCCTGCCAAGCCCCTTACCAGCCCAGCCATTAGCCTCCCAGCTTCTCTGCTCCCCACAAAGACAGCCTGGGCAGATGGGCCTCCAGAAATCCTGGTTTAATTATTTTATTGGGAAAAGAAAAAAAAGGTGCATTCTCTCATTTGTGAAGAATGCTCCATGATCGGCCCTTGCAGCGTGCGAAACTCCTCACTGTCTGGAGCAGACCTGAGTTATTAAGTGAGATGCATCTGCCCTCTCCCTCCCAGCATCCCCCGCTGCACACCCTGCTGGCCGGGGTCGGGTTGAGGGCCAGTACCATCTGCTAAAGAGGCCGCAAAAGACCTGGAAGCTCCGCTGCAGCGTGGGTGCCGTCCACACAGGGCAGGGCCCTGGCCTGGCCCAAAGCTCCCTGGAGGACTCTTGTCCTGAAAATGCTCCACTGGGATACGGCTGGTTCAATCTCCATTTCTCTTTTTCTCTCAGGAGAAACAGTTTCCAGGTGGCCCTGACTCGTGAAACAGTGTGAGCCTATTTTAGAAGTTAGCAAGTTCCTTCTTAGCCAAAACTGAGTTATAGATGTGTGCACTGGAATTGTCCTTTGTGAGACCAATGAGTTCTTGAGAGTCTTCCATACCCATTTTTCATAAAAATGGCAGAGATTATGTTGTTCCCATTTTCTTTGTTCTTTCTTTTTTCTCTTTCTTTCTTTCTTTCATTCATTCTTTCTTTCTCCTTCCTTCCTTTCTTCATTTTCTTTTTCTGCTTTCTGAAGTACTGGGACTTGAACCCAGAGGCATTCTACCTCCAAGCTACACCGCCAGCCCTATTTTTTTATTCTCTATTTCTTTAATTTTTATTTATTTTTTTGAGGTACTGCGGATGGCATCCAGGAGCATTCTACCTCTGAGCTACACCCCCAGCTCTATTGATCGTCCTGTCTCAGTCTCCCAAATGCTGGGATTACAAGCCTGTGCCACCACGCCTGGCTTTATTCTTTATTTTTGAAAGAGTCTCATCAAGCTGCAGAGGGCCTCGCTTAGTAGCTGAAGCTAGCTGCAAACCTGCATTCCTCCTTTCTCCTCCTCTCAAGTACTGGGATGACAAGCAGGTGCCACCATGCCCGGCTCCCATTTTCTTCAATGAGAAAAGTAAGACCCAGAAAGGTTAAGTGGCAATTATGAGGCAGGGTCATGGGGGACACAGTGGCCTTGCCTCCAGTCATATGCAGTCTCCCTATAACTCATAGAAATCTGCACAGAGACAGATAATCTCATGCTCTTTTACCAGATACCTTCATGGATATTGACTCCAAATCCTGTCTCTTGTGGCCCTGGAACACTAAGGGGTTCTGGTTACTGAGATTCAGATGGCAACCTCCATCCACTTTCAATTTTATGATACTCCAGCTCAGGGTGAGTCCTTCTTCAGCTATCAGACAGACTTCTCCTGCGGGATTCTCTCCCAGGATCAGGGGTTCAACCTCTGCATCTCCCTTCCCCCACCAGACCTTCCCTGCTGGAACCTCTGCAGTCACAACACCCCACCCCATCTGTGCACTGAAGGGCAGGCCAGACCTTGACTTTATCATTTACTGAAGAGCCAAAATCATCTCTTTCTCCAGAGTCCAAAGCTTGATTGGCCTGACCTTCCAAAGACCTGAGTGGCAAGTTCTTGAGGACAGAAAAACAAACAAAACCAGAAAATCTACCAACTTATCTTGGCACAACTGTGTGCTGTATGATCAACTCAATTAATTGTCATAACCCCTCCATGAAACAGGCCAGTGTTAGGTCCTGTTTATGGATAAAGAAACCAAAGCCCAGAGTAATCAAGACATGTGCTCCAGATCACATACCCAGCATGCTAGGGAGATCTAAGTAGAACATCAAAAACAACAAAATCCTACCTCTCGTAACTGCCACTGGACAGGGAGAGAAGCATGAAGAGCCAAGTATGGAGAGGGAGAAAGAAGGAAGTATATCGGCTGGGAAGCAATTTCCAAGATGACAGACATTTCCCCAGGTTCTTCTAGGAGGATAAAACCATCATCTATTCTCTTAAGTTCCCTGTAGTTGTGAGAACAAGGCAAGGCAGGCAGTATCTCAGTGGATCAATATGCCACACATATTAATGTGTAACCATCTTTTCTCCACTCCATTTTCTTGTCTGCAGCTCTAAGAGAATAGTCAGAGTCATCAATGCTAGCTGCTATAACAAATACTCCCCAAATCTCAGGTTTAACACAACAAAGTCTCATGATTTCTTCTCGCCATGGTTGAAACCACAGAATTCCAAATAACTCTGGAGCCCAGATTCCTGGAACTTGTTGTTCTGCCATGCCCTTAGGTCAATGAAGAAAATGAGTAAGACATGGCACCGTAGGACACTTTACAGGGCAACATTCTGCCATATTTGTCAGCCAGAAGCTATCAGACAGTCTAAACTACATCCAGGAAAGGCTGGGAATGTTGATTTTCAGTGTGCTTAGGGAGATTATGGGATGGTAAGCATCTACTAGCTGGTCTCCACCAAACCAGTTAACCCACTTCTATATCCTCTCTCTGGTTCCTCAATTACGTGCCCCCATTGGTCACTTTTTCTCTCTTCAAATCTGATAATGCTCAGGGCTGAATGTATTCCTCTAGACTTGGCCTGCTCAGGCCAAAGGACCCTGCAGTGTCACCTCCTTGGGTCTGGATACCATCTGTCTATTAAGGCAGTCTACCAGTATTTTAATGTTTTTACCAACAGTCACACTGTTGGATCATATTATGCTTGTGGTCAACTAAAACCTCCAGATCTCTTTCCCGTGAGCTGCTGCCAACGAGGGCTCTCTAATCTAGTTCTTGTGCTTCTGATTCTAAAACCACATGAAATTGAACAGCAACGGTTGAAAGTCTTCCCTCTTGCTGGGTTTGGCTGAGCACTGGGGTCAGGAAAGATGATCGGGATCCTAATGCTCACATCTAGCACATTGGCTTTGCTCCTAACCTGGTGCCGTCTTTAGTCTTTCTTGATCTTCACTCAAGACCCTGATACAAAATTGAGACCAGGACAGAATCCTACAGCAGTGCAACTATGATCTGAAATCAGCCTTTGACTGATTCTTTGGAGACGGCTGTTTCACCATATTTGACTGATTCTTTGGACAAGGCTGTTTCACCATCTGGGAATCTGCCGACTAAGACCCTTTGCCAGCCCGCATTTGCTCCTTCAACCAGACAATAAAGTCGGATAAAACCTCATTTATTTAGTGCTTACTCTTTGAAAGTATCTAATTTCCCCAATCTGTCATTCTTATTGAATTCAATATGCTATAAACCCTAACTAATCTGTAGTCAGAGTGACTTATCTGAAGCCCTACAGCTGATTATTAACAGAACCCATGCTAGAACTTAGGTGTCTTGAGCCCCCAGGTTCCCCACATTATCAGGCATCTAACAGGCACTCAGTGTATTAAAACGCATGGCCCGGATGCAGAAACTGACCCGCTTACAGTGGTGCCGCGTGGCTGCTGGTACCTTCTCTGGAATGCTCATATATTTTTCAGCTTGCAGATTCCCATCCATTAATCCATCTCTTTGCCCTTCCAATTAGAAAGACAAGAGCTATGACTGCCAAATATCTTGTTGGGTAAACTACCTGGAGTCATTTGGGCATGACTCAAGTCACGTGCATCATCATCACATGTTTGGGGGAAGGACCCGGAGACTGACTCCCAGGACACACCCAGAGCCCCACCTCCCTCCACAAAGCTTTGGAGGTCAGCCTCAGAGGAGAAGGCTGTCTGGTCTAGTAAATCCCTCCGTTACAGAAATCTGCAAAAGTCGGGGTTGCAAGCTCGTAGTGCCTCTCTCTGCTAGGAAGGCAGGGCCAAGAAGAGGTTGTACCGGTCTGATAAGAATCCACCCTCATTAACACGCTAATTGCTTCCAAGGATATGTTTCTAGAGGGTCGGAAAGCTCCTTGCCTCAAGTAGACCAAAGACCTTCTTCTCAGTCAAGTAGTGTTCACATTATTAATTCCTTGGGCAAGACTTTAATCACAGGAATTTCAAAGGTGAACCTAAGAGACAGTGAAATTAGTCTGAACTCTTGATGAATGAAATCCCTGAATCTATATATCTATAGATCTGTCCTGAGATTAAAGAATCTTAGGAGAAAAACATCCAGATTCAAGTAAATTCTTTTCAAACATTAGGGTCTTTTTGACTTGTTAATGCCAACATATCTAACCAGATAATACTTTATACTTTTATTGGTGTACTGTAATTATATATGTCAAATTTATGCATTATAGTAATATTAAACATGATACATAAATTCATTCACACATCACTGGGTATATTTCTCTCCATAACTCTCCCCATTCTTAGATACATTTTAGAGAGATTGGTAGTGATTCCTTCACATATGGACATAAAATAATTTGAACTGTTCCCTTCCTCCAGCCTGTTTTTCCCCTTCCCACCTCTTCCCCAAATCCTTTGTCACTATTTTGCTGGGTTTTCTCCTCATTTGACTGAATTCTCTCCTTTCCCGTTTTCATTCTTGCTTCCACGTATGAGAACAAATATACAACCCTTGACTTTTTCAGACTGGCTGATCCGCTTAACATGTTATTCCCTAGTTCCATCCATATTCTTGCAAATGACGTAATTTGGTTCTTTCTTATGACTGACTAAAATTCCACTGTGTGTATATATACCATATTTTCATTATCTATTCATCTATGGATAGACTCCTAGGTTGGTTCCAAAATTTGGTTATTGTGAACCAATATGCATGTATCACTATAGCATTCTGACTTTAATTCTTTTTTAACCAAATAACTTTATGCATAGAGTGTGATACTAGGCTGGGCATCTCAGTGAAGCTTCCCAACAACCATACGAAATAGAGAAAGCAAACTAGCTCCATTTACATATGGGGAAAATGAAGCTTAAAGAAATTACACAATAAACACAGTTCTGGCAAAAAAAAAAAAAAAAAAAAAAGAAAGAAACCAGCAAACTAATGAAAGCCTCTGATGCCAGCAAGACCTTTAAGAGGACACAGGTGGTGACCGAAACCCATAGGCTTACAAGGGCCATGGAAGCATTTGAAACCTTACAAATAAGAAAGAAAAAGTATTGGCTCCGAAATATATGGAGGCACAAAACCTACTTTTGCCAGAATAACACCGGCAACTAGCCAAGAGTCATTTAAATCAATTCTCGAACACTTATCCATAAATATAACAAAGTTTAAATCACAAGAATAAATCCTATTTCTTAAATCTCAAAGCAACAGTTATAAAGATCCCCTTGTTCTCTTTTCTCCTCCCATGAAATTACACGTAATGTGGGATGCGGGTGTGTTTTAATGCTTTTGATAAGACAAAGGGTGGACCCTCTGAAGGTCAGAAGCCTTAGAGGCTACTAATTTCTGAGGCCCCAGGGGTTCCAAGCCTCGCCTGTAAGCCCTCTGCTGTACCACACTTCAGAGCATCCAAGTTCATAGTTCTCAGACTTGTGATGAAACAAGTCTGGCACTCTTGTAATTTTTGTATTAATTGACTCGTTGACCACTTCCATAACCTCTCTTATAGTGTACACTTGAGTTGAAGCTATAAATCTGCATTCCTTTATAAATAGTTGACAGTTTTCTAACATTAAAAATTTGGGGTACGTCAGAGGGCCCTGGGGAAGCAGTATTATTGGCTCATGTGATTACTTCAAGATGACTGGGCCAGGGCGGAACCAACGAAGAACTGGGCTCTGTCATGGGCTCAACAAAAAGTTGGCCCAGATCACAGGGACCGAATTGCCTCTGGGGGCATGGGTCAGGCTTTCTCCAAGAGGAACTGGAAAAGTCCTTGCCAAACTTCCTGTCCACCCACTTTCAGCATAGAAGTCATATACTGCGTTCTAGTCCCCAGAGCCCTGGCTTTCTCCACGCAATATCCACTCAGGGATTCTGGGCACTGGCCTACCGGCTACAAGCCTCTGGTACCTCTCCCAAGGCCCGTTGTCTCTATCAGAAGCCAAAACAAACAAAACAAAATTCTTGACCTAGAGAAAGTTCCAGAGAACCCAGCTAAAAGGGAGCTAGGACGGAGCTTCAGGGTAGGGTTCATAGGAGCCCTGATGAGCACTACTTGAACCTAACACCAACAGCACCTGATATTTCTAGAGTCTCTGGGGGAAGATACTCTCAAATGGATATCATCTGACTTGTTATCTAAATTCTGGGAGAGATATGATCTAGAATTCTTCCATTGTAATAAATAGGGGAGGCTCAAAGAAGTTGAGGGGTTGCCTCAAAGCCATATAATGATGCCAGCCAAAGTCCTCAATGGCCCCAGCCTCCAGACCCAAGGGCAGTCCTCTTTCAGCTAGTACTAATGACTCTGGTGGTCTCTGGGTTGAGCCTCCTGAGAGAGTTCAGCTCAAATCTGCCTGGGTTTTGCAGAATACAAAACCTGAGATGAGGGCCCTGAAACACCCAAATACCCAGGTTCATGTATGTGTGGGTGTGTGTGGGTGTGTGAGGGGGGCGTATGTGTTGCCTGGATTGAACTCATGGGCACTGAACTGATGATCCGAGCCACATCACCAGCCCTATTTTATTTGGAAACAGGGTCTTGCTATGTTGTTGAGAGCCTCACTAAATTGCTGACGCTATTTTCAAACCTGTAATCTTCCTGTCTCAGCCTGCCAAATACGGGGATTACAGGCATGAGGCACCATGCTCGGCCTTATCCAGGTCCTTGATTCCAAAGCAGTGTCTGTGCAGAACTGATGAGTTGAACTCTGCTTCTTATTCTCGCTCTTTAACATGGACCAGAGTCTTGTGGCTGGCTGGGCTGGCAGACGTAGCCACACCGCACATGTGGCCCTCTCGTCTTCAGCCCTCTTGGGCCACTGAACCCGCCCTAAAACAGCAGCCTTCCAGTTCCTCTCAGCTGTGTTCTCTCCATACCTTGCAACCCAGGAACTCATGTTGCCATGTGTCCTCTGACCCACGGTCAGTGTGAGGATCCTCCCCTGGGGGCAGCCACAGCATCCTAATAGATTGCCACAAACTCCACCCACCTTACAATTCCCACACAAGTAAGTCTCCTACGTACCTGAGACTTGTAGAGCAAGCAAACTATACCATCTCTACTAGAGTGAGAATCTCAAGGACATTCGGGGGACTTGGTTCATCTCTAAACCCGTTGTGTCCACTCGATCTCTCACCTTGACCTTACACGTTCATCCAACAACCATTTTTTGAGTTCCTCACCTCGGAGACACAGAACTTAGGTCTTCAAGAGCTCAGAATTTGGAGGGTTACACCTTCCAGAAAACAGTGACTATTCAAATGGATTCATGTGACAGAGGATAGCACAGGGTGAGCCATCAACCCAGGAGAAAAACATATAAACACATATTCTCCAGCCTAGAGTTGTAGAGGTTTAACTCCCACAGCTCCATGCAGCCCTCCTACCCACAGCCCTTGCTGCTGCCCTGAGTTCTCCAGCAGCAGAGCAGCTTTCTGGACAGACTAAGTCCTGATCTCTCCATGCATAAGAGTTCGTGCTAGAAAGGAATCTTAAAATGGCTCACATCCCGTTTCCAAGCCAAGCTCTGCTGAGTTAGATAGGTCCAGCCCAATCACACAGAAACTCTTGTCCAAGTTTATGCAAGTAGGTAGGTACTGTCCCCAGGAGTATAACAAAGTTCTCTAGTACCTCACCCTTCAGATCCTTTCTCCCAGGTTTGTCTACCTAGAACACCAGAGCCCTTTCTCAACAAAGGCAGTATGGTGGCCGGAAGCTTGCCCCTGGGAAGTATCCACCACCCTGCAGTCTTTGGTGGACAGGGACACATGGTGGGCAGATAAGCCACCAAGACCAACTCTCTTGGGTCCTAGAGAACAAGATGGCCATGTGGCTTGGCCATAATCCCAGATGATGAGACACAGTGCTGACCCGGAGGCTGGCAGCGTTGTCCTGAATGCCAGGCTTTTCCTCACATAGTAAGGCTCAGCTGCTCCCAGGGGAAGGGTCTCCTCCCAGCCTCAGCTGGTCACCAGGCACATTGGCCAGCAGTGAGCATTCAGTTAGCAACCTGATTCTGTGATTAAGTGCAGGCCCACGAGTGAGTTGCCCAGGTTTGGGTCAGGCTTCTCCCAATGGAGATGGGGACGGGGGGCAAAGACATAGCCTGGTCACTCGGCTTCAAAGTAAACTGAGAAAATGGAGTGTGACACCCCAGACTGTGGGTGACTGCCTGAGAATGAGTGGGCACAAGGACCAGAGGAGGAAGAGGAGGAGGGAGAGGAGGGGAAAGCCTTAAAAGATGTGGGACTTAGATGCCTCCTCTAGGCTGACCTGCACCCCAGGCACTGTACCAGGGGCTTCAGGCATCAGTTACTCAGGGTGTTATGGTTTGGATACAGAATGTTTTCTGGGAGAGCTCATGAATTAATAATGTAAAAAGTTCAAAAGTGAAATAATTGAATCATGAAGGTTAAATCTCACTGATGGATTTATGAATTTATTGAGTGGGGTAAGGGGTAAGGCACGAGGTGTGGGCTGGGGGACTACATATGTCTCATCCTCTCCCCTTGCTCTCTCTCTCCATATAGCTGCCATGCCCTGAGCTCTGCAGGTGTGACCTGGCCTAACATGGCCTGAAACCCCCAGAACTGTGAGCAAATAAATCCTCCTTCCTCTAAGCTGTGGTTGTCAGGTATCTTAGGTCATAGCCATGATGGCACTGAGGTCAGAGCTTGGTTGGTCTGACTCCAATATCTCTGCTTTCCTATGGCACCAACTTGCTGGAGTAAAATCACCTTTGCCATCCCAGTTCCTTCTCGTGAGGAGAAAAGCTTCTCACATTACCCTAAGGGGAGGGTTTGGGAGAGGACAGGGACAGGAAGTTGGAGCCAGAACTGATGCAGTCAATTAAGCTCAGCCACACCTGCTTGGGGTCCCTGGGAAGGTGGCCCCACAACAAAAAGCAAGCAGCACCTGCAAAGTGGGCCCCCAGCTCTCTCCCCCCGCCTTTCTGCCCTTCCATGGGGGAGAAGGCTGCTCTGTGCAGCCAGCTGAGGCCTCAGCCCGGGTGCCATCTCCCACCTCCTGCCAGCTCCCAGAGCCAGGCAGCGACCTCTCCACCACCCTGGGAGGTGCTGAGAGCTCTGGTGCCCGGCTCCGGAGGCTCCTGGAAGCCTGTTCCTGGATTGTTGCCCTGAGCTGTTGAATGGAAGGGACTCAGGGTAAGGTCGTCCTGCTCGGGGGGGCCTGCAGGGCTGCTCTGGAACAAGGCCAGTTGGCACTTTCCTCCTCTGGGCTGTCCGGTGGAGCCAGGGACAGAGAGCAGAGACTGGGTTCTTGCCTTCCAACTACCACAAAGGGCAGGGCCCCTCGGCAGCTGGAGGTGGCTTTTCCCAGGAGAAGAGGGCTCAGTAAGGCTGGAGCCACGGCACCTTGGCTGAGCACACAGGGTGTTGCCTCGCTCTGCAGACGGTATCCCACCCAGGGCTTGTTTAGGGTGAATTACTTGGGAAACGGCGAGAGACCTGTGACTGTATCCTGCAGGAAATCACAGGCTGGGCGCCAGAAAGAAACCAGGTCAAGCTTCATGGAATCAGGCCACCAGGAAGGAAGGGCAGGAGCCCAGTGTTTACGGAGTGTCTTCTCTAAGCGAGGCCCAACGGCACAGGGGCACATGTGCACCGGGAGCCTTCCAAGGAGGGCAGGCTGAGGAGGCCCATTTTGTAGAGGCGGCACCGCTGGAAAGCACATCCAGGTGAGCCCAGTTTCAAAGCGGGTACTACCTCAGTCCCCTCGCCAGCACCCCTCCCAGATCCCCATTTTGGAATCAAAGTAGCAGACAGCATGGGACCCTCCACTATCCAAGGCAATGCATGAGGGCGGCGGGGGTAGGCGCAGAGAGTGCAGCCCAACTCAAGTCCCGCCTTTACAGCCTTGAGCTGCATGTCCTTGGGCAAGAAATGAGAGGTTCTGTGCGAAACATTCAGGTCAGTGCTTGAACGTGGTGAGTTTCCCATAAATGGCAGCAATTATTATTCTCATTAATGTCACCATTGAGCTGAATTTCAAAGATACTCACGCATCACCGGACCTACCTCCACTAAATCCCCCTCCTCTAAGCCCCAGCCAAGGGGCAGGTTTCCTTTCAGGCAGGTGGCCGATCACTCAGGGCTCTTCTGCAGAGGAAACCCAGACAGGCAGGAGAGGAAGGGCTGAGGTGGAAAATCAATGTGCATCAGAGACCACACACCCATCTCCCCCAGGAGACTGGATCCTCCTCTTCCCCCTGCCTGGGCCATGCCTGGACCAGTTCAGAGGCTGAAAGTCCATTTTATTTTGAAAGGCAATAACATCTTTCTCTCATCCGTTCCTCACAGGCCTCCACTGCCATGCAGAATTTCACCCTGTTCTACTATTTACCCCACTGTCCCTCCAAGGAAAGGATGGTGTACCCCATCTACGTACCCCCAATGCCACCATGTGGAAGCAACTCCTCCCCACTCCTTCTTCTATGTCCATAGCTTGGAGGTCCAGAATATCCCCACCTAGCAGCCCCCCCCCACCCCCGCATCGTTCATGGGTCCTGTACGCCGGCAGCAAGCTTAGCCGGAGCTGGACTTACAAGAAGGAGTTTACTTTCTGTGCTAGAGGTTCACCTCCTCCACTTCATTGCCAACCTTCTCTGTTCCCCACAGCATGGCAAATAATACCCCATTTTATGTGGAAAACACTAAAATAGGATCACACCTTTTATAAGATATTTCCACCCCACAACCTGAAAACAGACTTCACCTTCCTTCTATCCCCTCCCCCAAGATGCCTGGCTGGTTCTCCTTCTCCTCTCTCTCTCTCTCTCTCTCTCTCTCTCTCTCTCTCTCTCTCTCTCTCTCTCTCTCTCTCTCACACACACACACACACACACACACACACACACACACTACACATATACACAAGCACACACATACACACGCACACGTTTTGCTACCAGACTTCCCTAAGCCACTTTAATTGAAAAGGCATGATTTAGACTAATTGACAGCAGATGGGTTCGGCTGCAAAAAGCAGAGAAGAATTGGTTGAACATGATTTACAGAGACGAGGCAAAAAAAAAAAAAAAACTTTCTCTTTTTTATATCTTTCTTGGAGCTCTGTGGCCAGAATAGCTCAGCAGAAAGGAGAGAAGAAGGGGGGAAAAAAGTAATTAGTGTTTAATTTCTTAACAATTTTTAACTCCCTTTTTAATTGCTTTACATAAACCTGTCCTAGAATTTTACAGCCTTCAAATCTCTGTCTAAGTCTGGACCTTGTTTCTGGTTTTAATTACAGGGAGGCTTGTCTGGCACATTAAATTAGAAGAAGAAGGGGGGAGCACACAATTTCAGAAATATTTTGCTATTGGACTTCCAAGTGAACATCTAATATTTCAGTATACGAAGGGGAAAGCTCAGCCCAAAAGGGCTCTGGGAGGAGCAGATGTGGACCCAATATTCTGCAATATTACTGCAGCCACCAAAAACTATCTCCTGGTGTTATTAGGAGAGAAAGAACGTTCAGAAGACAGCACCTGGTGGTGCACGGTGGTCCCCAAGCATGCAGCACTTTTTTTATTTTCAGTATTGGGGATGGAACCCAGGGGCATTCTACCTCTTAGCTATATCCCCTGCCCTATTTTGTATTCTTTATTTTGAAACAGTGTCTCACTAGGTTGCAGAGGGCCTCACTAAGTAGCTGAAGCTGTTTGCTAACCACAATCCTCCGGTCTCAGCCTCCTGAATGCTGGGATGACAAGCGTGGGTCAACATGCCCGGTTTAAGCCACCCCTTTTTAAGCAGGGAAGAAGCCAGAAACACGCACTCCAAGTAGGAGCACAGGTGAGTCTCCCTGGTATAGGATTTATGGGAGAAGGACCTGGTAGTCGATTTAGGGTGCATGGCTACCTGGTAGCTGTCTGCATCCAAGTCTGTATCTCAAAGAGAGGTCAAGAAAAGTGTGGCCCTGCTTCAATCAAGGATTCTCCCATGCTATTGGCCACCGTACCCACCTGGCTACATGTGGCTACTTAAATTTATACACGTGAATAGTAAATACAATTTTAAATGCCTTTCCTCTGTGGAATAAGCCACATTTCAACAGATCCATAGCCTCACAGGGCTGGGGGGCTCATATTATGTTGAATAGCACAGATGTGGGACATCTCCGTCTGAGGAAAGTTCTATCGGACCAGTCTGCTCTGGAATATGGCTACTGAAAAGAAAACAGCGTTGAGGTCAACTGGGTGCTAGCTAGAAAGGTTAGTCCACATTAGAGCAAGACTGCGCGGCATCCCAGAATACATAAAAGGGTATGGTGATAACATGTCATCTCAGAGTGTCTCCAGGTAGCCGGGAGGGCCCTTCCAACACGCACATTGTATGTGGGCCTCTGGGATTGCGGCAGAACGCAGTCAAGTCTCTTACTTCCTTAACTTTTATTTTGTTTTGGTAGCTCCTAGATTTTTGCAGTTACTTTTACTTTTTTATTTTTTAAGCCTAAGGACATTGTTTTAGTAATGAAATGGGTGTGCATGTCCAACACCATCCTACCAGGACGACAAAGAGGTCCTTGGAGCCGAAGCCCTACTTCCATTGAATGTTCAAAGCTGGCATCTGCCCCTGGAGCGGGTATCCAGCATGGGGAGACGGGTCAAACCCTGAAACGGTGTGGCTGCCTGGGGTCTGGAGCCAGGAACGGTGCACAGATCCCCTGCAAGGTGAGTATGAAGCAAGGGTAAAGGATGGAGCGCCCTAGAATGTCCTCGGAACATAAACCTCACAGAGCCAAGCTCCTCACCCCCTGCCTGTGCTCGTTAGCATCCGGGCCCGCAGACCCCCTTGGCAGCCCCTGCCCCAAGTTCCTTGAAGATTCACACTGCGGGGCAGAGGGCTGCCTGGCGCCCGCTGGGCAAGCAGCTTTGGGGATGGAGCCAAGCCAACACGGCTCCCCACACATGGTCATTACCTCCCGAAAACCCAGGAGTTATTACAATTAAAACACATTGCGGGGAGGGCGGGGAGGATGGCGAGGGCTGGAGGAGATCCCTCTAGGAAGGAACACTGGGATTAAAAGAAATTAGAGCGGTTGTCATGGCAACGCAGCCAGGGCAGGACTACTCTGTGATTACTTCAATGGGAATGGAATGGGGGTGCCGAGCGGGGCTGGGACTGAGGGTACTGGGGAACCTTACCTAACTGTGTGGCCAAAATCTGGGAGAATTCTCCCGGGGAAGATTCCAATATGCTTTTCTACTCTCTTTGAGGGTCTCTGAGCACTTAGAACATGAAACACTAGAGGGAATGGCCCTCGGTCCTCTGGGGCACCCGCACCCCAGTTCTCTGCTATGCTTTTCAAAGTAGGAGACTCCCTCGCTGTGTCACAAGTAACGAGGCCTGTCCAAGTTTCCTAAAAGTTCAACTCTGGTGATTGTTCCCGGAGCCCTAGGTAAGCTCCGCTCCCTCACGCCATCTCTTTCTAAGGAGGTGAAATGGAACCTGAAGGCATTTGGATATCAGGTGTGTGTGGCCGGAGGGGTGGGAGCGCTGGGAAGGGGAACATCTGGAAGCTGGCCTATGATAATAAGCAAGATGGTGCCTGTGCTTGGGAGTCCTCCCGGTACCAGGGCAGGATTAGACCCCTACAGAAAGGGAACCCCATTTGGCAGAGCTATAAGGTCTGCAAAAGAGAAAACAGTAATTAGCTCTTGGTCTTTCTACTTGTCTGCCTCTGGTGAAGCTTGGCAACCCAGGCAGGTCTGGCAGATAGACAAGGAGAACCTGTTTGGGAACCTCTGGGGAGACGAGGCTGGGGTAGAAGAGGTGGCTGGAGATGGAGAGTCCTAACTGCAGCTTTGAGGGGAGTTCTTGGCAAGACCCCACTTCTCCAATCTTGTTTCAAGTACCACCTCGGTGGGACTAAGAGACACAGGGAGGAGGCTAGCAACTCTACACCGAACCAGGAGTCTGAGGTGTAGCCAGTGGCCTTCCATCTGGAGGGACCAGGTGGCTCAGGCAAAGCCTCAGTCCTCCTGGACCCAAAACTGGAGACTTCTGAGTCCCCTAAACACAGCCTAGAGATGCCACCTGGGACGGTCTTCCCCTCCCGTCTCCCCCTCTCTTTGGAAAGGAGCTCATTTCCCAGGTACACCAGTGCTATTTGGACCATCAGCGGATCTTTCTCGGTTTGTATTTGCAAGGTCTGAGGTGTCCTTATGGAAAACCCATGGTCCAGCCTAAGAGAAAGACTTGTGTCAACCACCGACTGTGTGACCTTCCTCAGCCCACTCAACATCTCTGTCTCCCTGTCTGTAAAGACATCATCTAATTTACAGTGTCATGGTGAGCATTTGGGAAAACAGACTCAACCTAGGCTCTAGCGTCTAGGATAACCAACCTACCCAATTTGGCCCTGAGGATGTTCCAAAAATGAAGCTTCGGTTTTAAACTCAGGACAGTTGTGGGCAAACCCAAAGGAGTTGGTCACTGCACCAGGCAGAGGGTGCAGGGGACCAGCTATCATTTTATGCAGAGGGCTTCACTTTGGAAAATTCTTTGCATATACCTATACCTCATACATGTTACATAGATGAATGTCATATATATGGATATCATATGAATAATGAATACTTTTATGTATCTATGTATATAATACATACATCGATTCATGGTTTTACACGCAAATCTATGTACAGGATTTATACAAAGAGCAAAAACACCAATATCATATCACCTGGAAGAATTTCTACCACTTGGTTCTGGGAGCACTGGATGAGGGCAGAAAGAGGAAAAAGAAGAGCCAGGCATGGTGGTGCACATCTGTAATCCTAGTGCTTGGGAGGCTCAGACAGGAGGATTGCAGGCTTAGGAACAGCCTCTGCAAATTAATATAGGTGTGTGTATTATATACATTTTCTTTTTCTTTTCTTTCTTTTTTTTTTTTTTTGCTGGCACTGGGGTTCCTGGAAACCCTTCTACTTCCGGGCTACACTCCCAGACCTATTTTATATTTTTTTATTTGGAAACAGGGTCTCTTAAGCCAGTGAGGCTGGCTTCGAACCTGCGCGATCCTCCTGTCTCCGCCTCCCAAGCACGGGGATTACAAGCGTGCGCCACCACGCCCGGCTATATACATTTTCTAAAGAAATGGATTGGAGGTATTCATGTTTCAAAAAGATTCTTTGCTTGGAAAATGGTGAACTGTATACTCCTCTATACAAGGTTAGGGGCAGAGAATAAATGGGACTCTATGTAGATGGAAAACTCAGAGAAAAGAAAATAATGGGTTAGAAGGCCACGCAAAAGCTTTAACTTCCTAGGGGGAAACCCTGTGCTTTGGGGAGATTCTTTTGCACACAACTTGGCAGGGCTCCTTCTAGCTGCTGAGCTGAGCGCACCTGACCGGAGCTCCCCGGGGCACTGGCAGGACACCCCATGAGCGATCTGCCTGTGCCAGTGCTGTCAGGCGTGGGGGCAAAGGTTCTGGGGTCTGCTCAGCCGGAAGGGAGCTCTCGGTGGCTTCTCCTTTCCTCATAAGAGCCTTGGCTTGATTCTCTGCCCTCCCCTCAGATCAGGGACCCATAGACTACCCAGCCTCTACCAACTGCAAGGATGCCTCAGGTACTGGTTTCAACTCAGAAAAATAAATGTCATGTCACCTGGAAGAATTTCTACCACTTGGTTCTGGGAGCACTAGGTGGGAGGGGGTAAGATGGAAAAGGAGAGCCAGGTGTGGCGGTGCACACTTGTAATACCAGCCCTTGGGAGGCTGAGACAGGCGGATTGCAGGCTTGAGGACAGCCTCGGCAAATTAGGGAGGCCCTCGGCAACTTAGAAATGTTTGAAAATAAAAAGGGCTTAGTGGGGTAGCTTCAAAATAAAAAGGGGCAACCTGGCATGGTGGCGCACGCTTGTAATCCCAGTATTTGGGAGGCTGAGACAGGAGGATTCTAGGACAGCCTCAGCTACTTAGTGAGGCCCTTTGCAACTCAGTGAGACCCTGTTTCATAATAAAGAATTAAAAAATAGGGCTAAGGGTGGAGCTTGAAAGTAGAATGCCCCTGGGTTCCATCCCCAGTGCCACAAAAATGAAATAAATAAAAATATAAAGGGGCTAGTGTGGGAGCTCAGTGGTAGAATGTCCCTGGGTTCAATCACTGGTGATTGAATAAATAAATAAATAAATAAATAAGGGAGAGAGGTGGGAAGAAGGAGATAATGAAGTGGTCACAATCCCCACCTAGTTTGAAACGCCTGAAGCAGACAGAATCAAGCAGCAGCTTCGCTCTAAGGGGTTTGCTCCAGCCTGGGACCCCATGGTCAGCAGGTCCAAGCAGCCAGCTAGGTGCAGGGGAGGCACCGAGGTCCCTGGGTCTGCCCTGCCCTTCTGCCTTGCCTCACATCAACCTGATACTTTCAGGTGCAGCCTGAGCCCTGTGGCCTGAACCAAGAGGAATCCACTAAAGGAGCTTCACCCACTCCCAGGCTAAATCTGGAAGAGGAAGAGCCCGGCTAGAAACAGCCTGGCTCCTTCAAGGTGAGGGACCGCCAGGCCAGGCAGAGTCAGGAGGCAAGATATTGCAAGGTGCTGACAAGGCAGAGCTCCCTCTTCTCCCCTTGGAGGAATTAAAGTCCTTCCTGCAAAGCAGGAAGATCACCTCTGTGCTCCTGTGCACAGGCTCCGGCCCCTGGAATCGCTGCCTCCCCTGGAAGCCTGCAGGGCCCCTGGAGGCTGGGGCTTGCAATCCAGGAAGCAGAGCATGGCTGCCCCAGGCGTCCAGCACTGCCAGCTCACAGGGATGTAGGTGCTCCAGTAGGTATATTATTTCTCGAGTTGTTATTTAGTGAGACCTTGGACATTTTTGATGACTAAGGCTCAGTCTTCTCTAAAAGAAACAGCTGAGTCAAAGGGCTCCTGAACATGGGTGCACCCATCTCCTTTCTTTTTGGTATTAAGGATTGAACACCCTTAGGGCAGCCTATCTGTGAGCTACATCCCCCTCCCCAGTACTGTTTTACTTTTTTTTTTTTAAAACACAGCCTTGCTAAGTTGCCTGCCAAGGCTGGCCTTGAACCTGCAATCCTGCTGTCTCAACCTCCCTAGTACTGGGATTACAGGGGTGTATCACCATGCCCAACTTCACCTGCACCTATTTCTGCAGTTGTACTACTTTAAAATACTTCCTCTCTCTCCTTTTAGGACAAGAGTGTGCTTTCTTTGGGGCTTTTGTAGACACTAAATATACAGTAGGCACTAAATAAATCTTTGCCTACCTCAAGAGAGTCTTCAGAGTTTTGCTACATGCATGTCCCCGGGGGCAGCAGCTCCCAGGCACAAACGCCACAGCCCAGGAATCCAGACAGGAGGCGGTGGCCTCGACCTCCCTCCCTCCTCTCCTCTCCCATATGGAACTGGCCCAACAGCTTTGCCCCACCAATGAGCAAAAAGAGGCCAAAATAAGTCCTAGAGAAGGAAGAGTAGCAAAGACACACCAAAAAAAAACCCAAAACCTCAGAGACAAGGAAGAATGTGGCATGCGTGTGTACACACAATACGAGTGAGCAAATCCCAAAGCCCCCTGGACAGAAACCAAACAGGAAATCCAGAATCATTACCAAATGCACTTCCCAGACTGCCCTCCCCTGGGCCCCCGGGGGTGGGTCCAGGATGCTGAAGATCATCGGCTCCTTGGCTGGGAAGCTGCAGGAGGGCGGGGCTCTGATGGATTGATTGGCATTTCCTTCCTCTTCTCTTCCCTCCTGACCTCTCCATAGGGCATCTGGGTGGATGGCCAATGGCTGATGGGATGGAATCATTGCCTCTGGTACCTCCCAGAGTCCCAGGCTGGACCTCTTCCCCGCAGGCCTCCCACCGTGCTGGAGAGGAAGGTGGCCAGCAGCTGGCCTCCCTCACCCCACTCTACAGAGAGATGTGTGTCGGCCCCGGGCTTTGGGATCAAGACCTCCTGCTCTTAAGAAAACAGATCAGAAATTTTGGCAGCAAAATAAAATATGTGTAGAGGAAATAAGTTACCCTGGAGTGAAATGCAGGACCTTAAGATCAAATTAAAATGTCCAAGAGGTGACCGTGGGTTCAAGTTCATCCCCCATGGGCAATTCCTTTGCTCTGAGCTTGGCAGAGGATTGCAGCTCAGTGCAAGCCTCTTGACCATGCATCATTGCAAGGAGGCAAGTTCTTTCTGCAAAGGGCTGAAGAGTGAGTATTTTAGGCACTGTGGGCCGTGTGATCCTTGTTGCAACCACTGGACTTTGCCATTGTCTAGGGAGAGATGCTGCAGATGATTTAAAAGATGAATGGGCAAGTGGCCTTCTGGTGAAATGTCACAGACAAACAGCTGGCTAGATGCGGTCTATGGGCTGCAATGTCCCAAGCTCTAGTATAGATCAGGAAGACAACAAAAAATGACAGAATGGCTTTAGAATGTGGGATCTGGGGTCAGGCAAACCTGGTTTGAGTCTCTGGTAGCAGCTAGGTGTGGTGGTGCGTGCCTATAACCCCAGAACTTGGGAGGTTGAGACAGGAGGATCACAGGTTTGATCACAGCTACTTAGGGAGGCCCTCCACAACTTACTGAGACCCTGTTTCAAAATGAAAGATAAAAATAAGGCTAGGGTTGTAGCTCAGAGGTAGAATGCCCCTGGGTTCAATCCTCAGTACCGCAAAAAAAAAAAAGATAAATAAATAAAAATAAAAAGGGCAGGAGATGTAGTGAGGAAGTAGAATGTCCCTGGGTTCAATCCCCAGTGCCACACATGCACACACACACACACGCACGCACGCACGCACGTGTGCGCACACTAGCACTACCATCCTGACTGTGTCATTTATCAAGCTCAGCTCCCTTATCTGTCAAATATGATAGAAATGTCTCCCTTACCAGGTCAATCATGATTAAATTAATCTAATAAATGCAAAGTACTTGGTACTCAATAAATACTGGCTGTTCATCACTTTCATTATGGGGAGAATGAAATAGAATCAGAATGGGGGGAGGTGACTCTGAGCCTGCTTTTCTTTCTTTCTTTCCTTTTCTTTCTTTTTTTCTTTTTGAAAGGCTGTTGTTACTGGAGAAGAACCTTCACACCTGCGTAGTGAGGGCCAGCAGTGTCTTCTTTTGCAAAAACTCATTTCTCGTCATTTAATATCCCAAGGATTTGCCCCATGACCTTAAATCAGTGATTGCACCCTAGAATCATCAGAGAAGCTTTTGAATGTTGGTACCCAAGCTGCAGCCCCCACCAGTTACACTAAAAGCTCTGGAAACGAGACTCCTGGGCATCAGTGTGTTTTCAAGCTCCCTGGTTGACTCCAGTGTGAAGTCTGAGTGGAAAGCCATGGGACTATGTGGACGGAAAGAAGAGAGAAAATGCTACTCTTCCATCTTTAAAGTATGGTCCATGGACCAGTAGCATCCGTATCACCCAGGAGCTCAAGATGTGCACAAGCTCAGGCCCTACTAGACCAGTTCAATCACATCCTTCTTTTGGACAGAAAACTGCACATTGTACATGTTCAAATTTGAGGAATATGGGTCTATCCCACAGATACTCACCTGGCTCATTATCAGAATGCTAAGCTTAAAAACTTCTAAACTTCATCACCAACTCACTGAGTCAGAATCCCCATAGGTGGAGCAAAGGTGGGTACTTTCTCCCAACATTTTCTTTGAAGATTTGCAAGCGTGTAGAAGTGTCATAGCCCCATACCCATCACCTTGCTTCTGTGATTCTCAAGATTTCGCTATATTGGCCTCGTCATATAGCCATCTGTTCGCCTATCCAATTTTCCAGCCATCAGACCAAATCAGTTTTTTAATCTACATCAAAGTAAACTGTAGACATCAAGACACTTTATCTCGAAACACTTCTGTATACACGTTGCTAATTCTTAACAAGGGCTCCAGTTGACTCCTAGGCTGTGAACCCAGCACTCTACCTTGAACATTCAGGAATTACTAATCTAGTGATGGACTGTTTCATAGGAACCATGATTAAGACTTGGAAAATAAATAAAAGTAACTTCTTTCCTTCTGATTTTTAAAAATGGGATGCAACTAGGCATGGTGGCACACTCCTGTAACCCAAGTACTTGAGAGGCTGAAACAAGAGGAGGGCAGGTTTGAAGACAGTCTCAGGAACTTAGTGAGACTTTCATCAACCTAGGGAGACCCTGTGTCGATGTAGGGCTAGGCGTGGTGGCACATGCTTGTAATCCCAGCATTTGGGAAGCTGAGAACAGAGGACGGCAGTTAGCAACCAGCCTCAGTTATTGGTAAGGCCCTCCACAACTTAGTGAGACTCTTTCAAAATAAAGAACAAAAAATAGGGCTTGGGGTGTAGCTTGGAGGTAGAATGCCCCCCTGGGTTTCATCCATAGTACTGCAAAACATTAATTCATTAATTATTAATTAAAATAAAATAGGGCTGAGGGTATATTTCAGAGATAGAATATCCCTGGGCTCGGCCATGCGTGGTGGCGCATGTTTATAATCCCCATGCTTGGGAGTCGGAGACAGGAGGATCGTGCAGGTTCGAAGCCAGCCTTGTCGGCTTAAGAGACCCCTGTTTCCAAATAAAAATATAAAATATAGGTCTGGGAGTGTAGCCTGGAGGTAGAAAGGTTTCCATGAACCCCAGTACCACCAAAAAAAAAAAAAAAAAAAAAAAAAAAGAATATCCCTGGGCTCAATCCCCAGTATCACATACATACAAAAATAGTAATAAATATAATAATAAATAAGAAGAGGATGCTACAACTTCTCGGTGCTCCAGTTTTTGGTAGTAGGAAGCTATTTCTGGGGTTTGATCTAATTCTACCACACTGTTGTATTAATCCCATCTCTCTTTGCCTGGGTAAGACATTAGAAAACTGTCACTCACCACTCTCTCTACTGTGTCTCTTAGTATTTATTTAAAAGTGTCATTAAATGTGCTCAGCCATGTCTCCCAAACCTTCCCTGGTATTTTCCCTCAAAAGTAAAAAAATGTATCTCCAGGCTAAATTCTCTGCAGCATTCCATCTATGAAGACCAATGTAAGTCTTTGGCTACAATTCCCAATTTTGCAGTC
Organism: Muscardinus avellanarius; assembly: GCF_963383645.1. Lineage (NCBI taxonomy): Eukaryota > Metazoa > Chordata > Mammalia > Rodentia > Gliridae > Muscardinus > Muscardinus avellanarius. Next base: position 66,032,336 of record NC_137802.1, read on the forward strand.
AACCACCTTTAGAGGGGCCTGAAAAACAAGATGCTGTATGCTTATGGTTTCTGGGCTTAGGCTGATCCTCCATCAAAGAGCAGTGATTTTACCTGCAACCCTCATTATTCCTTTGTCTTGGGTTTTCTTTGGACCATGATCTGCCTAATCCCAAACTCTAAGTCTTGTCAATCAGGGTTGATAAAATTCCAACTTTTTGTGTGTGTGTGGGTCTGGGGATGGAACCCAGGTGCATTAGACCTCCAAGCTACACCCCCTGCCCTATTTTTTTTATTCTTTATTTTGAAACAGGGTCTCACTGAGTTGCAGAGGGCCTCACTAAGTAGCTGAAGCTGCCCGCGAAAAACCGCAATCCTCCTGTCTCAGCCTCCCGAATGCTGGGATGACAAGCGTGCGCCACCACGCGTAGCTGGAACTCCAACTTAATCAGAGATTATATTCTAGCCAGTTCAACCCCGAGAGGAGGCTACCCTAGGACACCAGGCCAGACCATGCATTCTGATTATTAACTATGATCGCTAATGCGTGGTCTTTGGGGAAAGAGGCTTATCATTCCACAGTTGCACCTGGCTCTTTAGGAATCCTTCAGAATCCAACAAGTCTATGCTGTCTGTTCCTCCCCAGTGTACCTGGATGTCACCAAAGCCCTTGGGATAAAGTAATAGGATTTACTGCCCCTAGAGAATTGCCCCCTTGCTTCCAAATGATCTTTTTCGACAGTCCACCAAGGGGCAGGACACACCTGAGCCAGAATCTCCCCATCTCAGGAATAAAGCCACCGTTCAGTGTTTCTACCCCCAAACATGCCAGGGCCCTGAGCTCCCTCACTTCCCCTGGCTCTCCTGCAGACCACCCACTCTGTTTGCCTTGGTCCTTCAACCTTGAAACCAGACACCCTCCCCTCTAGGAACCAGACAGGTTTAAACAAATAAATACCCCAAAGGAACCACTCCCCTGGTGGTATTCAAACAAATGTCCCAGGAAGGAGACTGGGGGGTGGGAGTGGATCTGGGCCCTCTGAGCCACTTGCCTGCCACAAAGCATCCTGAGGGCCCAGTGCCTTTGTGCAAGTCTTGGGCCATTGCTTAGGTGAGCACTGAGACCCAGCAGAATGCAGAGGGACTGCCTGCGCCCAGGGGAAAGGCCGCCGGAACTCAGGAAAGAGGAGGAGGAGATGGTAGGCGTTGTCCAGGCAAAGATGAAGACCTTCAAAACATGCGTGGAGATTTCCTGTGACTCTCGGGTGACTCACCCATAAGCTTTTAAGTCCCTCTGGCCCAGGAGGGAAAGCTAGAAGCCATTTGGGAAGGTGCAGAGGAACGGGGTTCCGTTCTTTGGTGAGTCAGAAACACTCAAAGAGAGCTCAGAGACTGACCTGCAGTAGAAAGAGGAGAGGTGAGAACAGGAGGGAGCCTCAAGTTTAAAATCTCAGTGGAGAAAACCACAGAAATTGCTTGTTTTCAAAGAGAGTGGACAGCTAAGAAAAAAGGCTCCACTTAGCCATGGTTGGGCTAGCCAGCAGAGTCCCTTAGTGAAAAGGACTTTGAGGCTTATATTTGGGAAATAAGGGAGAAGATGCCAGCTGCCCTGTGAGACAGCATCGGGGGCTGAGGATGCCTCCTCTGGGCGCAGGGACGGGGAGAGGAGTCCTCTGAGATGGGCCATGCCAGCTGTCAGTTTAGAGGCAACTAAGGAAAGAGTGGGGGAGACTGTGTTAGAGAGACAGCCCCACCCCCCAAGTGGAGAAGGAAGAGGAGGAAAACGGAGACCACGTTTCAAAAATAAACACAAACCCCAAAATAAACCCTGTTAATGGAAGTAACTAATCAAGGGTATGCTGAACTTGGTGGTTCTTGATAAGGGAGAGAGGGCAATGCACTTGGAAGAATAACCGATTTTCCCCCTTTGGTAAATAAAGCGGTGGGGAGGAGGGGTGTCCAGGCTCCGGGCCGGGGCAGCGCTACAGCCCTGGTGCGGCTGGCACTTGGAGACAGGCCAGGCTTCCTTGGGGGACCGTCTCATGCACTGTAGGATAGTTTGCATCACCCCCTGCCTTCACCTTCTAGAAGCCAACAGTACTCTCTCGCCTGGCTGTCTCTAGACTTTGCGAATGTCCCCTGGAGTGGGGGATGAGGGGAGGACATTGTCCTGGTTGAGAGCCATTTGTTTTTCAAGTTTTAATTTTATTTTTTTCAGTGATGGTTCATTTTGGTTGCCAACTTGACTGGATCAAAGGATGCCTAGGAGGCTGGTAAATTATACTAATGGGTATGTCTGTGAAGGTGTTTCCAGAGAAGTTTGGCATCTGGGTCCATGAGCTAAGTGGAGAGGACCTGCCCCGAATGTGGGCAGCACCTTCCAATAGGCCGGGGGCCCGGATGGAGTGAGTTAGTGGTGGGAGAAGAGAGAAGCTTGCTCGTACCCGGGACCCTTGGTCCTTCTTAAGCAGGTGTGGTTTTTGCTGCTCCTGGAGCTGTGGATATCAGACTCCAGATTCTTCCGCCTTTGCATGCAGACTTGGACCTGTAGCTCACCATGAGGGCTTCCGAGCCCCTCGCCTCTGGCAGGGTCTACATCACTCATTTCTCTTCTACTGAGGCTAGAGCTTCTTCTGGTACTGAACGACCAAAGATGTTCCTGGCTCTCCAACCACACATAGATGGCCACTGTGGGACCTTCTAGCATCTAGTAGTATAAGACAACCTAGTAAATAATCATATGTATATATGATTTTTATATAGGTATATATGCACCATATAACCATATATATGTATGTATATGTGTATATATGGGTGTGTATATATACACATATGTATATATATTCCATTGGTTCGGTTCCTCTTGAGAACCCTAATACATCTTTCTTCCTTCCTTTCTTTCTTTCTCTTTCTTTTATTTTTTGTGGGACTAGGGAAGGAATGCAGGGGCTTTCTACCTCCAGGATATACTCCCAGATCTATTTTTTAAATATTTTATTTGGAAACAGGGTCTCTTACTAAGTTGCTGAGAGCCTCACTAAGTAGCTGAGGCTGGCTTCGAACCTGTGCGATCCTCCTGTTTAAGCCTCCCAAGCGCAGGGATTACAAGCATGAGCCACCACGCCTGGCACGCCCGGCTACATTTTTAATTGACATAAAATAATTGAACATACTTTTTGTGGCAAAATGTGATGTTTAGATCCATATATATGTTGTGTAATCATCAAATTAGGGTAATTAGCATATCTACCATCTCAAATATTTATCATCTTAAATATTTATCATTTACATGTATAGTAAATGTTCAACCATAAAAATAAGGAAATCCTGTCATTTGCAGCAGTAGAGCTGAACCTAGAAGACATTATACTGAATGGAATAAGCCAGGTACTGAGAGATCAACACCCTATGATCTCACTTATACATGGAATTGAAAAAGCCAGACTCAAGAGAGTAGAAAGTTCTTGCCAGGGATTGGGTGGAAGAGGAGAGGGGAGAACTTGGACAGGTCAAACTTATGTACAGAAGAACCCCTGGCTTAGGGTCAGGGGCACTGCTGCTTTGAGCGGGAAATGGCTCAAAAGATGGCGCTCGGGGCTGGGATCTGGCACGGTCGTGTGCTGGTTAAGCATCCATGCTGTTGGCCTGAACTTGTTCTTCTATAATACTTTCTACTGTAGCCAATTTTCCTCTCCAGTCCCTCTATCCTCTCTTCCCCCTGGAAGGCAGGGTAAAAAAATAACTAATGGAAGTACCAGAGCCCCCATCCCGCCCTCCAGTGTGTTCTGCTCTTTGAGGCACACCCAGTCCCGTGGATGGAGGATGGGAATGGAGGGGAAGCAGGAGAGGAGTCCTCTGGGCTGCAGAGCCCTGTATGAGGCACGAGGCTGCTGCTGTGACCTCTGTGGTGGGGTCAGAATCCACCCACCCTGTCTGGCCCGGTACCCGTGAGCATCATATTAACCACACCTCTGATTGTTCCCATAACTGTGTGAGGGCTCAGATAGAAAAGACTGCCATTTGCCATCCTCTCTCTTCACATCACTGAAGAACAGAAGTTTAAGAGAGGTCTACTATTGCATACCCGTTAGGGTCTGTATAAGTTTCCTCTTGCTGCTATGACAAATGACCACAAACTTGGTGTTTTGGCCAGAATTCTCACTGCTATGATTCTAAAATACCTGACCACATACAATTTAGAGGTAGAAAGATGTATTTGCTCACAGTTCTAGAGATTTCAGAGGTTTAGTCCCTGTCAGGCTGGGCCTGAGGAGCTCATGACAGTGGGGAGGGGAGAGAGAGAGACAGAGAGAGAGAGAGGAAAGGAGAGGAGAGGAGAGGAGAGGAGAGGAGAGGAGAGGGATCTGCTCTTACATCATGGAGGCTAGAAGGAAGAGAGGAAGCAAGGCAGTTCAGACCCAAGCACAGTCCCTCCCTAAGGCCACGCCCCCAGGGGCCCACCTCCTCCAGCCACACTCCACCAACCTGGGTTACCATTTAGTAAACCTATCACAATGGATTATCCACTGATGAGAATACAACCCAGTGACCTAATCAGATCAACTCTGAATATCAATACATGAGTACTTCAGGGGATATTCTATATCACACCATAACACTCAGAAACCTGAAATAAGATTAATGTTGTATTATAATACTGAAGGTTAGAAGTCCAACATGGGTCTCACTGAGATGAAGTCCAGGTGTCAGTAGGGCTGTCTGCCCTGCATTCTCTAGGGGAGAGTATTTTCTCTTCCTTTTTCAGCATTCGGAGACCACCTGCATTCTTTGGCTCGTGCTCCCTTCTGCCATCTTCAAAGCCAGCAGTCAAGCATCTTCAAATCTCCCGTCTCCCCCTAATGTGGAAATTACATCCTACCCTCCTGGACTTATCTCCTTATCTCAAGAGCCACAACTTGACCACATCTGCAACGTTCCTCTTGCCCTGTATGGAAACTTGTGCACAGGCCCCAGGGTAGGATGTGGATGCGTTTGGGGACCAGCAGGTCTGCCACATGGTCAAGACCAATACTAACCTCAGGGGTCTGATATCAAGTACAGCCCATTTTCTACTTGGAATTGCACACTAGCTCACACAGAGCTGCACAGAAAAGCAGATTTTATGGAAGGATTTTCTGAATACTTCTTAAATTGCTCCAATAATGATCAGAAATGAATATAATACTTTAACCAGGAAAAGAGATTGAAGTTTATAGATATCTCCTAAGACCATGGGTCACTAAATGATTATTTTCAGCCAAGAAAGCCCACTGCAACCCAAGGGGCTATCGAGGAGGCAATGGGGGCAAAGCCAGACTCAACACCAGACCCATCGAATCCTACACATCTCCTCTGAACAGCTTTGCCATTTGGAATTTCATGGGATAATGATGACAGCTAGCCCAGGAGGCAGAAGTGTGCAAGAGATTCCGAATGCTCAGAGCAAACCAGGTGAGCACACACCATCTTCCCCATGAGCCAATGAGGTCGGCACCATCATCGGGACAGATGGAGGGCACCAAGATACAGAGGCCCAAAGTCACGCCCTCAATCCTACAACCAGCAAGAGGTGATCTGGAAGTCCGGAGCTGCCCCTTCCCTTCTGTCAGCTAGGAAGGCATCCAGGAAGATACCTCTGGGCTCTCTGCAGGGCCTAGGAAGGGCTGGCAGCTGGAAGGAATATGGCATTTCGAGCATCTGAGGATGTGCAGGTCACTAAGTTACATGTTGCCAGTATCTCTATAGTCTCCATCCTCTGAGACCCGAACTAATGTGGAACCAGCATCTTAATTATTTTGAGGGCTATAAAAATAGAGCTCAATGATATAGTATTGGCCTAGCATGCACGAGGCCCTGGGTTCCATCATCAGAACTTAAAAACAATAATAGCAATAATAATCGTGGAGCAGTTAACCCTGAGCAATCGTGCTGCTCTCTGCGGCTCCCGGCGCTCTCAACAAATAGTCACCATTGGTCTCAAAGCTGGCTTAGCTGGAATTGAACCTGGAGGCATTCTACTTCTGAGCTACACCCCCAGACCTGTTTTATTATTATTTTTTTTAAAGGGGTTTACTAAGTTGCTGAGGGCCTTGCTACATTGCTGAGGCTGGCCTCAAACCTGCAATTCTCCTGTCTCAGCTTTCCAAGTACTGGAATAACAAGTATGCACTGCCATGCCTGATACCATTGTCCATTCTAAGGAAAAACTCTACAGCCAAGGGACATCCAGGATGTCCCCAGGGTTGCCCTGAATAGACCCACCTGTCTCAGCGGGTTCCAAAGTGAGACTCACCCAGGGCCAGCAGGAGCTACTTGGAAGACACCAGCTCTCCCTTGGAAAGGGAAAGGGTTTTGGGAAGAGTATTTATTTATTTATTTATTTTTGGTGGTACTGGGGTTCCTGGAAGCCCTTCTACCTCCGGGCCACACTCCCAGACATACATACATATATATATATATATATATATATATATATATATATATTTTTTTTTTTTTTTTTTTTTTTTTTTTAATTTGGAAACAGGGTTTCTTAAACCAGCGAGGCTGGCTTCGAACCTGCGCGATCCTCCTGTCTCTGCCTCCCAAGCGCAGGGATTACAAGCGTGCGCCACCACGTCCAGTTAGGGAAGAGTTTTTAAAGGCACTCTTTGAGAAGTCCTTTTGTCACCCACAATGCTCTTGACCTACAAAGTCTGCAGCGAAGGCTAATCTGGACCCAGAAAGCTTGCTCTTTGTCAAGGGGAAGAAGACTGGCCCAGCGGTGTAAGAAGAACATCACCCAACTCCTACACCGCCTTCATTGAGAAGTCCCACTGCCGTGTCCAGGAATCACCTTCCACCAAGAGCTCCCCATGTTTCCAGAAGAGAGCCATAGCGCGTGCCAAGGTGCACCTGGCTGCCCGGCCTCTGAGTCCCGCGGCCCACGCTGCAACCGCCACCATGAAAGTGATTCTATTGCGTGGACTCAGAGCTACAACAGGTCTCGCTGGCCCATCTCACTTTGCACATGTGAAATTAGCTTCCGATGTGTCCGTACTGTGCCTGTTTGGTTTCTGTCCAGCGATGCGCCGCTGGGCAGCGGGGCGGGCAATGGCCGGGGAGATACAGAAAGGAGGAGGAGGCTCCCGCTGAGTCCTGTCCTTTCTCTCAAGCGCCTGATTCAGAAAACTCTGCAGAATCAGCTTCTCCTGGCGGCCTGTTGCTTTCCTATGCAGCAATCTGCTTTCCACACACACATACAAAAAAAAAAGAGTTCTAAATAGAGCGGAACTGAGACAGGGGCGCAGCCTGTTGGAAGTCGGCTTCCCCTCCTCAGAGAGCGCGGAGTCCCACATGGAGGCCGGTCCACCCCCAGCGCCTCTTACTGAAAGCATTCCTGAGCCGGAGCACCCGACCCTGACAGAGGCACACAGCTACCACAAATGGATTGTGCTTCTGCTTCATTCCGCCTGGGTGGGCGCCCTCCTCCCTCCCAGGCACCCACAGGCTTCCTGCAGCCTCCTCTGCCTGTGTCTGTCCTTAGAGACAACAAGGGGATCTTATTCCTGGCCAGGCTCCAGCCAAGCCTCACTGGGAACCTGCAGCGTGCGGTCAGGTAGCTCAATCCATCCACCTGGACCCCAGGGTACTCAGGACTGAGGTCTCAGAGCAAGGACCGCAATATCTATCTCTCTCTCTCTCTCTCTCTCTCTCTCTCTCTCTCTCTCTCTCTCTCTCTCTCTCTTCCATCACCACAGATGGGGAAAATATTTTTTTATTTCTTTTTATTTATTTATTAATTTTTTTGGTGGTACTGGGGTTCCTGGAAGACCTTCTACCTCTGGGCTACACTCCCAGGCCTATTTTTTATATATATATTTTTTAAATTTCGAAACAGGGTCTCTTAAGCCAGCACGGCTGGCTGGCTTCGAACCTGCGCGATCTTCCTGTCTCTGCGTCCCAAGTGCGGGGATTACAAGCGTGCGCCACCACGCTCGGCCGAAAAATGGTTTTTATACTTCAGTGTCTCCTGTGGCCCGCCAGGGAACCTATTCTCCCTGGTTTCTGGAAAAGTGTACCCAGAGCTCATATCCACCAAGGCACAGAGCTCACAACACCATCTTTCTGGGACCAGACACCAACACACTTGATTCCATGTACTTTACCCACCAACACATGCGTCAGACTGCAGTTCTCACACTCCCTGGAGCAAAAACCTTCCCTTCTCCCTCAGCAGACAGGGAGAGGGGCACCAACTCAGAACCAGGGTCCAGGCCTAGTGAGGATGTGACAGCTTTTGAGGAGGGTGTTGGGGCAGCAATGGAGAAGGGCAGGGGCGGGCTGGGAGCTTGCTGGGAAGTGGGCAGTGGTGGGCGGATCCCCTTCCTCCACCCCAACCACCTCCTGTGTCCCTACTGAGTAAAACCTTCAGGAATCTGGAGCCAAACCTATCCCATGACGCCCCAGTGAGTCAGAACACCCTGCTCCTCACAGCCTCTCCGAATTCAGCACCTCCAACTCTGTCAATTCACCCGACCAGGCCAAGGCAAGGAGTTCAGAAAAGGAAATGAACTTTAAATAGAAAGTGAGATTTGCTAAGGCTTCTCACTGTCAGCTGGGGATGCCTCCCACCAACCCGTGCCCGCAGAGGAGAAGAGGGGAATGGGGTATTGGGAGGAGGTGGCTTAAATACGCAAATGGGTGTCCTGATAGTACAATCCCCTTATCAACAATAATAATGGCTGTTCAGGTAGCATTTTTTTCCCCAGTCACATGCTTTGTTTTCTTTCTTCTCATTTTCCTGTGTGTGTGTGTGTGTGTGTGTGTGTGTGTGTGTGTGTGTGTGTGTTACTAGGGATTGAACCCAGGGGCATTCTACTGCTAAACTATACACCCTCAGCCATATATAAATATATTTGTGGTACTGAGGGTGGAACCCAGGGGACTCCAGGCTTTACTCCCAGACTTATTATTTTTATACTTTATTTGGAAACAGGGTCTCACTAAGTTGCTGAGAGCCTCACTAAGTAGCTGAGGCTGGCTTCGAACCTGTGCAATCCTCTTATCTCAGCCTCCAAAGCGCGGGGATTGCAAGCGTGCGCCACCACGCCCCACTAGCCCTTTATGTTTAATTCACTTATTTACTTATTTTGGAAGAAGGTCTTTGCTAAGTTGCCCAGGGTCTCCCCAAATTGCTCAGGCTGGCCTCAAACCTGCAATCCTCTTGTCTCATCCTCCTAAGTACTGGGATTATGGGCATGCATCACCACTCCCAGATCCAGTCCCGTATCTTTATGAGCTAGGAAACAGGCAGTTCCCCTTCACCCCCAACTCCCTCATTCTTCTTTCTCTTAAGTCTAATCTGGAGCAAGAAAAAAAAAAGTAAAATGCTGAAACAAGGTGGTTTTTTTAAGGTGGTTTTTTTTTTTTTTTCTCTCCTCTAGATGAACTGTTTTACAATAAGCTACCTGCTGGGATCAGGAAACGTGAGATCAGACTGGTGGGTGGATTTGGGCTCCCACAAAAACTCACGCGGGGGTCACACCACAGAGCTCTTGCAGAGAGGGCCGGTCACCCACACACAGCCCTTTGTGTCCACTCCAGCTTTGCTTGGAAGCCACGTCTCCCCTCGGCTTCATGTCCCTACCCCTGCTTCAGTTCTCCCTCCACCAGGGCTGCGAGCTCTCCTGGGGGCCAGTGGTGTCCAGCCAGTGCCAGGGGCCGGCAGGACGACACCGTCTACTGATGGCCCAGGCTGCGGGTGATGGCAGGAAGGATGGACAGAGAGCAGCCGGAGAAAAGAACCGCCTCCGGGCACCCAGAGGGGACCTGTCTCCTTTATAATTAGGTGTACGATGCTTAAAAGGGGGGGAAAGGAATGATTAAAATCAAAATAAATAGGCAACCAAAGGAAACAGGCGGCCCCTCCCAGCGCCTGGTCAGGGTGCGGGATGAATGTTTATCCAAACACAGAAGAAAATCCGCGCATGTTGGAGGAAGGAACGGAGAGCTCCTCTACTGGGAAGGAGATTTGTTTATGACATGTTATTTGCTTTTTATTTTTAATGCTCCTCTGGCCCCAGGTTCTATAAACAAACTAGCTTTTCCGTCCTCTTGAGTCAAAGAGAGAACAGGCTGATCTAGAGCCAGACCCCAGGCCACAGATCTCACAGTTAGAAGGTCCACGCCCAGCCCTGGGGTCTGTGACAGGGAGTTGCAAGTCTGCCCCACTGAAGGATGTGATTGAAAATCAGGGTGTGGCATCAGGGAGAAGCAGGATTCTCCAGCTGGTGAGCTGCCCTGAAGGCTTGGAAATCATGTCCCTCCCTGCCCCAGGAGAACAGGAAACAGGGCTTCTGGTACCCAAGCCTCTAAGAGTCTACTTGTTCCAAGGATTTCAGTTGTTGAATGAAATGAAAAGATTCTGGAGGGAGGATGGCCTTTCGGAGAAGCAGCTTGATGGTTTAGAGCCAGATGAGGAAAAAGTGGTGCTGATAACATCCAGGCAGAAGGGCGGCCATGCTGAGGACTGTGTGCACCGCCCAGCTCTGTCCCCAGTAAAAGAAGCCACCGCTGTACCTGGTAACAATATCAATGCGCAACACAAGTGCAGGTCTCAAGCATCCCCATCCCGTCCAGGCACAAGGTGACAGCAGATGGCACATGTGGCTTCTTGTTAAGAGTACAGATTGAACACCTCCCATCCGAAAACCCCAAGTCCCTAATGCCCCAAGTATGGAACTTGTGCAGCACCAGCCTGATGCCATAGGTGGGTATTGCCATATCAGTCGCAGTCAAAACACAGGTGCACTAAACACGTTGTGTAAAATTACCTTCCGGATATGGGCACAAGGTGTAGAATAAACAGGTGAGTTTCGTGATAAGACTTGGGTCTCATCCCCCGAGATATCTCATTTTTATATGTGAATATTCTAAAATCTGAGAAAAACCAACATCTGGAATACTTCTGGTCCCAGGCATTTCAGATAAGGGATAATCAGCCCAGGAACCTTAGCAACCAAGCTAAGCTATCACCTCGACTTAGAATGTGTTCCTGGCACTGTGCCTGTGATAACTCGGCTAAGAACCTAGGAAGCAGGGTAAAGAAAGGGAAACTGAGGCACACAGAGGCTCCCTTGCTTGCCTAAAATCACATTGCTAGAGGTCAGTGGAGTGGCTCAGGCTGAAACAGCCTGGTGTGTCCACCTCCTATCCTGCCTTCTTTTGAGGGTCACTAAGCCTGTGTAGGAGTCCACAAGTCTCCAGCAGTTGCAGTAGGAAAGCTCCCAACTTACATTCCGGGGCCCGTGACAATGGGGCCCCAGGAGGCCGGCACTGGGGAGCCCCGGTGACCACCCTGATGAGGTATCGCAGCAGGTGATTGGTGTGTGTGGTGGAAACCGCTAGGGCTCGTGAACATTCCTATTCTGCCCCTTCCTTTGGCAGGGCTGGACGTTCTCCTACACCTGGGTGGAGCCTTATAGCCAGTGCCCACCACCAGAACACATGCAGAGCTGGTGGGTGTTCCTTTGAGGCCAAGGCAGTGAAAACAGAGCATGTCCTCTCCTGGTTTGTTGGCATGAGAGGAGACCTGGAGGTGGTGGTGCCCTGAGCCAGAGTTATCCTGGGTCCCTGAATTTCTGAATAAGAAAGGGTCCTTTATCCCCACTATTGCCAATTCATATTTAGATGAAATGTAAATGAGAAAAACTCAGATGAAAATTCAGATTTAGGGCTGTGTTGTTATAGCAGCTTACCATGACTGATACAGCGATGGCCATTACAATGGAGGGACACTGAACTAAGGAATAGAGGCCTTATGGCGTGCACCAATGGCAAATTATTGAATCTCTTTCTGTCTTGGTTTCCTCATCTATCAAAACAGGGTCTCAAAGCCTTCTTGCAAAGTCACGGAGAGACTCAAGCAGGAAGTTTTACAAAGAGCTTTGAAACTGAAAATCCCTGTGAAACCACTGGACTTATTTCCTGAATTGCCTGATTTTTCTTGGTTCAACTTTCTATTGTTTCTTTCTCATCTGAAAACCACTGCTAGTGACCACGGTCCACAGGCGACATCCTCTGTCCAAACTCTCACTAGACACGCTTGGATGAGGTCAGAAGGGGTCAAGCATTTGTCACATCTCCTCCCCAAATGAGATGAAGCTTCTACTTTTATTTCTGACTCATCCCACCTCCGTTCAGGCCTCCTCTCTTGGGGTGGGGGGATAATGGGATAGTCAGAGGCAGACTCTTCCTTCCGGCTTCTATCTTTGACTTTGACCCCCAAGTGATAAGTCATTGAACCTGGGGCAATAGATCCATTACCCAGTGATACCCAACTTCTCTGCCCATGACCTGCTGGGAAAATTCCTATTAGGGTGAGACACAGGAGGCATGATCCATCCAGCTTCTCCAGTAATACTAACTAGGAGTTCATTTGGCAACTGTGATTGATGGTTTTAAGTGTGCTGTTCTTGTCTAACCAGGCTATAAATAAGATCTTGAGAACATGGACCACCTGTGTGTGCGTTGTGTATTTCTCCCTAGTTGACAAGATGAAACTTTCTAAAAATTCTGACCTAAAATTTTGTATTTCTATTTCTCTTTCCCACCTTAAGCATGAACCCAGCTTACAGTTAATCAGCAAAGCCAGACATGTTCTAAATCCTGCAGGAAACCAAGCAACCAATCAAGCAACCAACAAAGATTTTCTCTGCTGTTCAGATAACACTTTATTGATTAACAGAGGGCAAACAAAAAGCAGGCAAATTTGGTGGTACAGTAACAGACTGTTAATAGGAAAAGTCAACTCAACACCTTTCTTGTACAACTACCATGTAAAAGCCACCATGCTGCAATTTTACTAACCCTGAACTTGAGACCCTCAGTGACTTGGTTCTGAATCCCAACATGACCAAGCAGTTGATCCAAGTCTTTGTCTTCTGATGATGAAGTGAAGGGTACATGCAATTTCCATCAGAATATCTGCCATTTAATCTGAATAAACACTACTGGGCATACATTTCAATGAATAAGGAATGACCCCATTCCTATTCTTAGAAAAGAAAGAGAGAGGGTGAAGGAAGTGGAGAAGAAAGAGGAGGAAGGAGAGAAAGAAAAAGGTGCTGAGGGAGAAGGGGTACCCTGAACAAGTTCAATATAAAAGCAATAAATGAGATACTAAAATTTTATGGTCAGGGCAAAAGGGAACACCATTTGAGTACTTATATGATGTCAGGTGCTTCAAAAGAATATACGAGAGAGGTCACAGCTGGTTGAAGGGAAGGGGTAATTCTGGAAGGCTTCCTGGAGATGGGAGTGATTGCAATGAGCCTTCGTGGAGCCACAGATTCCTGTACCCTGGGTGCACAAAATCTATCCTTCAAAAATAGACCCTTTTGAAGAATTGCCCAAGTATTAAAAACCACGTTGAATGCTATAGTCCATCTCTGGAATGTGCTCTGTCTGCAGGCCCCCACGTGGGTTGAATACTTGGTCCCTAGCTTGGTGCTCTGGGGACGTGTGAGGAGGGGTCCAATGGCAGGTCATCAGGCCATGAGAGGCCTGTCCTTGAAGGTGATCTGTCTGTCCCTGTCTCTCACTTCTCAGCAAAGAGTGAGAGGTTCTGCTCTGCCATGCACTCCCATCCCAAAGACCTAAGGCAACCGGCCTGCCTGATCCTGGACCGGAAGCTCCCAAAATGTGAGCCAAGATATATCTATGTCTGTCTGTCTGTCTGTCTGTCTCTCTCTCTCTCTCTCTCTTTCTCCCTCCCCCCCCTCTCTCTCTGTAAGCCAAGATCAATCAATCTCTCTCCCTATCTCTCTCTCTCTCTCTCAGTACTGGGTATTGAACTCAGGGGCATTCATTCTACCTCCTAGCTACTTTTTTTTTTTTTTTTTTGGTGGTACTGGGGTTCCTGGAAGCCCTTCTACCTCCGGGCTACGCTCCCAGACCTATTTTTATATTTTTGAAACAGGGTCTCTTACGCCAGCGCGGCTGGCTTCGAACCTGCGCCATCCTCCTGTCTCCGCCTCCCAAGCGCGGGGATTACAAGCGTGCGCCACCACGCCCGGCCTCCTAGCTACTTTTTATTTATTCATTTGCTTGTTTGTCTATTGGTTTGTTTTAAATAGGATCGCACTAGGTTACTGAAAGTCTAGTGTGGGTATGTTGCTGAGGTTGTCCTTGAACCTGCGATCCTCCTGTCTCAGTCTTTCAAGTACTAGGATTCCAGACATGCATCACCATACCTGGCTTAATCCATTCTTTTCCAATGCTTTAGAGACAGACTTTTCCCCTATATCTTGGTATCTCACATTCAGAGTAGAGAGATAATGAAGACTCCCATGAGGACTCCCCGAGCCGCCAGATTCCCAGCATTATTAGCATTTTAGGTGAGCCAGAACCTTAAGAACAGACAGACAGACAGACAGAATTATAAGGAGCACAACAGGTCTTCCAACTTAGGAACAGACAGACAGACAGACAGAATTATAAGGAGCACAACAGGTCTTCCAACTTCTGCAAAATCCAGACCTGAGTTACCGGAAAAGGTAAAAGGTGGGGGAGGAGGCAGCCAAAGGAGGAAGGAAAGAAGATGAAAAAACAATTGAAAAAAAAATAATAAGAGCTTTCACCAGAACTTGATAACCTGGAGTACCCAGTGATCGGCGCCTGACGGCATATAAAAGCCCAAAGCCAGGTCCCAGGACGGGTCAAGCTAAGACTTAATATTTGCCTTTCACTAAAGCAAACTAATAAATCCCCTACGGCTTAAGCCACGCAGAGCTCCCCGTTTTATTTATTGGTCAAAACAGCAGGCAGGTTGATTTTTTTCCCCCTAGCTTCCCAGTCCCTTGGAGGTAAATAGCCCCCCCCCATCCACGTCCCTGCCACCAACTATTTGCCCTCTCCTTCAATCAAAGTGTGCACAGTGCAAGTAACCGAGTGTGCAAACAGCTTTGAAGTGATCTCTGGTAATGGACTTCCCTGGGACCTCCCTGGCTTTGCCTTGGGCAGCCCAAGGCAAATGGACAGGGGACACTTGTCAGGCCCCCGGCCAGACACCTGCTGGGTCAGGCAGGGCTGGGGAGGTGATGGAGAGACCTTAGAGGATGGTCATGGCTGACCTCTGGCCTCTGTCCTATGCAACAGATAGGAAAACTGAGATGCACAGAAGGTGCTGGGATGACTTTCAAATGACCTTGGAGCTGGTTAAAGAAAAGCGGGTGAGTTAGTGTCCAGGTGTCCAGACGTCCCCAAGTTCAGGGCTCCCTCTACCCCGAGCCTGATAAGGGTCTTATCCAAGGTACCATGGTGGCCATTCCCAAAGTCATTCAAGTGACTGAGCTGAGGGACTTGTTTTACCACGAGATACTCATCTCTCTCCAGCAACACAATTTTCACATTCTTCTATGTGGGTTTCCAGGAAGAAGATAATCCTAGTTTTCCTGTGTGTGTTTTTCATTATTTCGCTTATTTGATGCCAGGGGTGTTCTACCTCTGAGGCACACCCCCAGGCCTATTTTGCTTTTTTTTTTTTTAATTTTGAAACAGGGTTTTACTAAGTTGAGGAGGGCCTTGCCAAGTTGCTGAGGCTGACCTTGAGCCTGCGATCCTCCTGTCTCAGCTCCCCAAGTACTGGGATGGCAGGTGTGTACCTTCATACAAGGCTTCTATGGGTTGTGTTCTAATGCCATGGAAAAATCCCACAGGGAAGCCTGAACAAGATCTTGGAGGTAGGGCTGGGGAGCTGATAGGAAATGGGGTTTTGCTCATCACGATTTGGGACAAGATGAATGTGCTGAGCATGTGGATGGATAAATGTCACCCTGTACCTCTGGCAATGTGTAATAGACTCCTTTTTTTTTTTTTATTAGTGCATTGCAATCATACATCTCGATGAAGTTCAGGGTGACAGAGGCCTCCCCCAGCTCCCACCCCACTTCCTCTCCCTCCCCACCTTCCCTTGCTCAGCGCAGTGACTGGCTTTGATAAGTCTGTAACACGCCTCATGGCCATTAAGGTGTTTCTCTCTTCAAGTCTCCCTCTCCCCTCCCATCTCCCTCAGATTCTTTCTGCACTCCATTAAATGTTTCTCCTCCTAATATACTTTTTTTTTTTTTTTTTTTGGTGGTGGTACTGGGGTTCCTGGAAACCCTTCTACCTCTGGCTACAGTCCCAGACCTATTTTATATATTTTTTATTTGGAAACAGAGTCTCTTAAGCCAGCACGGCTGGCTCCGAACCAGCTCGATTCGATCCTCCTGTCTCCGCCTCCCAAGCGCGGGGAATACAAGCGTGCGCCACCACGCCCGGCTATACTTCTTGAATAGATCAAAACATAGCAATACTTCAGGTCATGGACTCACAGAAAGCCGATGGTTCATGCAACAAATATGACAGCAATCTGGATGTCACAGCTAGCAAGGGACCCCTCCTCTCATGTGCGGGACCCTCCATCATGTGCACAACCCCTTCATTTTACAGGGGAGAGACTTTCTGAGACAAAAACTCGGGTCCTCCTGTCTCCCTGGCCTGTGCTTTTTACCTGTCAAAAACGTACTACCTGGAGTCAGAAATAAGAAACAGAGATGTGGGGAAGAGGGCGAAACACATTTAGCTCAAATCTCATTAAGAAACTGACGTTCCTGGCCACTTGGCAGCCCATGAATTGCTCTTTAAAATTCTCCTTCTTCCCACTTCAGGCTGAACATCATTCAGCTGTCCCTCCTATCCCCCACTGCGCCAAAAAGGCCGCCTCCCCCAGGGCAGGAGGAGCCCCTTGCCAGATGTTTGAAAGGGGATTCCTGCATTAGTCAGAGGTGGATCTAGAGAAGAGGGATGCGTTAGACCATGTCAGCTGCTGGGATTCAATATGGATGAGAAAATAAGGAAAGAGGAACAGGGCGTATGGGGGGTGGTTGTTGCCTTTGGCCCAACAGTACGATTATTCTGGAACCAAAGACTGGATGTAGGATTCACATGATGGGAAGGGCTGACATGTGTTCATCGTTGAAGAGAAATATGGTACCCAAGAAGCCAGGGAGCCTGTGTCCACGGGGCGAAGGTAGACACCGAGGTCTGTGGGGAGTCTCATGAGTGATGAGACCGGTCTCTGGGTATCTGCACGCTCATCTCGACCCCAGCATGTAATTACCTCCATGTGGCCACGCCAGGCAAGGTGAACGGAATTAGCAGAAGCCTGCGTTTCAACATCACAAGCTCGCATGTCTGTCTTTCAGCAGGAAAGACCAAGGCTGAATCCCCCGACAGGCAGCGACAACTTCGAGATGCCACGCAAGCCCCAAAACCTGATTTCTCTAACCTGCGAAGAACCTGTAATTTGCCTTTGGTTTGTTCTTACTTGTTGTTGAGCACCAAAAATAATCGGGCAAGTACAACTCTGCCCTCCTCTGCTTCCCCCACTCCCAGCTCTGAGTT
The DNA here is from genome assembly GCF_963383645.1 of Muscardinus avellanarius. Classification (NCBI taxonomy): domain Eukaryota; kingdom Metazoa; phylum Chordata; class Mammalia; order Rodentia; family Gliridae; genus Muscardinus; species Muscardinus avellanarius. The sequence goes on from NC_137802.1 coordinate 66,049,738, forward strand.
CTGCTCCCTTTATTTATCCCAGATAACGTCAGTGTCTAGAAAAGTAAGAATGAGCTGGGGGCCCAGTGCAGTAGTTTATCCCTGTCATAATAGTATTTGGGAGGCTGAGACAAGCGGATCACAGGTTCAAGGCCAGCTTCAGCAATTCTGGGAGACCCTCAACGACTTAACAAGACCCTGTTTCCAAATAAAAAATAAAAAAGCATTAGAGGTGTACCTCAGAGGTAGAATGTCCCTGCATTCAATCCCTAGTGTCTAGGGGGAAAAAAAAGAAATGAGCTGGGAGGTCCCATTCAATCCTATCTGAGTTGACTCAAAGGTTATCTGGTAGACTTCAGAGAGCAAAGCACACACTTAGCCCCAATTTACAAGCCCTTGATATTTTTAATAATTCTAGAGTTCAAAGGAATTTCAGGAAGTATGGACTCCTGGCCAACTCCTTTGCTTTCTAGACAAAACCATGCCAAAGATCTTAGCTCTTTGTCTCTGTCTAGCAAAGATAAAGAACTTTCATTCTACCTAGCACATGCGTGTGTGGGCCCATGCGTGTGCACAGGTACACATCTGAACACATGTATCATTATTTTCCACAACTCCCAGTGGCCATGTAAGGTTCTGGTTCTTAATGACCTGCTTTGTTTTTAACGGGAAGGGCTAATATAAGAAGAAATAAATTAAAGAAGAATTCCTAGTGCCTTGAATGTGCGCATGCCTTCTACCCATGTATTTCTGGAAGCACGTGGTCTCAGCTGGCTCCTCCTACCCAGGCCTGCAGTCCATATCATGCAACCCCACCATCCTGGAAATGGCTGATTTGCTCAGTATTGGTGCCTGATCCAATGGCAACCAACCTCAGGCCACCCAGTGGCCAATGAAGTGACCCGCTGCAGCACTCGGAATAGCCACTGGCCAAACCATTGGCCAAACCAATCAGGAACATTGGGTGATTACATAAAGTAAAACTAAAGCAGAGACAGGGACACCCAGTCACCCAGCAAGGCCACCAATTATGCCAGCTTGGCCAGGGCTGTCCCAGGTTTAACCCTGAAAATCCTTTGCCAAAAAAAAAAAAAAAAAAAAAAAAGCCCTCGGGCTTGGGAAAACTGGGAAAGTTGATCCTCTCAGCTCACTAGAGCAGCAAGGTTCCAGAGTCAGAAGCCATGAATGCCAGTACCACGGAGAACGGAAACGCCCATGATCTGCCCTGGAAATCAACTGTAGCTACTGCGTATGTTGAATGACTCCGGGCTTCTTGACAAGGTCGAGTTAGGAAGCTCTTGAAATGGTTTTCCCATCCGCTTTACTTCCGTGATGACTTTGGAATAAACGGTATTTACAGAGGTGATGTCGAAGTGGGTCTCTGTTCCTTAAAACATGAAGGAATTGGAGCAATATGATGTCTGCCCTTTGCCACATTCTTTGTACAAAATCAAATCAAACAGCCCATTGGAGGACACACACCTCTTGGACCTTGCCTGTCTGGCAAGGCTGGACTGTGACCGATACTTAGGAAGTGTTTCCCGCCGTGCACAGGGCAGCCGGAGAGTGGAAGAGATGGGGGAAGAGTCAGGCTGCTGTCAGGTGTGTGTGATCTTCAGCCCACGCTGGGGAAGGGAGGTCCTGATGGAGTAGACAGGAAGAATGGCTGAGGCCAAAGGCAGGACGGGCCGGGGAGGCCGCGCAGGAGGGGACGGCGTGGCGGAAGCCTGGGCGCCCGCTGGGCAGAACAGGAGCCGCAGGAGCCGGAAGGGGCAGAGGAAAGCTCTTCAACAGCGCAGACGGGCCAGGGCCGGGATGAGGAAGCTTCTCTGGGGCTGGTGGCCCCGGGGCCACGCCTCCCTGCTCCTTGGTCCAAAGCCGCTCCTTGGGCTTCAGTGTTCACCCAAATGTCTCCACAAGTCCAGAAGTCTCTTTATTCACCAATATAAAAATTCTTAATAGAATCCAGGGTTCTCGCCTCTGGAGATGTGGTCTGACCTCAGGCAGGTCCTTCCGGGGAGGCTGTGGGCACGCAGTGGTTCCGGGCTGCTTCCCGGTGGGCTGTGTGGGTGGGGAGGAGCAGCCCCTGGTCATCCTCCTTCCCAGGCCTGCGGAGCAAACACAGCGGAGAGTGAGATGCCGGCCTCTTCTCCCTCCACAGATGGCTCCAGGGGGGAGATAGTTCTTTTTGTTCTAGTTAATGTTGTAACTGAACACAATATTCAAAACATAGTCTTTTAGTTTAGAAACACACACTCACACACACACACACACACACACACACACACCTATTTATACCTCCCAGGGGACTCCCTGTGCTTCTGAATTACCACCAGGGCCTCCACGCAGACCCACCGCCACACCCAGGGCTGGCTTTCAAGACCACTGAAGCTGGGCGCGGTGGTGCATGCCTGTAACCCCAGTATTTGGGAGGCTGAGACAGGAGGCTTTCAGGATGGAGGCCAGTCTCACCAAGTTCATGAGACCCTGTATCAAAATTTAAAATAAATGTGTATATGTGGGAGCCGGGCATGGTGGCGCACGCTTGTATTCCCAGCATTCGGGAGGCTGAGACTAGAGGATCGCAGTTTTTGGACAGCCTCAACTACTTAGCAAGGCCCTTTGCAAATCAGTGAGACCCTGTTTCAAAATTAAAAGACTGATAAAACAGGACTGGCTGGGGGTGTAGCTCAGAGGTAGAATGCCCCTGGGTTCCAGCCTCAGAACCACAAAAGAAAAAGAAAAAAAAAAAGAAAGAAAGAAAGAAAAAAGTGTGTTGGGGGGCTGGGCTGGGAGTGTGACTCAGAGGTAGAATGCCCCTGGGCTCAATCTCCAGTACCCCCTCCCCCCAAAAAAATACCATTGAACTTAGCCAGTTCCCGGAAGTAGAAAATTCAGTTTTCAGCTTTTCACTATTACACTTGTAAGATCAAGGTCCGGAGCACGGAGGTGGTGGTCACCCACTTCACAGGTAGGAGCGCTGAGGCTCAGAGGTGCCGGCATCCTCAGTGAAATCCACAGGAGCCCGTTCCTCTCCCTAACACTGGCTCCCCAGTGGCTGGGACTAAGCTCCATGGTCCAAACTCCCCTACCTATGAATCAGAATCCCCCTTTCCCCGACATTTCGGAGCAATAAATACATTTAGCACCACTTTAAGCCCTCAGGTCACTTTCCCATTTCAAAATTGATTAGAGTCGGTGATGGACGCAAGGGGCCTGTTCACAGGTCAAATGTAAAAGATGTTCGCTGGGTCTCTGATCCCAGCCATCACCACCAACCCATCACAGGGATAACTTGGTCAACTGCAAATCCACGCTTCCACAAGGAGCCTCCTGGTTACATGCTGGGATGCAGAAAGAATTCCATCAGGCCGACCCCATCCTCGGAGACTGTGGTAGGCAGCAACACTGACGGAGGGCTTCCTAGGCCAGCACGAAGCCAGGATATCAATGTCTGGAGGGAAGGCCCCTAAGAATTCTGGAGGCATTCTGAAGACCCACAGGCCAGTGTAGGGGTGAGCGCAGCTTGGTACAAAGCGCTCAGAGTCACCTACAATAAAAAGCCCAAAAGACAGCCAATGTGCAGACCCAGCGGCGCTCTGCGGCTCTCTCTGACTGGTGGCCAGGAAGGAAACGGAGTGTGTTCACCCCAGGTGTAGCAGCCCAGACCCTCTGGGACACTCCCTTTCAGGTGGACCTAAAAACATCCCAACAGACCCAAAACTGTCAAGCCTGCCTCTGGTTTCCCTTCTCCTGGCAGCAGCCCCCTGAGCCGTCTCAGAGGGCCAGGGCAGCGGGAGAAGCCTTGTCCCCGGGGAGACGCCAGCAGCTAGCAAATTAATTGGCAGCAGCCGGGACTTCCTGCTGGTTGCCCAGCAACTCCACGCACTTGGCAGTAGGACCTTTAAACGCAGAGGGGGGACTTTGGGAGACATTTGCAAAATAAAATGAAAAGCAAAACCTACCGCCTCCCAGACCAGCCTCCCAGCACGCAGACCCAACCAAGGCACTCGAATGGGGTGGTGGGGATGGGGGACCCAGCCAGGAAGGAAAACCAGGTTAGGATACGAGCAGATCCTGCCCACCCCCAAACTCTTCCCGGCAAAGCATCTGTGTTTGGCTAAAGACACGCCTCTGTTATCTCGGAGAAAGGCGACCACGGGAGGCGTGGCAGGTAGGAGGCGTCTCGAGATGCGGATGACTTCTTCGGGGATTCCTGAAGGATGGGACAGGGCCTGCCGTGACTACTCCCCTGTGGACGGGGCTCCGTGGCAGAGCAGGCCTTCCAGTCAAGGTGACACTGCACTCTAGGGCACGATCTGCCCCCGCCCTGCCCAATCCCTTCGTACCTGGCCACTTCAGACTAGTGAACAAGCCGTCCAGCACACGGCCCAGCCCGTCAGCCCTGACTCCGGCCTCTTTCCTAACTCTCCCAGACCAAAATGGGATACAGGGACAGTCTACGCCCATGGGAGACAGATAGGGATGAGAGAAGGCAGGAAAAGTCACACAAGAGCTTCTGCGGTAGGAGGCGCAGCAGCGCCCAAAGACATCCTCATCTGATCCCCACGGTCACACAGGTCAACTCAAGAACAACTCCTCCGTTGCCCCTCCCCAGAAAACCCAGCAACCACTTTTCTACTACCGATTTCTGTGAGTTTAAGTACTTATTTTTTTTTTTTTTGGTTCTGGGGATGGAACCCAGGGGCATTCTACCTTCAAGCTATACCCCAGCCCTATTTTTATTCTTTTATTTTGATATAGAGTCTCGCTGGGTTGTAAAGGGCATCACTGAGTAGCCGAGGCTGCCCACGAACCATGATCCTCCTGTCTCAGCCTCCCAAATGCTGGGATTACAAGTGCGTGCCACTTGAGATACCCCCAGTGAGCAGGGCCACGCAAGTAGCCATCATTTAGACTTAGACTCTCATTAGTCACTTAGACTAATGTCTTCTAGGTTCATTTAAGTTGTCATGCGTGGCAGGAATTCCTTCTTTTTACAGGTTGAATAATATATTATCTTATGGATTTTTAGCCTTTAATTTCTTCCTCTGTAAACTGAGGATAATAGTTGATTCATCATGGAAATTGTTGTAAATACGAAATGAGAAATTGTACACAAAACCTTAGGGGAATTCGTGGAAAATATTAGGAGCTCAGTGTAAGTACCTGATGCTCCAGTTGTAAGCAGTAGGACCATTACGAGGTTCATTGGAACCTTATAATTCAGTGAATTTAGGTAAATTAAAAAATCTGCAATCGTTACTATATTGGTTGTAGTCTGGGAAATGCTCACTGTACTGACTGGATCCTCACACATTTCTGGCTACCTTATATATTGTGATGAATATCAAATGATTAGTGATAGTTACAGGAACAGACCCAGGCGAGCCTAGATGTAGAGGAATTTTACGTGAAGAAAATTAACCCTTTAAGTTTGAACTCTGATTCATCCAGGCTTTCCGTCAGCAATTACTGATGAATAAACTTTCTACCAGTGAGTGGGACCTTGCAGAAAGGAGACAATGGAGAGGGACTGAAAGAAACCAATACCCAACTAAAAACAATCAAAAGTTCCCGAAGAAGCCGGCCATGGTGTTGCATACCTGTAATCCCAAGTGCATGGGAGGCTGAGACTGGAGGATCACAGGTTCAAGGCCAGCCTCAGCAACTTAGCAAGGCTCTTTACAATTTAGTGAGACCCTGTTTCAAAATTTAAAAAAAAAATAGGCTGGGGATGTAGCTCAGAGATAGAATGTCTCTGGGTATAATCTCCAGCACCACACATACACACATAAAGTTGTGGTAGATTTGGGCCCTACTTTGTATTGGTTATATGTAGTTATGTCTGTATTAAACTGAAACTTTCAACTGTATGAATTCATACATGGCACCTGTATTTGTCAAATTTCTGAAGACATTTTGTAATCATCCAGTTTTGATAACTATGCAACATTTAGTTTCTAAGCTGTAAACTTATAAATTAAAGAATATTCTTCTCCCCCCCCCGCCCCCCCGTACTGAGGATTGAACCCAGGGGCATTCTACCTCCAAGCTACAACCTCAGGGCTATTTTTTATTCATTATTTTGAAACAGGGTTTCACCAAGTTGCAGAGGGCCTCACTAAGTAGCTGAGGCTGTCCGCGAACTGGCAATCCTCCTGTCTCAGCCTCCCAAGTACTAGAATTACAATAAAAGCATCGTCTTTATAAGCCATTTAAAAAAGAGAAGAAACCGGACATAAGTGACTAAGGATGCTGAGAGGCGGAGTGCATCCTGGGACATCCAGATGTGTCCCAAAGTAACCACAAGCATCCTTAGAAGAGAGAAGGAGCTGGGCACAGTGGTGCATACCTGTAATCCTAGTACTTAGAGGGGACCGAAACAAGAAGATCGCAGTTTGGAGGCTAGCCTGAGCAGCTTAGAGAGGCCTTGTTTCAAATTTAAAAAATAAAGTAAGGCTGAGGGTGCAGCTCAGAGGTAGAACACCCTTGGTTTCAAAAACAAAACAGAAAAGGAGAGACAGACAGACAGAGAGAAGGGGAAAGAAGGAAAGAGAGACAGAGAGAGAGAGAGCGAGAAGGAGAGAGAAGAGAGAAGAGGGAAAAGAGAAGAGAGAGAGGGGGAGATAGAGAGAGAGAAGGAGAAATTTGACAGACAGAGTAGACATGTGATCATGGGTTTAAAAGCTTGGGAAGGTTCGAGGAGGGGTCAGGAGGCCAGGAAGCAGGTGGCCTTCAGAAGGGAGGGAGACCGGGGATGGACTCTGCCCTAGAGCTTTCAAAAGGAGCCGGCTTTGAAGATTTCTTGACTTTAGCCCGCTGAAACTGGTCCCAGGGCACACTGAGTCCTCCATAGCTTTCTGTTTACTTGTTTGTTTTGTTGTTTAGGGAAGCTGGGGCCTCCTCCTCCTCCTCCTGCATGCGAGACAAGCAGCCTACCACTGAGTCCCAGCCCCCGCCCAACACCATAGGTTTTCCAGGAGGTTATTATTACAGGAGAGATGCAGGTACAGTGGAATGCAGCTGATCAGAAAGGGCGGGGTCCAGAATTCAGCTTAGCAAGGTGAACCCAGGACCTCCACCGGCTCAGAAGAAGAGGGTCTCCCAGAGCAGCTGAAGCAAGAAGCAACCCAAGATTTGAAGCCGGGGGTTGGTCTATTGCACCATTTGCTGATGGCAGCTCGGGCAGGTGGCTTAATCTCTGGGAACCCTAGCTGCACCATTGCAAAACAGAGATAATATAATTATCTATCTTGCAAAGCTCTTCGGGTTAAATGAGATAATACATAAAAGCACCTGGCACACGGCGGGTGCCAAGTAAGTGATAATTCGTAGGAAAGGCAGATCAAAAAGGCAGCGGAGAGGCCGCGGGTGAGTCCAGTGTCCCCACAGCTAGGAATGGCTGCCTGTGGCCGGCGGGCCCCAGGAGCAGCCGTCGCTCCACGCTGCAGGAAGACACTCAGCCAACATGAGCTCACCAGGAAAAACGGCGGCTTTCAGAAAGGTGGTGCCCCCGGCCCAGGACTCGGGAGGCTGAGACAGGAGGATCGCAGGTTCGAGGCCAGCCTCAGCAACGGAGTGAGACCCTGTTCCAAAATATAAAAATATAATAAGATAGGGCCGGGGGTGTAGCTCGGAGGTAGAATGCTCCCGGGTTTAATCTCTAGTACCACACACTAATAGGAATGAATGAATGAACGAATGATTGAATAAATAAACAAATGTAAAGAAAGTGGGACCTGTTCAGAGTTGAGAAGCATGATCCTCTGTCCCATGGGTGAACTCTACGGGTGCTGAAACTGGGGCACACTCTGGGCAAGCATATATATTTATTTATAATACATACACACACATTTTTGTTGTTTGTTTTGGTTTGTGTTTTAGGGGCATTCTACCTCTGCTACGGCCTCAGCATTATTTTATTTTATTTTATTTTCGAAACAGGGTCTTGCTAAGTTGCTGAGGCTGGCCTCGAACCTGCGATCCTCCCCAGTCTCTGCCTCGCAAGTACTGGAATGGCAGGCGCGTGCACCCCAACTCCTGGCTACTCAGGCATATTTAATGGAGCCTTGAAAGTGAGGTTGGCTGGGAGTCCACAGCTGAGAGGGAAAGGAAACAGAGGAAGGATGAACTGAACGGGCAGGGAGCTTGAATCGCTGACGCTCTGACCCCTCAAAAGAGGAGGGGAGGAGGAGGGGAGGAGGAGGAGGAGGGGGAGGAGGGGAGGAGGGGGAGGAAGAGGAGGAGGGGGAGGAGGCGGAGGAAGAGGAGGAAGGGGAGGAGGGGGAGGAGGAGGGGAGGAGGAGGAGGGGGAGGAGGAGGGAAGGAGGGGGAGGAGGAGGGGAGGAGGGGAGGAGGGGGAGGAGGGGGAGGAGGAGGGGAAGAGGGGGAGGAGGGGGAGGAAGAGGAGGAGGGGGAGGAGGAGGGAAGGAGGGGGAGGAGGAGGGGGAGGAGGGGGAGGAGGGGGGAGGAGGGGGAGGAGGGGGGAGGAGGGGAGGAGGGGGAGGAGGAGGGGAGGAGGGGGAGGAGGGGAGGAGGGGGAGGAGGGGGAGGAAGAGGAGGAAGGGGAGGAGGGGGAGGAGGAGGGGAGGAGGGGGAGGAGGGGAGGAGGGGAGGAGGGGGAGGAGGGGGAGGAAGAGGAGGAAGGGGAGGAGGGGGAGGAGGAGGGGAGGAGGGGGAGGAGGGGAGGAGGGGGAGGAGGGGGAGGAAGAGGAGGAAGGGGAGGAGGGGGAGGAGAAGGGGAGGAGGAGGAGGGGAGGAGGAGGAGGGGAGGAGGAGGAGGAGGGGAGGAAGAGGAGGAAGAGGAGGAGGGGGAGGAGGGGGAGGAGCCGCTGCCCTGCATCCTATGTCAGTTCTTACTCCTGCCCAAACTGTCTTTTCCAGCCATGATTTCATCCCCAGCCCACCCTGCTGAAATGCTGAGCCTAGCTCCTCTTGCTTTCTGAGCCCAAATGATTAAGCTCAGGATGTCAAGAGGGGGAGGCAGAAGGAGGTAGAGGAAAGGAGGAAAAGGAGGAGGAGCTAGCAGGGGAGAGGAGCTGAGAAAGGGGAGGAGGAAGAGGAAGAGGAAGCTAACAGGCTCCAATGATCTTTTACCATTATTATCATCATCATCATTATTTATTTTTGTGGTGTTGGAGATTGAACTCAGAGGCATTCTACCTACAAGCGATACCCCCAGCCCCTTTTCATTTCTTTTTGTTGTTGTTTTGAAACACGGTCTCACTAGATTGCTGAGTCTAAGCAGATGAGGCTGTCCTCAAAGCTGCAATCCTCCTGTCTCAGCCTCCTAAGTACTGGGATTACAGGTGTGCGCCCCATGCCCGGCTCCTCTGGTGGTCTCTGAAGGGCTAGGATGGACACGCTGTTCTCTACCTCTCTCAGCCCCACCTGGCCAGTCGAACAGAAAGAGCAGGTGTCTCCAGAGCACAGAAAGTGGCCCGGGTGGCTCTCGGAGACCAAGGTAAGAAGAACCAGATGGCACCTGCATGTCCCTTTCTTTTCCAAGGGCCTCTGCCGCCCACTCTGTCAGTCCACACAAGTGCAGCTGACTGGGACAGGGAGAAGGAGCCCAGCTGCTCCATCCCAAGGTCCCAGAGAGGAAAGGGACCCAGGTCCCGCTTCAGGGACCTTTCCTGTCTGAGGGGCTTCTCACAGGTGACTGTTTGCAACAGTGGAGTCCTGGGTCTTGAAGACATGGCTGGACACAGCCCTCTGCCCCCTTCTTTTCTTCGCCTTGAACCGTCTCCCTGCAAAGTCTAAACACATCTCCCACTTGACAAAAATCCCTGGATTCCCTCCAGCCTGTAAACCCCGTGTGCAAATGTCCTGACTCTTGCAAATGTGTGAAAAACTAAACCCTAAAAAGCTTCCAGATGTCCTGCTTGCAGGGTGGTGTTTCTCTGCTCCGGTCTCTGGAGGCCAATACATGATACACAGCATCCTGGCGGCGTGGAGCAAACAGGAGGCGGCCGAGGGGCTCAGCCCGGGTGGCGGGAGATGACCGCTCTCCCGGGAGCACACCTCAACCCGCTTGCTCACTGACAATCCTGATGCAGAAGGGCACCTCCGGGCTCCTCCTCTCTTCTTCCCCCACATCTCTTTTCTTCCAGATTTATGGGTGAGACACACCACATCAGGTCAAAGGTTCAAGACTGCACAGGGGTGAGTCTGAGATTCTCAAACAGGAAGCTTTCCGGGTTTTTCCTCAAGCACCCACCTCCCCTCTCCACTATCTGTACTAACTGCCTTTGGGACCTAGAGTCAGGAACAAAACTGCACGGGAGTTAACCTCGTATTTAAGATGTAAAGAACATTTGCAGGGACATCTTAGGAGCTGGACCAACCAGAGCAAGGGGATGGAGTTCAGGGCTCGCTGAGGCCCCTGTGGGGCTGGTGGCCTCTGATCTACAGAAGGGTAATTGCCAACGGGCCGGCTTGTGCACACACAGCCACACACGCACCCTTCCCAACACGCACACACCCGAGGGCCCGGGTTCTTTGCACAAGGTGACGGCTGCTCGCTTTGATGCTTGCCGGATGCGTTCCCATTGGGCGAGGACCAGACCTCAATAAACCCGGCACTATCAAGAGGCGGTGGTTTGCGATTGCACCGGCCTGTTATCTCTGGGCCAGGGTGGGGCTGCTTTGCGGTTCACCATTGAAAAGCCTTAACTTACAGGCAGATCAAAGACCCTTCCGAACCTGGAACCTGCCGACCTGGATCTCCTAGTTTATCCCCCAGTGCACTGTTCCTAAAGATGGACTTTAAAGATAATAGGTACCCCAGTCCCAGACTCCCTGCACCCCTTCTTATCATACGATATGTCCCTCCGGGGCTACCCAACGGCCAGTCACGAGGCCCCTCTTTTCTCTTTCTTTGGACGACCCGTTTCACAAAAGCACACATGTGGATGCTCCTGTGCCCTTCTGAATCACACCAGGGAGGATGTTTTGGAGAGGAGGCCATTTGGTAAATGCATTCCTCTAAAAGGATAAGCTGCTATGTTCCCCTCCCCTGGTCTCTGTAGTCCCCTGTAGGAGTTTCCTCTCTACCCAGATGTTTGAGGGCCAGCGGCCAGTCTCCAGGGAGGCCCTGGTGGGAATTTTGAGTTGTGTGGAGCTGGGGCACCAAGAAGGGCTGCCCCTTGTCCCAGGGGAGGAAGCACACAGGCCCTTGGACGTGGGTGCCGGCAGGATTCTCACCTCCCAAGGATTCTAACCTCCCAAGTGTCCTCGGCCCACACACTGAGAATGTCAGCCAGCCACCTTTTCTCTTTTGCCTTGAAGTTACCAGGCACTGGAGAGGTACAGGAGGAAGAAAGAAAAGAAGGAAGGAAGGAAGGAAGGAAGGGAGGGAGGAAGGAAAGGGAAGGGCAGATAAAGGGATGGATGGATGGAGGATGGATGGATGGATGAATGGATGGATGAGATGATATATGTATGTATGTACAAATGGACAAATGGATGGATCGATGGATGGATGGATGGATGGATAAGTGAGCAGATGGATGGATGAAAGAATAAATGAACAAATGAACAAAAGAATCCACAGTCCAGCAGATCACCAGCAACACAAGCTAGTTATCCCACAAGCATGGGAGGGACACAGGCAGGGATGCTCATTCCTACCAGTGGGAAAACACTGCAGGTCTCACTAGAGACCCTGAGCTTAATCACTTACAATCCAACCAGGGTTCAAGTCCTGAATCAGCCTCTTTTATGCTGTTGGATCCTGGGCTAGTTACCTCAGTGCTCCTTAACTCATCCATGCTACAGGGAGAGGAGAAGCAACTAGCAATCACTCAAGGCTCGGTGAGTAGTACTTGTCTGACTGCGGTCACCCCCTCCCCTGTACCATCTCAATTAAACAGCACAGTCTCAGGGTAGGGAGGACGCTGGCCCTGTGCACAGGTACACAAAGAACCCAGGCTCATCTTCCCTTAGCCCCCTCTTTTGTTTTTTAATCAATTAAGTTGTCCTTTGCATTTGTATTAACCCTTTCCTCCCCTCCTGTGTCCCCTGGGGTACTTCTAAATGTTCTGAAGACATGGACCACCTGGAGAGGGGAGGGATGAGCTGTGAGCGGGAAGGGGCTTATGGAGTCCCTGTATGAACTCAAAGCTCGGCCACCATCAGAGCTTGATTCCAACACAGCAAAGGTCAATTGAAACTTCCCTGCTGAGGCTCACAGACAGAGATCTCAGACATGGCCCCTCTCTGGTCCTTCTAATTGGTGCCCCGTCTTCCTTGAAGCCCGGGTTCCTCTGTCCCTGAATAGCTCTCTCAGAGACACTGGACACAGCAGAAGCAGGATGGGCCAGCGCTACAGAAACGCTGCCCCGGAGCTGTGCAGGGCCTGGCCAGCTCTTGGCTTCTGTGTCATGGGGACAGGGCAGCTGGGCCCCAGCACCCTCCATGCTGAGGGCCAGGCGGTTGCCCGAGGCTGCAGCTGGGCTCTTGGAGGCCCGGGAGGTCAGGCAGCAAGTTCACAGAACAGGCCACCCACACGGCTCATCAGGGCTGCCGGACTGTCCCCGGGGCCAGAGCCCTGCTGGCCCTTGGCCTGACTCGGAAGACTCCACCATATGGCTTCCCCCGGGAGCTGGAGAGGAGGAAAGGAAGTGGGCCAGGAGCAGAGGGAGCCATCTTCCTGTTGAATGCCGGGGGCTGGGGGCTGGCTGGCAGGTCTCAGAAAAGAAAGAGGGTGTCCAAGGAACGGAACGGGTGGCAGCTGAGAGCAACAGGCCCGGAGGAGACGGGAGATGGGGGTCCCCCTCCGGCCTCTTCTCTCTCTCCCTCTCTCCCCCAGATGTGTTTCCAGGATTTGATCTGAACTTCAAAAACCCTGCAGTTCGGGTCACTTCACGCTTTTCCAATTAAAGACCCAAACTGGGTTTTCTTGTTTGCAGAGAACTTTGACCCAAAGTGTAGGCAGCGGAGCAAAACAAGAAAGAGAATGGTTTCTCTGTTGTCCCCTCTCCCCTCCCCCTGCGAGTCCAGGGAGGGGGGCGGAGGGAGGGAAAGGAAATCCTGGCAGCCTGGGCCTCCCTGTCCCCTGGCACCCTCCGTGGTCTGTTGACAGCCTTTGTCCTCTCTTGGTCTTGCAGCCCCAGGCCCCATCCCTGCAGGGGCGGCTTGAGGAGCTGAGCGGAGCTCTGGGGCCAGAGGACAGAGCGGGCAAGATCTTCTCCGCAGAGCCAGGAGCAGAGCCCAGATGTCTGCTCTGGGCAGGGAAGGCGGCCTTCCCAGGTTGCCGGCGTGCTGGGATTTGCTGGCAACCAGGGCCCTGGCTGGCAGAAGCCTGGACAGTGGGACCAGAATTCAAAGGGGGCAGCTGAGGGAGGGGCGGCTGGGGGAGGGCTCAGTGAGTCATGTAAATTAGAGACAGAGAGGATGTCGGGTCACCTGCATTTCCTTCCTCTCCTAATAGGAATTATCTCATTAGCCCCGAGCTTCCTACAGGCGAACTTTAAATGATTCCTGTAATGGGGATTTCAATCTACAGCTCCTGCTCCCCCAGTCCCATAGATCTCACTCCCAGGAGAGCTAAGAAAGTTCTTAAAGGGACAGCACAAAGAGAGGTCAGTTCCATCTACCTAACACCGAGTCCTTCTGTATACCTCACCCTGTATGTCCACTTCCAGGAATTGATTGTGAAAACACAGTCATGGATATGGTGATAAACTGAGTAAGGACATGGACCTGTGTTCGCTCTACCCCTGCAAATAATAATAATAATAATAATAATAATAATAATAATAATAATAATAATAATAATATAGCCATGTTCTGATCCCTGAAACTTAGAAAGGTTGCCCTGGATGGCAAAAGGGATCTGGCAGATAGGATTAAATTAAGGATTTTGAGATTATCCTGGATTAGCTAGGTGGGCCCCAAAGAAATGCAACTGAAAGTGTCCTTGTTAGATGGAAGCCGAAGGAGATCTGACTAAAGAAGGAGAAATGGCAAAGCGCACGGAGGAGCTAGAGCGATGAGGCTGTCAGCCAAGGAGTGCCGGTGGCCACCACCAGAGGCAAGGACCGTACTCCCCGGCAGCCCCAAGAGAAGCCAGCCCTGCAGGCAGCTTGGTTTCAGCCCCAGAAGTCTCCGTTCAGACTTCTGGCTTCCTGAACTCTAAGAGAGGAACTCATATAGTTCTCCTGTGTTGTTTATTTATTTATTCATTCATTGTGTGTGTGTGTGTGTGTGTGTGTGTGTGTGTGTGCGCGCGCGCGTGTGTGTGGTGCTGGGGATGGAACCCAGGAGCATTCTACCTCCGAGCTACACCCCCAGCCCTATTTTATTCTTTATTTTATTTTATTTTTGTGGTACTGGGAATGGAGCCCAGGGGCATTCTACCTCCGAGCTACACCCCCAGCCCTATTTTTTATTCTTATTTTGAAACAGGCTCTCACTAAAGTAGCTGAGGCTGGCCTCCTCCTGTCTCAGCCTCCCAAGTATCAGGATTAAAAGTGTGCACCACCACACCCGGCTACCATGTTTTGTTGTGTATTTTTGTGGTACAGGGGATAGAACTCAGGGACATTGTACCTCTGAGCTACATCCCCAGCCCTATTTTTTAGTCTTTTTATTTTTGAAATAGGGTCTCACTGCGTTGTGAAGAGCCTTGCTCAGTAGCGGAGGCTACTGCGATCCTCCATTCTCCACATCCTGAATGCTGGGATTACAAGCGTGCACCACCACGCCCGGCTCCTGTGTTTTTTTTTTTTTGTTTTTTTGTTTGTTTGTTTTTGGTGGTACTGGGGTTCCTGGAAGCCCTTCTACTTCCGGGCTACACTCCCAGACCTATTTTATATTTTTGAAACAGGGCCTCTTATGTCAGCAAGGCTGGCTTCGAACCTGCGCGATCCTCCTGTCTCCACCTCCCAAGCGCGGGGATTACAAGCGTGCGCCACCACGCCCGGCTCCCGTGTTGTTTTTAGACCACCAAGTTTGTGGTAATTTGTTACAACAGCCCCAGGAAAACTAGTATAACTTGAAATAAAGTTCTTGAGGCAAGGAAGGGTTGTCTTTAGGCCCTATTTTACAGCAAATAGCAAATACATCAGAAGCATCCAATAATTGTTCAGGAACGACTGTGTTCTAGTTCTATAATGAGGCGCTAAACCACCAAAATGTTGAATGATGGCAGTAAAGGATTAACACCACACGAGGGAGGACGGCTCCTAAATATTTCTCTGGATCCTTATCAGTTGTCTAATGAGAGGCATCTCATTATCTCTCCCATTGTAAAGTACATATTTATTGGCAGGGTCCTTACAGAGTAAAGGATGGTTAGAACCTTCGCTATAAAGGGAGAAGCGGGAACTGGGGGTAACTTATTGGAGAGAGGTCATGCCACGTCAGGGGGTCCGCACAGCAAGGCTGCTGTCACAAGAATTCCTTCCCTCATAGTTCTGAGGCCAGAAGTCCAAGGTCAGCATATGACAGTGTTGGTTTTGTCCAGAAGCTGAGAGGAGAAGTCTGTCCCATGCCCCTCTCCCAGCTGCTCCGGGGAATCCTGGGCACTCCTGGGCTTGCAGGAGTGTGTCTTCCCTTTCATCTCGCCGTCTCTGCTCCCTGCTCTTCTAAAGACTGGTCATTACACTGAGGGTCTACCCCAAGTCCAAGACGATACCATTTAAAGGTCGGTAAAGACTTTCACCTGGGGAGACCCTTTTCCCAAATACGATTATGCACTCTGAGGTCCTAGGTACACATGAACTGGGGGAGACACGCAACTCAAGCCACAATAAATAACCTGCATTCCAATTTCCCTCTTCTGTCTTGGTCTCTCTGCTTCTCTTTCTCTCCTCAATTGGATTCACCAACATTAGAATGGGTGGCCTCAGGAAAAATATATAACATTCTTAGTCATTGAAGTGTTCAACTGGAAAGTACCTATGTTGAAAGAATGAGGCGATATTATGGGTATGAATGAGAGGTGGAAATAATTGGCCAAAAACCAATTTGCTTTTTTTTTGGCACTAAAGGTTGAACTCAGGTTGAATTCTACCTTTGAGCTACACTTCCAGCCCTCCTCCTCCTCCTCCTCCTCCTCCTCCTCTTCTTCTTCTTCTTCTTCTTCACCATCATCATCATCATCATCATTATTATTATTATTATTATTATTATTATTATTATTATTTTGCTTACATTGAAACAAGGTCTTTCTAAGTTGATGAGGCTGGCCTGGAATCTGGGCTCCTCCTGTCTCAGCCTCTCAAGTACTGGAATTATAAGCATGTACCACCATGCCCAGTTTATCAGTGTGCTTTTATGAAAGCAAGACTTATGCCCAAACTCCTTAGCACAGCACTAAAGAGATGTGAACTGCCCCATTGGGGATGCTCCCTGAAATCTCAACATCTCTCCTTTCAGTGAACCCAGGTACCCTACAAAGCTAAATAAACCCCAAATAAGGAGCTGCTAAGAATCTGACGATTTGTATAGTCGACACACATTTACAGAGCATCTCCTTGGGACACTGAACTTTGGTCCTCTATCTTGTTTGGTGGCAAGAAGATGAAACACCAGGACAAATCCTGGTGAAGAGAAAAGCAAATTATCACCGCGATGACTGTGTGTACCAAGAAAGGAACCCAACCTCATCAGCCTTTTTCTGAGAAGCCGGTGGGTCCCTAGAGAAAAGCTAGGATCTGGGGGCCCTGGGATCTATTTCTGCATGCACCAAACCATCCTCAGCCACCATACCACGGGCAGCCACCTGCTCCTGCTGCAGCCCAGACGGAGCACACCCACCAGGTGGGTGATTTATCAGCCGTGGGAGGCCCTAGAAGCTCTTAAGCCACAGGTGGGTGCCTGTAAAGCCACTCACTCTCCAGGAAGCCCAGACCTCAGGCCTTGCTTTGCTACTAATCGCTGTAAGCACCCAGGTGCCACAACCCCACTCTGGGTGGCCCTGGGCCACTCCCAAGCCTGTCACATGCCGGTGAGCTCAGCTGGCTTCGAGCAAACACAGTCTAGTTGGCAGGACAGGTGTTATTCGTACTTTACAAATGGGTAAGCTCATGGGAGCAGAGAGGTTCCAGATTTGCTCCGGGCCACCCAGGGAGCAGGTGTCCCAGCAAATGGCATCCCCAGGCCCTCTCTGCTGCCCCATGAGCACTTGAGGGCTTTGTGGAGGTGGTGATGAGTGCAGGGGGATGTCTCTTTCCCCTGGGCCCAGGGATTCTTTTTTGGGCTCTGGGAAGCCTGATTTGCTGGGACTCCTATGTCTTTCTACCCCATCTGCCTTCCTTTTCCGTGTGTGTGTGTGTGTGTGTGTGTGTGTGTGTGTGTGTGTGTGTGTGTTGGGGTGGGGGGTGGCTCTCACAGCAGCAGACAGCCAGGCTGAGCCTTCCCCTAGGAGCAGGGAAGCTTGTCTTTTGTAATGCCGGAGAAGCTACCCAGTCTGTACTTCTTTAGCTCGGCTTCCCCCCTCCCTCCCCAGGAGGTGCTCCAAGGGGGGGTGATTGGGCAACTTCAGAGCAGGAGGGAGGGAAACAAACAGGACCCCGTCTGGAGGTCAGTGGGGCATGGGTTAATGAGCCCCAGGTCAGGGCCTCCGTGGGAGGTGGCAGAGTTAGTTCCGTTTTGGAGGGGCCTTTGGACTGACATTGCCCACATCACCCAAAGACGTTCGCTCCATATCTGGCTGAGCCATGGAACTGGGACTCAGGGTGAGCTCCTGTGGAAAGCAGAGGCTGCGCCAGGCCCCTGCACAGCCAGCTCCTGGACACCACGCTCAGGTCTTCAAGCCAGACAAAAACTGATGTCTGTGGTTCATCCTCCAGCTTAAACCCTGGGGGTACTGCATCCTGGAGGGCTGTCGGAGTGGCTGCACATCCAAAAGGCCTCCTGCACTTGGCCTCAGCAGAGAGGAGCCACAAAGATTAGGGAGGGGACAGCCCGCATGCTGAGAAGAGCCGGCTGCCGCCAGCCATTCAGCCTGGCGCTCGGTTCCCATGCCACTCGTACCGGCGGTTAATAACTAACCATGTCCCAGACAGGTGCTGGCGGCCTAGCCTTAGGAGTCCTGGTTCAGGGTTGCGAGTGAGTCATTTCTCTCTTACAGTTTGCTTGCTGGCTGAGTCACCCGGGCACCGCCCCTTTCGCACCTTGGCCAAGTTCTCACATGGATGCCCATCCCTTGGTCCTTCCTAGTCCCCAAGTCAGCTGGGCCCTGCAGAGCCAGGGCCTAACCATGGTCCCCGTGAGTAACCAGGGCTCTGTACCCCTTCTTCCTCTGTCCATCAGAGGAAACAACCAACTCACTGTCCCAAAGGCCCAAAGGCCTCTGATGAGCTGTCTAAGAACAGCAGGGCCTGACAGGAGGACGCCCAGGCCTGAGGCCTGGCCAGCTCTGCCTCACCTTTGACCTGCACCCTAAACATGGCTCTCATACCTTCCCTACCCTGTGTGTGAGAACAAGACCAGAGATGGAAAATTCCAGAACCGGTGAGCCAAAGGACAAACTTTGGATACAAATAAGTCAACTTCATCATTCTTGGGGAAGGATGGAGGCTGCAGGTAGGTAAACTGAGTCCCAAGACAAAAACCACACTTCCCCACTGCGGATCAGATGCTGCCCAGGCCACTTGCAAGGTGACCCTGGTGTGAATGAGTCAAGACTCAGCCCCTGGACAGATGCCATAGCAAGGCCACTTGAGAGAAGAAGTGCAGGTGTGTTTCTGGGTGGGAAGATATATGGCCCCATGGATGGTCTCTTATCATATTTTTTTAATTGAAGAGTAAAACCGGACGTGGTGGTACATGCTTGTAATCCCAGCATTTGGGAGGCTGAGTCAAGAGGATCACAGTTTGCGGACAGCCTCAGCTACTTAGTGAGGTCCTTTGCAACTCAATCAGATCCTGTTTCAAAAATAAAGAATAAAAAATAGGGCTGGGGGTGTAGCTTGCAGGTAGAATGCACCTGGGTTCCATCCATAGCACTGCCAGAAGAAGGAGGAGGGGGGGGGAGGAGGAAGAGGAGGAGGAAGAAGAGGAGGAGGAGGAGATGAGTAGTAAGAGGGAGAAAATAAAAATGGGGAAAAAAATAACCTCCCCAAATAGTCTGGGGTTTACTTTTTTTTTTTAATTTTAACCCTCAGAAAGCTCCTCTTGCTACCTGGTTTCTAGAACATACAGTCCAGGTGACACTGGGCTGGACTCTACTGGGTGTCTCCCCACCGGGACTCCAGGCAGCTGTGAGATTGACAGGTTGATAAAAGATGACACCATTTCTTTCCCTGGAAGATGAAACCCGGAGCAGGAGAACTGACAGCAGAGGCTAAGGCGGGTGCAGCGGGGAAACCTGACACCCTGCCGGGCGCTGGCCTTCTGGGTGAACCCAACTCAGAATTCTCAGCCCCGCTGCGCACTGCTCTCCAGGCTGGGGGGACTTCTCCCATCTGTCAATCAGGTGTCACAGCCGATCTCGCCCCGGGGCTCGGAAATCTGTGGCTGTCTCACCTCCGCGGAGCCCCCGGACTTTCCAAACTGTGTTTTGAAAACCGTCCGTTGTGGCCATGGTTTTCATTTGACCTTCCCAGAGCTAGAAAGGGGCTTTCCCTGGGGCTCCGGCCTCACACATGACACCTAAGACCATGTTGGTAGAAAACCCAGAGTCCGCAGGCCCAGAGGGGAAGAGACTCCACCCCCAGCTGGCTCCAGGGACCAAGTGAGTCATCAGGCCTGACCAAGGACCATGGTGTCCCAGGGTGAATCGGGAGGCCTGGGAATGAGACGGCCACAGGGACACGAGCCACGGTGACTCAGAGTTGGACCCCGAGGGATGTTCCATCTGCTGTGAGGCCTCTGGATGGCTCTGGTCCCTGGGTGAGCTCATCCTACCACCGCCGACACTCAGAACCCAGACGCGCTCCTGTCTCCAGAGCACAGGCTTTTACTCTCAATTATGGTCATGGTAGAAACCAGGCTTCACACACACACACACACACACACACACACACACACACACACACACACACACAGAAAGTTGTTGAAGAAGCATGTCCTCCCAGGGCATCAGATTTCTCATAAAAAGATTCCCCCCTCTACCCAAGTCACGCCGCAGGCTGGGGGGCTTCAAGTAACGAATATGATAATTCTTTGGAAGGAAGTTTGTTAAGTCAGTGCCAGTGAATAATACTGTCATGTTCCTGTTTGCAACTATTCTCCAGGGACCCAGACATCGGGCTGCCATCTTGCTCTATATCCCTGCGATGGTGATGCAAGGTGCTGGGTAGGTAACTGGGTAGGTAACTGTCCCCAGCCGAGTCACCCAGGATAGGGTCCACCTTGGCAGACATACACACGGGAACACTCCATGGCTCCCATGGGCCCTTCCTTTCTCCAAGAGTTTCCGACAGAGCGCACACACATTCCTCGGGTCTGGTTAGGTGGCAGCGGGCTCTCAGCTAGCTCTTCTGTCTTACATGAGAGCAGTGAGAACTTCCCCCACAGAAGGCCACTAGGCATCCGTTCCCTCCAGGCGGCAGGTGGCAAAGGGAGAGGAGGACTTTTATATTAAGAGACCACCACAATGCAGGAAGCTATCCTAAATTAGACAGTGCTGGCCCCCGAGAAGCAAGTTCTGAAGCTTCTTTTTGGCTTACACACAAGCACTGGATGTTTGTCGACACCAAGACCAGGTCCTCCTGGACGCGTTCTCAGACAGAGGCGCGCTGTATCAGAGGTGAGCGCTTGGCGGCCATTGTGTGGGAAAGAGAAAGGGGAACGGCAGCGTCCAGACCCACGCACTGTGGCAGTCAATGAGCTGTGCTTTCTTAGAGGGAGGAAAAGGGTGAGAGGAAGGAGTAGGAGGCGAGACCTCGAGGAGAGTCCTCAGATTGCTCTGGGGCCCCATGGAGGGTCTCCAACAATGTTAGCTGCTCGGTGGCCTGAGGACGTCACTCCAGGGGCCCCCTGAGCACATCCAACACCTCTGGCTGACCCGGCACAGGTGGAACAGGAGACGAGGCGTTTGGCCTCCTCTTCTACCTTCCTGCTTTCTTTACTTTTCCTTTCATCTCCATTCTTTACCTCTGGGCCCGCAGTGTGCCCCTGAGGCTCTGCAGGTGGCAGAGGGAGAGGATGACTTTTATATTAACCCACCGCCTCAATGCAGGCGGCTATCCTAGACAGTGCTGGCCCCTGAGAAGCAAGTCCTGAGCTGGGGTCCTGGCTTCTCAGCTCATCAACTGTCAAATGTATGTGATGGAGCAGAAGAGAAGCTGGATGGGCGTATTTAGTTCCCCTCCGGTTGGGACAACCTCCCCTTCAGCCGCCCTATTCCTCTGGGCTTCTTCTCTGGCCCGTGCAAGGGGATCTCCGAGCGGGAGGTCAAGTCACAGCACACTTAGCTCAAAAGCCTGCTTTGCCTCCCGGCTCACGAGCTCAGAGGTGGAGCTTGGAGCCCCTGGCCTCCCTGGTGCATCTTCCTTCCAGAGCCCTCGACCTCTCACAGAGCTCCGGCCACACTGTTCTCAAATTCACCTCATACTGCCCTCGCGCTGGGGACCTTCACATCGCTGCACCTCTGCCCCAAATGCTGCCTGAAACACCCGAGCGGCTCCTTCCCGAACCTCCTTAGGTCTCTTCTCCATTCGGGGCAGCTACCCACCCACCCTCTGCAGCAGTTTCTCTCCCACCACCCCATCCCCGTCTTCTGCACTAGATAACTTACTTACTATTGTTTACTGTGTACGGTCTGCCCTGATGCCCAATAGAAGGCAGGTTCCAAAAAGCAAGAGGGCGCCCACTCTATTCCCTGCCTACAACTGCATTCCCTATACCTTCTCCCTCAACTGCAGGGAGCCAAGGAACAGATGAATGAAGGCCAGTTAAATAAATAAATGAACGAGTCAGTGGGTGGAAGGAAGGAGCTGCATTTTATGCCATGAGCTGGCACCGGGCCGGGGGCATCTGGGGAGGGAGGGCCGAGGGTTGTCAAAGGCGGCAGGTGCTGTTTTCAGAAAGGCAGTGCCACAGTTTGCCTGGAAATCCCCTTGCAGTCACTCACCGGCACCCCTGCCCCAGCACGCAGGCAAGCAGCCGCCAGGAACCCAGCCCCGGCAGCAGACACAGCATCTCCAAGCCCTGCCTCTCCAGCCAGGCCCAGGCTCCCACCCCACCGTTTCGGCAGTCAGTCTGTGTTCCCGAAATCCCAAGGGGGCAGGCTGGTGGAAGAGATGCCGGAAAACAGAAACGAGACCCTATTCCACACCCACCCCTCTGGCCCCCAGCAAGACGCAGAGCCCACATTGCCAGTGACACGAGATGGTAAGTCGGGTGGCGGAGAAACCAGCCCCGGGACCCTCTTCAGGAAGGTGAGGCACGGGCCAGGTGTGGTGGTGCACACCTGTAATGCCAGTCGTTGGGAGGCTGAGACAGGAGGATTGCAGGTTTGAGGCCAGCCTCGGCACCTTAGCAACCCCCTTGGGAACTTAGCAAGAGGCTGCTTCGAAAAGAAAATTAGAAAGGGCTGAGGGTATCACTTGGAGCTGGCAAGTCCCTGCATTCAATCCCCAGAAGCACAAGACCTACAGATGGTGCAGGAGGACCCCAGCTGCGCATGTGCACACCCACGTCTGGCGCAGAGGGGTCTAGTATTTCGCAAAGAGGAGGGAATGGGGTGGGAGGCGAGACGCAGTGTGAAGGAGACTCGTGTGCTGAGACAAGATACGAAAGGCCATGATAGGTTTCTTAAAATCAAAAGTGAGCCGGGCGTGGTGGCACACACTTGTGATCTTCACGCTTAAGAGGCGGAGACAGGAGGATTGTGCAGGTTCGAAGCCAGCCACGTGGGCTGGCTTAAGAGACCCTGTTTCTAAATAAAAAAGTATAAAAATAGGTCTGGGAGTGTAGCCCAGAGGTAGAAGGGTTTCCAGGAACCCCAGTACCACAAAAAAAAAAAAAAATTTTTTTTCAAAAGTGACATGTGAATACTGGCTAAGGGGAGACATTTCTTTGGGGAAGGGGAGTCTGGGTGTCCAGAGGCTGCAGCCCCTGTGGGCATCGCAGCTGGTTCTGCAAAAGCCAAGAGCAGCGGGGCATGCTGGGAGGTGGCAAGAGGATCCGATGGAGAAGTGCTGGCGACTGTCAGGATGGAGCGCGGCACGGGAGCGTGTGTATGTGTGTGTCGCCGTGGAATGAGATGGAGAGAAGTCGGGATGGGAACTAATAGACAGGGCGACCTTTGCTTTATTTCATCCCATTTCCAGGTGATAGGGAATTACGATCACCGCTGTACAGAGGAGGAAAACGAGGCGGAGAAATGCAGCCAAGATCATATCCAGGGCTACCAAGATGGGAAACACACAGAGATTTAAAAACTGATCAAATGATCCACTGATTAACATGTCTCGACCACTTAACTGTGATTTCTGCCATTTCAGTTCATAACACAGAAGGGACCGTGTTGGTTATGCCCAGTGTGCTGATGGGGAAACCGGAGTCCAGAGAAGGGAAAGCTACCAGCCCACGTCACACAGTGAGAAGCGGTGGGAGTCGGAACTGAAGCCAGGCCACTGGGTCCACGCTCCTGACCACTACACTGGATTATCTGCGACAGACTCTGTCCCCAGACCCTGCTTTGCCCTGCGCAGTGCTTCCTACCTCATACTCCATAAGAGAAAAAGAGACATGCGTTGCCTCCAGTGAAACATGCCCACATGCTGGGCCGCCAGCTCAGTACGCGACAGCCAAGATTTACAGCCAGAATTGCAAGCCACCTTGGACGGAGGAGTCTGGACAGCCAGGGGCCATCCAGCCCTCCTGTGGTAGGAGCAGCCACTGGCTCCGCCTCCTGCATCCCTGGAACCACACTTCAGTCATCAAGAAGATGCTTGGTCCTATTTCATCCTGCAGATGGTCTTTGGACTCCCAAAGACCAGCAGGTGCAATGCACCTGTTCCTTTATCTCTTAGACCTGCAGACTGTGAGCCACCTGCCTGATGGTTCTTCCCACCTGCTGCAAGACCCCCCGTGCCCTGCAGCAGATTCTACATGTAAAGTGCATGGAATGGTTTGGGTTTGGGGGTATCCCCAGCCCTCACAAGAATGAGGTGGCAATGTTGAAAGTGGAGCGTGGTTGTAATATCAGCAGTGATAAATTAGTTGTAATAGAAGTATCTGGGCAGTGGCCCAGGCTGGTAGGGTGTGAGTCCCTGGGGCTGCTGCTTTGGGGATTCTATATAGTCCTTCCTTCCCTTGTGTATGCTCGCTGGCGCTCTCTCTCCCAGAGCCTTGCACTCTTCCTTTCTCTGCTTCTGACCACCATGTTCTGAGACCCGCTGTCCCCAGCCTCACATGGACTAAACCACGAGCAAATAAATCTTCTGTCCTCTAAGTTGCATGGTCAGTTACTCAGATTATAGCTGTGAAAGATGCTGACTAATCAGTGCCTGTAGCAAGAGCTGATGCATGACCTGCCAGGCAGCTGGGACGGTTTGCTGCCACTGGAAGCTACGATGCACCTCAGCAATGGTGTGAACCTGGCTTTGAATCCTGCCTCCCTCGCAAATTACCCACGCAACCTTGCACGCATAACCGTGCCTCGGTCTCCTCATCTGTAGGTTGGGTAAAATACAACCTACCTATCTGAGACATGGGAGATGCCAATGAGTTAACCCAAGTAACAGACATGAGATCGTAGAAGGCTCTGAGCTAACGGCATTGACTGTTTAACAAACCCAGGTCTCTGAGCCTTTTCTAACGGCCAGCTACAAGGCTCTTTCCTGTTGACGGAGCTCTGAGCGGGATGCAAGGGTATTGTCGGATGTCCATTCAGGTGGTGTGCAAAGGAGCAAAAGCTACAGCGAGAAGAGCCATAGGAGGGCAGCTGGCAGTGACGCCAACGTGCAGCTCACCTTTTCTCTTGGTCTTCTGTCTCAGGTCGAAGCACCCACCAGGTCAGCAGGAAATCTCTGCTTTCACCTAGGAAAATAAGGCAGGGTTACACTGGGAAACAGGATAATCATGAAACACATCTCTGGGCTTAACGTGTAAATGAAGTGGCCCCTCGATGCTAGACAGCCCCCCCAAGAACACAGGACCTTAATCGTTGCTTATTCTTCAAGATAGAATCAAACCACGTTAACTCAGAAGAAAGGGAAAAATCTATTTCCTATACCAATTGTGGGCATGGAAAACCAAAAAATACTTTCAAAAAAATATGTTATTTGGTTTTATTTTTTTGGGCCTGGAGATGGAACCCAGGGGCATTCGATCTCCGAGCTACAGCCCCTATGTTTTATTCTTTATTTTCTTTTCTTTTCTTTTTTTTTTTTTTTTGGTGGTACTGGGGTTCCTGGAAGCCCTTCTACCTCTGGGCTACACTCCCAGACCTATTTTTATATTTTTATTTAGAAACAGGGTCTCCTAAGCCAGCGCGCGCGGCTGGCTTCGAACCTGCGCGATCCTCCTGTCTCCGCCTCCCAAGCGCGGGGATGACAAGCGTGCGCCACCACGCCCGGCTTATTCTTTATTTTCTGAAACAGGGTCTCATTAAGGTACGAAGGGTCTCACTAAGTAGCTGAGACTGTCTGCGAACTGCAATACTCCAGTCTCAGCCTCCTGAATGCTGGGATTACAAGAGTATGCCACCACGCCCGGCTTGTTTATTTTTTAAAGGAAATAAACTAGACTTAGAATAAACTAAATGTAAATGAATACTATATTGGACAGTATTTTTTTCAAGCTATCACAAGACTCAAATCACAACGGATCTTGATTATAAAACTACTGTTGACAAGCATCGGGTTAGGGCGAGGAGTGGGGTTTATTTTGGGGGGATCTTTTATACAAAGACTCCAATGATGCTATTTCTTAATGTTCTGATCTTCCTGTTTGTTAATTAAATGGGATAATATATCTGGGTTTGAGGGCACATGCCTATCTATAATCCCAGTACTTGGGGGGCTGAGAGAGGAGAATTGCAGGATTGAGGCCGGCAATTTAGTGAGATCCTTATCAACTTAGATCAAAATAAAAAATAAAAAGAGCTGGGAGTGTAGCTCAGAGGTAGAATGTCCCTGGGTTCAATACCACGGAGGGAGGGGAAGGGGAATGGATAGTACATTAGGAGCATGTAGATCCATGCCTGACAGCTAGCATGCATTCAATAAATATCAGCTATACTACTATTATTAAGTATACATTCCTCTGTGGGTTTCTGGAGAGCAAGGCTATTTCCTACCATCCATGTAATTCCTGAACAAACGTGCACTGATATTAGCAAGCGACACTATTGTTGTTGTTGCCGCTAAAATAGACATTTAATCTTCAAATCCGGCCTCTGTTCAATCTAATTCAGACACCAAGGAGAGTAGAATTTCAAAAGGTGTTTAAAGATAATAGCCCTATTCTAAACTTCCCCATCATTAAGCTCAAAAGAAATCGCTCCAGACCCTTAGGTTGGCAAATGAAAACAGAAAGAAGAAAGAGAACGGAGAAAAAGAATACCATCAGATTTGAAACAGAAAACTTGTAACCTTCGCACACAAGAGAAAGGGTTGTTTGGGTGGTGTTTCATTTCTGGCTGGGTGCGCATCACACAGCATCGCTCCGGTGGTTTCTGAGCTCCCGGGGACAAGGCTGGGTTGGCTTTGTCCACTCAACTCAGCCATGGACCAGAGGAGGGAAGGGGAGCCTCTTGCAATGCAGCACCAGGGCCCTCCTAAGGCCGGCGACACATTTGCTAGGCCCGCCTCCTGCTACCACATCCATGACCTTATTCCCAAACCAGCCCTGCACGCACGGGCTCTTGACCACAGGGCAAAGTAACTTGACCACTGTAGCCCGGATGAACTGTGTGACACTCGGAACCCCACTGGCTGGCAGGCAAACGCTAGCAAACTCGACAAGGAACAAGCAAACTCCAGTATGGCGTCCAACTTCAGCCCTGACATCTGGCATAGACTCTCTTCTGCTTAATTTTTTAATTTTTGTATTTATTCTTTTGGTACTAAGCATTGAACCTAGGGGTGTTCTACCTCTGAACTCCAAACCCCCTTGACCCTTTTCGTTTTTTATTTTGAAACAGGGTCTTGCTAGGCTGAGGCTGGTCATGAATCTGGAATCCTCCTGTCTCAGCCTCCCAAGTACTGGGATTACAGGCGTGAACCACCACGCCCGGCTCTCCATTGCTGCTGTATACAAAGCCACTCCCACGCCTAACCCACTTTCAACTTATTATTGGGTGAGACGTATCCAATAAACTCATCTGAGCTAAAAAGGCCAGAGGAATGGAAGAAGCTTTAGCATTCGGCCTCCGGGGGAGATCTGAACAGGAGCCCATCTCAACTCCTGGCCCTGCCCCCGTGAGGTTTCAAGTCAGCAAGTTCAGCCTCAGAGGAGAGGAAGAGAGAGAGAGCTGGGGCGCGGTAGTGCGCAGGGTGATCTACCTGAACTCAGGTGGTAGTGATGGGCTGGGGAGGGTTAAGAGGGGCTCACAGTTGAGGGTCTCAGACCTGAGGCTCAGTGGACTCTTCCACCCTCCCCAGCTATTATAAAATCCCACTGAACTGGCCCCGCCCCAGTGGTTCTGATTGGTCCATGGTGAGTTCTGAGCCCTAGAATGTTCTCTAACTGTGCTGCAGTCCCATAAGACATGGTAGCACACACCTGTAACTCCCTGTACTTGGGAGGCTGAGACAGGAGGACCCCATGAGTTCGAGGACAGCCTCCGCAACTTAGTGAGACTCACAGCAACTTAGTGAGACCTTGTTTCCCTATTTAAAAAAAAAGAGAAGAAAAGAAAAGAAGAGCCCGGGCATGGCAGCACACGCTTGTAATCCCAGCATCCATTCGGGAAGCTAAGCCCGGAGGATCGTGGTTTACAGACAGCTTCAGCTACTTAATGAGGCCCTTCCCAACTCAGTGAGACCCTGTTTCAAATATAAAAAGACAAAAAAATAGGACTGGGGGTGTAGCTCAAAGCTACAATATCCTTGGGTTCCATCCCCAGTACTGAAAAAAGAAAGAAAGAAAGAAAAAAAAAAGACAAAAAATAGGGCTGCAGGTGTAGCTTAGAGGTAGAATGTACCTGGGTTTAATCCCCAGCAGCACACAGACACATAAAACAAATAAGTAAGTAAGTAAATAAATAAATAAATAAATAAATAAATAAATAAGAAGAGCTCTGCTCTAAGTCTGCGGCCCTCTGGGGATGTTGTTAACATGTAAATCCTGTGGGTGTGCTTGGTAGCCTTGGCTTCTGGATTTCTTACATGCTCCTGGGTGAACCCAATGCAGGTGGCAGGAGGTTGTTGAAACATCCCTAGAGGAGCCAGGGCTGAGAGGGTTCCCCACTTGCATCCTCTTATGCCCCAAGGAACCTCAGGCCAGCTGACCTCACCCCTCTCTCCAGCCACGGCTTTCCCCTCTGGAATGAACGCACTCTCTAGGGGACCCGTGGAGTGCGGAGCGCAGATGCGGCCGGGACACTGCTCACCTCCCACGAGACACTGGTCCCGCCTTTCAATATCCCAACCTCTGGCCAGAAATCCTTGGCTTTTTGCCTTGGCATGGTGACCGGGACCTTGAAGGAAGCCTAGCTGCCCATGGTTCCTGACTCTGTGCCCAGATCCGTTGGCTGGCCTCTGCCCTGGGAAGCCCAACTGTGGCTGCACTGCAGTTGATGGCAGGACCAGGAATGGAGAGACCCCCTCAGATGCGGATCAAGGGCAACAGCACCCCACAGCCTGCCCCATCCCTCCCTTCCCCTGTGCCTGCACCACACCAGGCCAGTTCATCCCTCTGGGATGCCTGAGCTATGCGCCCTCTGGGTGCATATGTTATATATAATATATGTATGCATATAATTTTATTTTATAAATATAACTTATATATGTCATATTTTATTTTATAAATATATATAACATATATATTTTTTTCTAATGAAAGAAAGGACCCGTGAACATACATGTGCCTCAGCTCATGGACTTTGCAATTTGCCCTGAGTTGACCAACTTTCTCACAACCCTCAAACTTGCCAGGTTTCACTGAGATCCCTTTGTTGAATACTCCCATTGCTGCTGCCTCAAATCTTTCTAGAAGAAGACTCCCTCTCACCCGCAATTAATTCCTATGGCTTAACTGTTTTCACTCTGCGCCCGTCAAAAGCTCTCCTAACCAAGCGTGGTGGCGCACTCCTGTAACCCCAGTCAGTACTTGGGAGGCTGAGACAGGAGGATCAAAAGTTCATGGCCAGCCTCGGCAACTTAGCAAGACCCTGTTTCAAAATTTTAAAAAAGCTAGGGTCTAGCTAGGAGGTAGAATGTCCCTGGGTTGAATTCCCAATACAAAACAAAACAAAAACAAAAACACAAAACACAAAACAAACTTTACTGTTTATCTAGGGTAGCGAAACCCAGCTGACATCCCAGCAACTCTGGAGGCTGATACTGGAGGATCACAAGTTTGAGGTCGGCCTTGGTAACTTAGGGAGACTTTTCGCAAAATAAAATAAAATAAAATAACAAGGACTGGAAGTGTAGCTCATAATTCAGTGGTAGAGCACGCCTGAGTTCAATCCCTAGTAATACCTGCACGTGTGCGCGCGCGCACACACACACACACACACACACACACACACACACACACACACACACACACACACTGTTCCTGTTCCGCCATGAGCAAATTCATTGAGGCCCCAGCTCTGGGCCTGTGTCTGTCCAGGCACCGGCCCCAGCAGCTCCAGCCCCACCTGTGTGTGCGAGGTGCTTGCTGGCAGGACTGAGCAGTGACTCTGAATCCAAGCGCGGGTTTGGGCCCCTGCAGCATCCGCACCAAGTGTCTGTGCGTACATCACGCCCAGGCCCATAAAAGATAATTATACAATCTGATCTGGCAAATTAGTGCCACAGAACTGTCTAATTCTCACAATGAATTCGAGGGTTGGATTGGCAGGGAAAATTAACTTGAATCTTTATTGGGATTTGCCCCCAGGTAAGGATTAGGGTTCATTTATCTCTTTTTATTTTCCTGCTGAGGGAGAGTGGAAAGGGCTTCTCTCCTGCAGGCCCCTCCCCACCCAAACCAGGCTTGGCTTTTAAAACAGCCAGCTGCCTGGGGATCTTTACCACACACTCCCAGCTCCAGCTGAAATTAAATGAAGCAACAACCAAGAGGGAGGGAGGGAGGGAGGGAGAGAGGGATAGATAGATAGATAGATAGATAGACAGACAGACAGACAGACAGACAGACAGTTACACAGGCAATTTTTCACAAGAAAGATAAGTTCAGGCATCCCCAATCAAGGGGTTCATTAGCTAAAATGAAGTCAACACAAGGTAAATAAATCAACTGACGTTCTCAAATGGAAATTTACTGCCTAATGATTCTGGCCCAATTTGGAAATGTTTACTTGGAAATACTCACATATACACATTGCCCTCAACATACTTTCTTTTTTCTTTTTCTCTCTTCTTCCCACTCCTCCGAAGAGTCTTTCTAGAGGAGAGAGTTATGAATGGAAACTAATGCCCATCTCCCTCACGCACTAAACAGCTGGATCCCCA
Organism: Muscardinus avellanarius; assembly: GCF_963383645.1. Taxonomy (NCBI): domain Eukaryota; kingdom Metazoa; phylum Chordata; class Mammalia; order Rodentia; family Gliridae; genus Muscardinus; species Muscardinus avellanarius. Next base: position 66,080,250 of record NC_137802.1, read on the forward strand.
AGAATTGCCGCCGCCGTGCCAAGGCAAGTCACTGCCCTTCATCTAACAAAAACAGGCATTGTGGTGGGTCAGCAAGCTTCGTTTTATTCTGTTCTTTGTTTAGTTTTTGCAGTAACTTTCTGGGGACTCCTGTTAGAGAAGATAAACCCGTACCCCAGCTCCTAAGTCGGCCCTGAAATGGCCACATGTTCACCACTTAAAAGCCAAGACCCTGGTAAACCCAGAGTTATGGAGCACTCATACCTCATTAGGCCAGGGAAAATAGAGGTCTGTTGGCGAAATAAGGTCACAACATATCAGAAGTTAAGGCAACTTCCTCTGCATCTAACACCCACAGGATCTATGCAGGGAATTACTGAAAGCTGCCTATCAGAACATTCTTTCCCAGGCCTATATGGAGAGGCTACAGCATTCTGTATTTCCTTCCTTCCTTCCTTTCCTTCCCCACCTCCTTCTTCTTCTTCACTGGGCATTGAACTCAGGGGCATTCTACCTCCAAGATACATCCCCAGCCCCTTTTTTTTTTAAATTTTTAAACAGGATCTCTCTAAGTTTTGAATCTATCCTTAGGCCTGCGATCCAACCCTCCTGTCTCAGCCTCCCAAAGACGTACTGGGATTACAGAGCACGCCACTGTAAGCGGCTATATTTTGCTCTTTTAAGTGGAATGAGAACCAAGCCCCTCCACCTCATATTAGGATTTATTTTAAAATAAATAAAAAATAGGCCAGGCATGGTGGTGCACGCTTGTAATCCCCGCGCTTGGGAGGCGGAGACAGGAGGATCACGCAGGTTCGAAGCCAGCCGCGCTGGCGTAAGAGACCCTGTTTCCAAAAATGAAAATGTAAAAATAGGTCTGGGAGTGTAGCCCGGAGGTAGAAGGGCTTCCAGGAACCCCAGTACCACCAAAAAAAAAATAATAATAAATAAATAAATAAATAATATATAAAATAGGTCTGGGAGTGTAACCCGGAGGTAGAAGGGCTTTCAGAAACCCCAGTACCACCAAAAAAAAAAACAACAAACAAACAACATATGTATGGGCAGTGTGTGTGTGTGTGTGTGTGTGTGTGTGTGTGTGTGTGTGTTTGTGTGTGTGTTTGTGTGTGTGTGTGTGTTTGCATATATATGTGTGTATATATATATATATTTTTTTTTTTTTTCTCAAGGACAAATGACTTAGTGGGAAAACAAGCAGTTTTAAATAACCGTCTCTGCTGTAAAACAATGAAAATGTTTCTCACGCCTGGCCCATAAAAGACTCTTAGCAGTATAGGAAAGCTGGACCGTGCAGAAACACTGTGAGCTGGATCGGGATCTTTGCAAATCTCAGACTCTGGTTTCAAAACGGTTGAGACAAGCGTGTGCTCTCTGGAAGGAGATAAACACCCACTCTGGTTGACTAGATTACAGAGTCTTAGAAGGAGGAAAGAGGCAGTGGCAAAGAAAGATGTCCCTTTTCCTGAACAGTGACCACAGGGCTCTGAGCCTCCTTGGGAAAAGCCATCCACCACAGGTTTGGGTGGAAGGCACGGAAGACGGACGAGGGAGTGCCAGAGAGACACTAAAATGCCACAGGTTCGGGGTGACATTCTCAGCATCCTGTGAGGTGACTGAAGTCAAGCACACACTTATGGGTTCCTGGGGCGAAGAGTCTAAGATTAAAATCTTAACTTGACCCCTGATGGGCTCTATTACCTCAGATACCTTCTGATGTCCCATTTTCTGAATTGCGAAGAAATTGATAACATGGGTGTGACTATGCCTTGCCCTTTGTACCCCACAATTACAGCTGTTATTTAAAATTAAGGACATAAAATCCATCCGTCCGTCCGTCCGTCCGTCCTTCCTTCCTTCCTTCCTTCTGGAGATTGAACTCAGGGGCATTCTACCTTCAAGCTACACTCCCCAAACTTATTTTTCTAATTTTGAAATAGGGCCCCATTCCATCGGCTAACATCGGAGCCTGCCGTGAGGAAGGCCGGTGCTGGGGCCTCCGAGGCCGGGATCGGAGCCAGCTGAGGGGTTAGGCCAGTGTCGGGGCCAGCGAGGCCAGAACCAGGGCCTTCCGTGAGGCAAGGCCACTGCTTGAGCCAGCGAGGTCTGGATCAGTCCACCGGGTAGCCAGGCCACAACTGGGGCCGTCAAGAGTGGGATCGGTATTTGCAACACGACATGTACAAAGAAATATCGTAGAAAATTAAAACCAGATGCTTCCCCTAATCAGCAATAACTAAGAGGAAAGGGGCAAAAGGAAGAGGTCGAGCTATAGAAAGGGCCCTATAGTGAAGCAATTAAGGTGACCAATCAGAGGGTATGGAATAGGGGAGGATGGAGCCTCTTTAAAACACAGGAGGTAGGTAAACAAATGTATCAAAGTTAATCACCAAACAAGCATGGGATTGAGGGAGGGGGAGGGAATGGGATGGGGACTGGATGAGGGCTAATTGGATGATGTGTGCTTGTATATCCTCCCAAGTCTTGTATTCCAATGTGATGTATGATTACAATGCACCAATAAAAATAAATTTAAAAAAAAGAAGAAGAAGAAACAGGGCCCCACTAGGCTACTGAGGATCTTGCTAAATTGCTGAGGCTGGTCTTGAACTTGTCATCCTTGTCTCAACCTCCAAGTGCTGGGATGATAGGCAGGCCCCACCCTGCCTGGCGACTATACTTGTTTCTGTACGGACATTAAATTAAAGCCTGCATTCAACTGCTTTGGATATTTCCTGGCCTATAGGAACTAAGCGATAAGCGCTGCCTGTCTCCATTACTATAAAATATTCGCATAGTATCTTAGATTATAACCCTTGCAAAAGGAGAAGGCAATAGGCTAACAGCGCTCATCCCTGGGTATTAAGTGTGTGGGTGATTTGCTTTCTTATGTCTGCATGTCTGAAGTCAACAAGCACTGTTTTATAAAGAAAGAAAACCAGATGCAGGGCGTGGTGGCGCACGCTTATAATCCCCGTGCTTGGGAGGTGGAGACAGGAGGATCGTGCAGGTTTGAAGCCAGCCTTGCTGGCTTAAGAGACCCTGTTTCCAAATAAAAATATAAAAATAGGTCTGGGAGTGTAACCCAGAGGTAGAAGGGTTTCCAGGAACCCCAGTACCACAAAAAAACAAAAAGGAAGGAAGGAAGGAAGGAAGGAAGGAAGGAAGGAAGGAAGGAAGGAAGAAGAAAATCAGGCTGGGGTATTTAAAAATAATTAAAAACAAAGTGGGCATCTATCACTTTCAACTGGAACTACAACTCCAAATGTAACTTCTAAAGCACAGTGGAGAAACAGGTTGCATGACTGCTTGCCAATTGGAAACAGCTTTGGGAATGAGGGCCAGGGAGCTGCGAGCTGGACTCCAAGGTCAGATGGAGGGGTGATCTGGCAAGAGGCCCCTGGGGCCACGGCATGACCCAGCATGATAAGAGAAACGGCACCCCGGATGGGCAGGGCGCAGGGTCACCCCAGAGGCAGCTGCGATAACAGAGACAGTGACGGGTGGCAGTTTCCACCGAAAGGTACAGTGGATACTGACTTGAGCCATGAACCAAGAGCCCTAACCCAGCAGACAGGCTGCAGGCTGCAGGGTGGAGCGCATCTTTTCTGTGGCATTTTCCAAATACCTGCGCCCATTGCAGAGGGATGGGTTGTCATTTGCATTTCGGGTCAGAAGCTGTGTCCCCGTGCACTTCCTGAGATTGTTAAATGACCCAGGCTGGAGGCCGAGAGCAAGCTTGCCAGACACAGCCTGCAGAGATCGTGCCAGAAATAAGGGGCCCAAGACAGTACACTGAACCTCGGAATCTTCCTGCCAATAACTGGGGTCTCTAAGAAGTGTGCAGACGACAGTGACCAGAGGGCCTTGCTCAGGTGCCCACGTTCAGTAGCTCCCCTTCTTCCTCCTAGTCCAGCTCAAAGATGGGCCCTTGTCCTTTCCCCTCTACTTCCAAGATGCCCATATCCCAGCTCTCAAACTTCTTCCTGAGGCCTACCACCTTGCCAACAGTCCACAGGACCAGAAGCTTCGTGTTACCACTTCCAAACAAGGCACCTCATGCCCCTCGTGAGCCCCCACTGCAGGGGCTTACACTTCTCTCTTGATAGGATGCCCTTTTTCTTCCCCTGGTACTGGGGAATTGAACCCAGGGGCCTTCTACCTCTGAGCTACACCCCCAGCCCTATTTTATTTATTAGAGTCTCCCTAAGCTGCAGAGGCTGGCCTTGAACCTGTTATCCTCCTGTCTCAGCCCCCCAAGTATTGGATTTACAGGTGTGTACCACCGCGCCTGACCTGGGATGCCCTCTTCTAAAATGGAGTTAATCAAGCCGGGCGTGGTGGCGCACGCTTGTAATCCCCGCGCTTGGGAGGCGGAGACAGGAGGATCGTGCAGGTTCGAAGCCAGCCGTGCGCGCTGGCTTAGGAGACCCTGTTTCCAAATAAAAATGTAAAAATAGGTCTGGGAGTGTAGCCTGGAGGTAGAAGGGCTTCCAGGAACCCCAGTACCACCAAAATAAATAAATAAATAAAATAAAATGGAGTTAATCACTGTGTCCAGTCCCTTCTGCTAATGCTGCTGACGGTCTTCTTCCATTCCCAAAGCCACAATGATAACTCAGGGGGTCTTAACCTTGGGGGTCTTAACCTTAACCTTGGGGGTCTTAACCATGGGGCCAGGATGTCCCTGCAGCAATAATGTCATTTTTAAAGTGCTTACTGGGATCCAGCCCTTTATTCCTGCACTTAATTTCCCCGATAATCCTCCCTCATCTTACACCAATCCTGTCTGGTTCATGATCCCTTGACTCCCTGGAAGTCAAAGGCTTTGACCTAAACATTGAAAGCAGTCGGGAGCCATCAAGGGCTGTTGAGCAGAGGTGGTGGTGCTTCTTGCGCTGACCAACGTGGAATGCTCCAAGCACTCTGGTGGCTCAGGGCCTTTGCAGTTTCTTAAATTACTTGGTTTAATGTTCAGAGTCTCGACTCAGAAAGCACTGCTTCGAAGAGGAGCTCCGTGACGACCTGGTTCCACGGGCCACCCAGGCAGCGTGACGTACTGTGCTCTCCACGGAACCTGAAATGACCCCATTTGTTTATTTCTTTCCCATTTGTGTCTCTGCCCCTGAGGCTCTAAGACCCTGGAGTGCAAAGGGCTTCTGGAGTTTTTCCTCCACCTTAGGATCAAGCATCTGAAACAGGCCCTTCTGAGTGGGATCCCCAGGCCAAGGATAAGGCAAGATTTCAAATCTGCTCCAGGTCACCTGGGAGTGAGGTCTTGGATTGGCATCTGCTGCGAGGCCCGCTGACTCCGGGGCTAGCTGACAGTGACCGTCCACTGCTGCACTGATCCCACACGCAGGCTTCTGGGCTTCAGACTTGTCTGGTCTGTGTAGCGCTCTCAGCTTCCATCAGCGCCGCCAAGCTCCGCTCAACGGTCCTCATTGCCCCCAACTACCTTGACATAGAAACCAAAACCCTTCCCCTGGAACCAGAGGTCATCCACACACTGATCCCTCCTTATCCCTTTCCAGCCTTGTTTGGAGGATTTCCCTACAGGCATCTTATTTAATCTTTGCTCCCCAGTCCAAAGACCACTGCTCCCCAAACCTGTAATGCCTCCCCGGCTTCTTCCTGACACCTTTGTGCTAAGCCCGGACCACATCCCAAGTCGCTGGAGGAGCCTGCCGACTTGCCACGCTTCCCGTGAGCCGCAGCACTTGCTACCTGTGGCCCCCGACTTGGCACCGAGCTCAGGATAATGGCGGGGGACAGGCTATCTGTCCTGTCTCTCCACAGAGACCTTAAATTCCTTCAGAGTAGGCAATAGGCCTCATGTGTTAGAATTTCTAAAGCTTAGCACAGGGCATTGATAAGAGCAGAGGTGATTAACTGAGAACATCTGAGGGCCATGCTCTACGGCACAAGGGGAGTTTCCCAATGGCAGAGCTCTCTCGAGATGGCTGGACCAGCAGAGCTGGACTCGCTGCTCTTGGTGGCTCTCGTGTCCCTGGAGTCTCTTCCCTGCCCCCATCGGAGCTGGAGACATTGGTCTTCTAGTTTTCTTCTAGATCTTTCTTGAGCAGACACGCCAACTTAAGCTTACAGACAGAGCTCAACCCACTGTGCTAAGAAACTAAGAAAGAAAGAAAGAAACCATGAAAGAAAGAAACCAAAAAGGAAAGAAAGAAAAAAATCAAGAAAGAGAGCCAGGCATGGCGGTGCACGCTTGTAATCCCAGCATTCAGAGGCTAAGACTGGAGGATCGTGGTTCGCAGACAGCCTCATCTACTTAGTGAGGCCCTTTGCAACTCAGTGAGATCCCGTTTCAAAAAAATGAATAAAAAATAGGGCAGGGAGTGTAGCTCGGAGGTAGAATGCCCTTGGGTTCCATCCTCAGTACCACACACACAAAAGAAAAAACAGAAACCAAGAAAGAAAAGAAATCGAGACAGACGGAAGGAAGGAAAGAAAGAAAAGAAAGTTTATGAGTCCACTGGGTTTTCTCCTTTCATTTATTTTTATTTATTTATTTATTTTTATTTATTTATTTTTTGGTGGTACTGGGGTTCCTGGAAGCCCTTCTACCTCCGGGCTACACTCCCAGACCTATTTTCACATTTTTATTTGGAAACAGGGTCTCCTAAGCCAGCGCGCGCGGCTGGCTTCGAACCTGCGTGATCCTCCTGTCTCTGCCTCCTAAGCGCGGGGATTACAAGCGTGTGCCACCACGCCCGGCCTGGGTTTTCTCCTTTTAAACCACATCTTCCCCCCCTAGGGACACCCACTGAAGACAGCATCCATACTCAACCTTCGAACAGAGGCCGGGCAGCCTGGGCAGCCCCCTCAGGGCTCCTGATATCATATGGTTGTGTGTTACTTCCATCTCACTGAAGGTCAAACCATAGAAGGAGTCTCAGGCCCGGGTCTGCCACCCTCATGCCAAGCCTGAGCCCTGTGTCTGGGTTTCACCATGTTTAAATGGAAAATAAAATGCTCAACTCCAAAACACTTTTCCAATGATATTTTAAGAAAAAATGAGATCACAGAAAATCAGGGAGGTAAGTTTAAACAGTGTTTAAACGGTGTGACCCCAAGCACCAAGCAACATTTCTCCCCCAAAGAATCCCCTGAGAGAGGCTTGTTCACCATGTGGGGCGGGACCAAATCTGGGGAGACCTTAAGCCTAAGAGGCCACCTGGGGAGCAGCTCAGGATGCTACACCAGCCTGCGCCCTCTCTCAAGGAGCCCGTCCCCTCCGGCCTACACTCCAGGGACCCTGCGGTCCCTAAGGTTTACAAAAGCCACCAAAAAGGCCCGCTCTCCAGTCAGGTCAACATCTGCTTCTGCCAGAGATACGAAATGTTTCCTAAACCCACCCCAAGCCCGGCTCCCAGAGCTATGAATAGTCATTCACGTTAACGCACCACATTAATTAAAAAACGTTCAGCCAGGCAAAATGCTCATACTTTTAAAAAGTCATTTGGGTAATCGCCTTTCCATGCCACAAAGTTTCCAAACGGCCGACAGGTTGGCATTTCACCATGTTGTTTATTTTAATCAAGAAAAGAGGGGGAAAGCCGGTGTGTTTCCCTGGGCCACTTCTCAGGTGTCTTGATTTATTGATTGACAGACCCTTACTTAACAGCTGTAGGATGAGGCTGGGGGAGAAGGTGGCGCCCACCTGGCAGGGCGTCTAGACTGTTGTAGAGGGAAGTGGCCGCGCGGCCAGGCCCACCCCCGAGGGTCCCGTGGATATTTCTTCATGTTCTCTGGATCCCTAGGTCACCCGCGCAGGATCCTCCAGAAGGGAGGGTATGTCCTAATCAGGCGAACGTAGAAATCAGGGGTCAGAGTGGGCGAAACTCTCTGTGGTTCTCAAACCCTGAATTGGATGGATTATATGAGTTTCAACCCTATCTCTGCCTTGCACAAATATCTGAAGGTCTTCTAAGGCTGTGTGTGGGGCCCAATCAGTGAATATCCATAAAGCATTTTAAATAGTGTTGGTAGAGCTAGATGTATTAGCATACTCCTGTAACCTCGGGACTACGGAGGGTCACAGGTTCAAGGCCAGTCTCAGCAATTTAGTGAGACCCTCTGCAACTCAGTGAGACCTTGTTTTAAAATTTTTAAAAAATAGAAAATTGGGTGTAGGAGGTGCCCTAGGGTACACAGTTGAAAAGCTGCAGCTTATTCTAAGAACTGAACGAACCTGCCATGTTGCAAAGCCTTCAAATAGACAAAGGGGCTTTAAAAAGCCTGAAAAGGTCACATTGAGTATTCCAGTTTTCTCTCCAAGTGCCCTGCCCTGCCAATGTCCAGCCAGGTAAAGACCTGAGGTTTCCAGGCCAGAGGATACTTAGATCAGAAGAGATTCACCTACACCACCCAGGACCACACTGCAGCCAACCAGCCCTAATGGGCAAGAGAGAAGCAGCCGCACAGCCCTTAAGAGAAAAAGAGCTTTTCTTAGAGAAAAACCATCACAAAGCCCTCGAGCGACCTTCTAGCAACAAAAGACGAGACACCGATGTGCCAAACTCCTACCTAGAATAGCCTGCACACCGCACAGGCGTTTCAATGCTGACTGGTAATGACTACATGCCAGGTAACAGAGAGGACACAAAAATGCACAGAAGAGCAGGCAGGTGTCAGGCGCCCCAGGGTGGAAAGCAGAGAAGAAAAGATAAAATGAAAACAATTCATGCTCGTATTTTGTAAAATGTATGGCAGTGATTGTTTGTGTGCACGTTATATATAATATGCATTTATTTATTTATTTATTTATTTATTTATTATGTATTTATTTTTGCAGCACTGGGGCTGGAACCCAGGGGCATTCTACCTCCAAGCTACACCCAGCTCTATTTTTTATTCTTTATTTTGAAACAGGGTCTCACTGCTTTGCAAAGGGCCTCACTATGTAGTAGTTGAGGTGCCCACAAACTACGATCCTCCTGTCTCAGCCTCCCAAATGCTGGGATTACAAGCGTGCGCCGCCACGCATTATGCATTTAATATGCTCATTGTGGTTGCCTTACTCGGCATTATCACTCCTATAATCTAAAAGACAGACCATGCAACTTAGAGAAAGAGGATTTGCGCACCGTTTTCCTTGGAGGTTTTGGGTTCAGTCCATGTGAGGCCGGGGACCTTGGCTCTTAGGACATGGCGGCAGCGAGAAGTGGAGAGAGGAAGAGCAGAAGGCTTCGTTCTCACATCATGGGGGCCAGAGCAAGAGAACAAGCAAGGGAAGGAAGAACCGTAAATGATCCCCAAAGGCCACAGCCCCAGGGACCCGCGTAGGTCCAGCCACACTCTAAGAGCCTAGACTGCCACTCAGATAAATCCATTACCCATGGCTGGGATTACACCTTCATGATTCAATTACACCAGCTCCAAACACCAATTTATGAGCTCTTCAAGGGGCCATTCCATAATCTAACTAGAAGATGCGCATTGAGGCTGGGATGCAGGGCTCCCACCTCTCTGGGCAATTGGGACAGGAGCATCTGGGCTGGTAAGGAGGGAAACAGGTACGGGGCCATTTGCCAGGGAGTTCACTTGGTGGGATGGAAAGAAGGGTGTTGGGAGTATCTGAAAATAAATGACAACTCTGGGGCTCTCTAGCTATAGGACATCGGGCGCCACCAGGGCAGCCAGACATGGAGAGGAGAGAAAGCTTGGCAGAGACGGTGTCTGAATGAGGCCACAGGGAGGTGCTTGGCTGTGCTCAGAGTCAGACGGGCGGGTGAGAACCTCACGGGAGCTCAGGACGGCAGGGCCTCATGCCTGCATTTACGCTGCTTTATCATCTTCCATCAGCCAAATCTAGACCATCGGCCCTGGTCCTTCCTGTTTCCCCGGGGTGTTTGTGGACACATGAGAACCAAGTTGGAGGGGAGAGGGAGGAGGATGGTAACGTGGAGGTCTACAATTTCAGAAGGCCAGCCGAGAGCTGAAAGAGGGATTCTTTTACTGGTGGAAGCTACGTGCGGGTGGTGGTTCTGGGTTCCTCTGGGTTTATCAGAAAATCCTAGTGGAAAAGAAGGTATTTCACCAGGAAGGGATAGGCAGATATTTTAAAATATTAAACCCAAGTCCTAATGCCATATAACGTAATAGCTTCTTTGCCCAGCTCACTGGTTTTAAAGCCTGATATAAAGGTTACTTAAATCGACTCTTTTCTAATCCTGAGGCCACCGGGGAGCCCAGGACAATGGGATCCTCTCAGAAACAGGCATCCTGGGAACCCAAGCCTGGCTCCCTGGTGGGGCGTCACTACTGGCTTCGGGGCCATGTTGGGCCCATGTGTCTTATTGAGAGTTAAAGGTAAGGCAGCGCCAGGAACCTCACCATTGCCTGCCTGGCTCCTGACTTAGACATGGAACCCCAGGGGCTCAGCTGCGCACCCACCATGATGCACCCAGGAGCAAGATAGAGATGATGTGGACCCAAGAGTCAACCAGGTCTGACATTCTAACTCTGAACACCAGGCTAACTGGACTCTCACAGAGCACAGATTTATACACGACGATGTGTGTTTGTAAAAGAGCACAGAATAAATGCACATCTTGTTCCCAAGGCTCAGACACTAAAGCAAAATCTTCAACCTCAGCCAACCCTGCAGGGCACACAGCCCGTGTGCACACACAGTAAACTAAGACCTGAGCAAGTAAAGCTTTATCAGCCTGTGCAAGTAAAGGGCCAAGTTCACAGCTGGGGAGACACTGGGTATGCCAAGTGCCTTGGGTGTTTCAAGAAGTGTGTAGAATTGTGAATTAACACAGGCATCGATAGTAGCTAAGCACTATGGGTTCCCAGCATTAACTGGTGTATCTGCCCCCTTCTACCTGGCTGCTAGGGACCCCACATCTTCTGCCTACAATCTCATGGCTCCTATAAGTTTCTAGCTGGGTTTGTATGATGAGAACTGGCAAGCTTAACCTATTGGGATGGAGACTACTTAAAGGCATGGTCTAGATAGAACCCATTTATCTCTTGGTGTTGAATGTGAAACATTTCTGAGCTTCCCCTTTAGAAACACCACACTCCAAACAGCTTGCACTTAATACTGGGGTAGACATTATGTTTAACTGTCTAGGAGGAGGTGGAGGGATCCAAACTTGTTACCACTGGGTTCCAGCCTATTTCCAATGCATAAGAGACAAAATTTAACATGACACGGTCAAGAGATGGTTGAAACCAAGGGAAAAAAATCAGACAAACAAGAGCCAAGACGTCTACACCTGAGCACGTTTCTCAGCCTCGGTCTCACTGACATTTGGAGTTGGATTCTTTTTCAGGGTGGCAGCTTTTCCTGTATACTGAGAGATGTTTAGCAGCTTTCTGGGCTTCTGCCCACTAGATAGCAGCAGCCTCTCCCAATTGTGACAATCACAAAGGTCCCAGACCACTGCCAAATAGCCCCTCACTACTGGCCTGCAATAAGCACTACCTTAACTTAGCACTGGGGCCTGAAGACTGGTAGGACTTTGACTTTTCAGTGGCCTTAAGTTTTTATCCATCAGATGAGGAAATTGGATTGGATTAGTGTTTCCCAAAACAGCAGTACTGTACCCGAGATACCTATTGGTCACAGACATGGCGTTAAATGACCCTGAGTCACACAGGACACTTTCCCTTCTCTGGTCCTGATCACCGCAGGGAGAAGATCTCCATCTGGTGCTATTAAATCTTTAACACCTCTCCCATCTGGCTCTAGGAAGAGAGGGAGTTTGTGTTACTCAGGCTCAGAGAAAGCTACAAAATTTAAATCCTTTGAGATTTCATCACATCCTCTGTGTCTAAAGTGATGCTAGATCCCACTAATGATAGTGAGACTGCGTTTCCTCTTCAGGCACACATGTTTTTAAAAAAACGAAGAACCAGGTAGGAAGACTATTTCACTATTAAGACGTAATAGTACACGTGTCAGTGTGGCGAAATCCCCGAAAATCCTGGGGAAGTTCTGGAAAGGTTAACTCTCTCCTCGCCCATAAACCCCTAACATCCTCCTGCACCTATTAATGGGATGTCTCTCATAAAACTCGATGAGACGCAAGGTGATATTAATAACTGGAAAAAACTCGGAATCTGAGTTTCATCTCTACTTCTCTTATGAGGATTGGTCATTTAACACCCCAACTTATGGATCATTCACTAAGTCATCAACTTATGGGTTGAATTGAGACTCTCCCCCCCAAAAAAAATATTATATGTCAAATTCTCTACCCTTGGCACCTCTGGATAGAATTCCATTTAGAAACACAGTCACTGCAGATGTCATCTGTGAAGATGAGGTCACACAAAGGTAAATAAAAGTGGCCATGAAATTCACCCTGGCCTCCATCCTTGTACAAGAAATCGGGACACATGGCACAGGCAGATACCCAGTGAAGGTAAAGGCAGGAACCTGAGTGGTGCTTCTAATACCCCAAGGATGTCACAGGTCACCAGCAAACTGCTGGAAGTGACAGGGAGCGGCATGGAAGAGCTCTCAGGAGGAACTCACCCAGCCAGCCCACATCTTGACTTTGGACTTCGGGCCCCAGAACTGTGGGAGAATATATTCTGATGGTTTAAACCCCTCAGTTTAGTGGTGTTTTTTTTAATTCCATGAGACTTAGCAAATTAATATAATCCCATCACCTTAAAAACTGATAGGCTAGCTTGGGGATGACCTCAGAAAACACTGACTACATTTTATACTTCCAATTCCCCTCCAGGCCATGGAATGCAGAGATGGGTACTAACGACAAAAGTAAAATCAGAAAGCCAAGTGAAAGCCTCTGGACCACCTTCATTTGCCTTACTGAAATCTTTACCCGGCTTTCTTTCTCTGGTGATCTCCAGTCAATGAAACAGGGTGTCCAACTTTGGCCTGAAGGGAGGTGTCCCAGGATGGAGGCAAAGCCAGGCCTATAACTCAGGTCTCCAGCCCAGGAGTCTTCAGGATTCACCCTGTCCTCCCCCTAAACATTCTGGGCCTCTTGGTAGACATTCACACCAACTGGGTCTTTAGATCAGAAGCCTTGGTGAAGACCCAATGTTCCCAGAATCTTCAGGGACTCTTTAAGGGGAGGCTGAGGTGGAATGACCACACTGACAGGCTCTCTGAACCCTTCTACAAAAAGTATCAGCCTGGTGTGGTCCCATGATAAGCAGCCTTGCAGGTGACTAAGCCACCACTCAGAGTCGACGGCAGAGAGAACTAGGGGTTTATCTTCTACAAATACCGAGCCTGACTCCAGCCAAGGAGCCGAAAGACTGAAACTCCATCTAATTAAGAGAAATGGCCATATAATTATTCATCTCTGCAGAGCGACAAGAACCACCAATACGCAGGAACTATTACTATCTTGCTTGTATTTTTTCTTCATCTAAAATAAATATACCATTATCCCACAGTTCCGATCACCTGTACATTTAAGAGCTCAAATACATGGCTGGAATATTAAACAGCATCTTCCCCTTCTCTAGAAGTGTGACTTCTCAACAGCAGGCAAATATAGTTTGCTGTAGAACCCATTACCATTGCACCTGGAGGTACGGACTTGAATACTGCCTAGGCATCTGTGGGACATGCAGCGGTGTGCTGGGGGCTGGAATTCATCCATGATGAAGCCAACACCTAGGTCTCACCCATGTGGCTAGTGTTCCAGGCAGAGACACAGGTCATCAACAGATAAACACAAACCTTTGACTGTAAGTCATGGATCTTCTGCAGAGAACGAATGGGAGTGGGGAGAGGGTTAATCTCAAGTGAGAGAAAAATCTCCCCCACTCCAAAGAGAAGACATTAAGCTCATCACTTGAAGAACACGAGAAAGTTGGCCATATTAATTAATTCCAGGAGCTGGCTCCTGGTTATATCCAGGCATAATGAGGGAAACTCTAGCTCTAAGACCATACTGCAGAAAGTGGAAATGCTGAAAAAGTTAAAAAAAAAAAAAAAAAAAAAACTTGGGAGAACACAAAACTCATGAGGACGCAAGGTAGGGGGACACTCGGTTTTCACAAGCTGTAGAAATGACCTTAGGGTAAGTAAAGAAATGCAGCGAGCCCCTGACAGTAGCCCTGGTTCTGACATCCACCTCTGAGTAGTACCATAGAACCCAGGGGCATTGTACCTCCAAGCTACAGCCCCAGCCCTATTTTTTACTCTTTTTATTTTTGAAACAGGATCTCACTAATTTGCAAAGGGCCTCGCTAAGGAGCTGAGGCTGTCTGTGAACCTTGACATTCCGGAGGTCTCCGCCTCCCCAATGCTGAGATTACAAGCATGTGCCACCACACCCGGTCACCATAGAACTTCTGAAGGAAGGACACAGGGTCATGGGCTGTGACGCTTTCACAGATAGCTCATCGTGCCAAAGCCCCCCGCCCCTGTCCCTGCTGGGTTCTGGGAAGTGATTAATGACGCCACTCCAGAAGGATCGCTCAACATTTTACCATCATCAGAGTGAAGCTGGGAGCTGTGGTGCACGCCTGTAATCCCAGGACTAGGGAGGCTGAGACAAGAGAGCTGCCGGTTCGAGGATGGCCTCAGCAATTTAGCAAGACACTGTTTCAACGTAAAAAAAATAAAATAAAAAGGGCTGGGGGTGTATCTCCTGAGGTAGAATGCCCCTGGGTTTAATACCCAGTACCCCCCCCCAAAATAATAAGATTTAAAAAAATAACATGAAGGTTTCCCTGATTCCTCATCCTTAGTTGGGATAATCTCCCAAGGGCAAGCCTGGAAAATCCCTAGGCTGCTAGGTTACTGGGGCTCAAAGTCCTCCTCCGCCCTGCCCCACCTGCCAACGGAAAAGTACTGGCACGTCCATGTCCTGTAGCTGGGTTTCTTCCAGTGGTCCCTGTTGGGGATGTGTCTATCCCCCACCCACAGCCCACAGGGAACTCCCACCCCACTGGGTTAAGCCCCTGCCTTCCTCCTTGGCCTAGCAGCTTTCACACCCTTGAATAGCCCTACCCAAAGAGCCAGGCAGCCAGTGTGGCCAGGGGCCAGGGCAAAAGCTCTGGAAAGCATGGTTCTTTTAGCCCCCACTGCCCACAGCCTGGCTGGGACACGGTCCATGGTAGACACAGAACGTGATGATCCAGTGGCCCGAGGAGCAGAAGGGAGGCCCAGCACATGCCCAGCTAGCATCCCTGAAGAGGGTCAAGGCCGTGGGGCCCATGGCCATCCCGAAGGGGCTGCACATGGAGGCGCCGGCCTGGGTGGACAGAGGTGGGACCCTCGTGCTTCATCTCCTGAGAGGCACCTGAGCAGCCCGGGCACACCTGGACGCCAGGCTGGCCAAGCTTACCAACAGTCGCTCACTGTTCTCTGCCAGGAGAGACCTGGCAACCGCAGGCCTCACAGACAGGGGGCTGTTCTCCTCCTTGGTGGGCCACGCCTTCCCCGGGCACATACTCCCTCTGTCCAAGGGTTTCGGCCAAGCTCCAGGTTCTGACCACAAAAAGTGCCCTTTTCTTTGGCGGACTCACCTCAGACGTGAAGTCCCTGCGAGCCAAACCGCCGGCTAGAAGGATATCCCCAGCACATTTCTGCCCAGTCAGAGGGTCTGGGGTTAGCAACCACAGGCAGCACATCCTTCTCCACCTGGGGCCCTACGGAATGGCTCCTTGGGTCTTGCTTTATTTATGGCATAGGAATAGTGGCCTTTCATCCGACTCAGAGGAACCCGGGCGAATCTCTGGTAAAGGCAAGTTGTAAAACTCAGATTCAGTGGGACCGCTCCCGCATCTCTGCATAAATAAGAAAAATAACTGGGAACTCTCCTCCTATGAGAGGGAAGACCAACAATTGTACCGAAAAATCCTCCTGTATGTTCCTGGGGTTCCATCCCACTTGTGGGATCCATGGATACTCTTTGATAGAGCGTAGAGGATTTCTCTTTTAATTTCTCTTTTTGGGTTACACAAAACCTGGTTGTGAAGGAAAAAGAAAACGCCAGCCCTGTTTGACAGACATCAGATTTATGACCATTTTTTAAGCTTCAAGTACGTCACAAGAACTGGCCCACCCATGCACAGCCCCAACCGTAAACACGGCTGGGCGCCCGTCCACACGTTCCCCCAAGGGCCTGTGGCCCTCCACTTCTGAACGGCCCTTGTTCCTTTCCTTGGCCTCTGGCGGGTTAAAAAGATGCCTGGCTGTATGTATATGGAGAACACGCCATGGAACTCTCTGGGCTCAACCTCCAAGACAAACACAGCCCGCTCACGCCTTTGCCGCAGATGTTAATAAACACGGCTGGGGTTTATGATGTGCCCACCGATTTCTCCATCCATTTTAAACTCAACAAGTCAGGAGCTCAGGCCTCCCCCTCCTCCCAATCCCTTAACGTTACAAACTCAGTAAACTGTTGTAAGGCTTGGCAATAAATTTATGAATTTTGGCCTCCAGATGTGGCTAGGAATAAAAGTCAACACAGGACGTGAGCAACTGTGTTTCAGGTTTGTGCCCTGGGAGGCTGAGTCTGCGAAAACCAGGGCGGAGGAGAAAGACTCATTTGCCCTTTGCAAGGAGACACCGGGGAGATAGTTTTCCTAAAGCGAGGGATGCTATTTACCATGGGAGAGAGATGTCAAGGTGCCTGGAAAATACAGGGCAAAGATTAGAGGCCAGAGATGGGGTTCCCCATTTAGAGCATAAATCCTGATTCCGATCCCCCTGACAGCGCACCCACTGCCCTGGCTCAGAAACAGCTCAGAGCAGGAGAGTCCACAGAGCAGAAAGAACTACTAGAAGGCCTGTCATGAGCCTGGCTTTTCTATGTCTATTTATACAGAAAGAGGAGAAAGCAATTCAGCAAAGAAAGCAAAGGTCACATGTAAACTGATAGGCCTATTCCAAACATGAACCAGTAGGTTTTATTTGATTTTACAGTCAAAAGACTTATGAAGCTTTCGGGCCTTAATTTTTTTTTTTTTTTTTTTTTTTTTTTTTTTTTTTAGTACTGGGGATGTGGAACCCAGGGGCATTCTATCTCCAAGTGACACCCCCAACCCTATTTTTCATTCTTTATTTTGAAACAGGGTCTCAATGAGTTGCAAAGGGCCTCGCTAAGTAGCTGAGGCTGGCCGCAAACCGTGATCCTCCTGTTTCAGCCTCCCGAGTGCTGGGATGACAAGCGTGCGCCACCACGTTGGGCTCTGAACCTTTTCAAATCAAAGTTCAACTGCCCTGTCCAAAACGAGGGGGCAGCAGGGAAAACCCCGCGCTTCAGAAAAATGCAACATGTTTCTCAGGTGATATTGCTGATGATTTTTTTTCTTTTAAGAGAGAGAGAGAGAGAGTGAAGAGAGAGAGGAGAGACAGACAGACAGACAGACAGACACTGTAGGCAGTTTTCAACTAAAGTGGAACACTACATGTTTTTTGGAGTGTATTTGCTTTAGCAAAGTAATAAAACACAAAATTCATAAAGCAAAGGTTTTCTTGGTAACAATTCAGTGGAAATATTTGTGAAACCTTGCCCGGCTGTGCATACTGAAGATGGGCCTTTTGAAAATGGCTTTTTGGCAGGAGGAGGTGAACGGCGGGGCCTGCCCATTGCCAGGGAGGAGTGGGCCTTCCCATCCATCTTGTTCAGTTCTACGAAGAGGCTCATAATTCATTCTCTAACTGCCGATAACAGAACTATGTCTGCCCAGATGCCGGAGCCGGTAAGCCATGAGGGACTGTTGGCTTGGGGAGCTCATTGCTATGTATTTGAGGCTTCCAGGGCAGAAAATGGTCTGTGCTTTACCCGTCTGGATTCTGTTGTTCTGTTTTGTGTTTTGAATGGAACGCTACGGGAAATATTAATGCTTTTCGGCTCTGGAAAAGGAATCTCAGGATCAGAGGGGTTATATCCTCAGAAAGACTTATGAAGGTGCACCTGTCTCCCATGTCTGGTAGGGGCCACACCCGAGGCAGGTGGATACCTGGCTCAGCCTTGCAGACCTGAAGTGTGCTTTAATAGTTTGGGGATTGGGCGATGAGACATAAAGAGTGAGATATTTTAAGATTTTATGTAAAAATATGAATTTCTGAGTGGCCTAAAGAAAGAGAAAGAAGACGCAGTGAGCCCCTAGCTGTGTTCCTGTAGATAGCAGTCGCTGATTCTGAGAAGCGGCTGCCTCCACGGGAGGCCACGTGCCTCTAGTGGATGACAGCCCACGCCACATCAAAATGGCAGCCTTATTCATGTGGGTGGTTCCCCTGACCCCAGCCAGCATCTGCAGTTATTATTTATGTTCAAAATCACCTCTAGAGCCTAGCACGATGGTGTATGTATGCCGGCAATCCCAGCACTTGAGAGGCTGAGACAAGAGAACTGCAGGGTCGAGGCCAGCCTCAGCAACTTAGCAAGGCTCTCAGCAACTTAGCGAGACCCCGTTTCTAAATAGAAAATAAAGTAGGGCTGGGGGGAAGGGTCTAGCTCAGAGTTTTTTGTACCGGGTTCAATCCCGGTACAAAAAAAAAAAAAAGAAAAGAAAGTCTACTTGATGATTCTTATTTGATCTTTCTCAAGTGAATGTCGAAGAGGGGTGTGGAGTCACAACATGGACTGGTTAAGACAACATGAAACATCAAGATGAACTTTATTCATCTTGACAGACAAGATTGGACATCTGCGACTGACACTCTTAGATTTCCTGGTGCAAGCCAGCAGGACATTTAATGCCGGGATGTTTCAAAGTTCCTAAACATAAAATGACTTGCATGGAAGGACCTTGGATCTCTTCATTATAGAAGTTAATTACCAGTGGCAGGAAGGGACCCAAGAAAAAAATCCAGAAGACATTTATCTCTGCATCCATGCCTGTGGTGTGGGTCATCATGTTAATATGCCCTCAAGAGGTGGGACGGGAACACATCTGAAGTCCAAGTTTGTGGGATAAGCCACTCAGCGGCGGAGCAGTTGAGCCCATGGGTTGCAGAAGTCACGAGGTTGACTGTCGCCCTTAGTGACAGGTAGCTAGAAGGGCTGGCTTCCCAAACAACGGTCATGATCTAAGCCAAGATCAAGCAAGCAGAACCTAAGTGCCTGCTGGGGGAGGGGAGAGGAATGCCCAGAGTCAAGCGTATCTGTCCAAAGGGGGTGGATTCCAAGGTAGAAAGAGCCTAGACACCTGTAAGGAGCCCCAGAATCCAGGCCACTGGCCGAGGCATGCACTTAAGTAAGGAGAAAAGTCTAGCGCAGAAGCAGGAAGCCCAGTAGCAGGAGATGCAAAAAGGTTCCTACCTCCACGAATGTAGGACAGGCTGGAGGGTGGGCAGCTGGGAACTGCTGCAGACATCTAGGTGGGTGGTTCCCAAACGTCAGCCACAAATTCCTACCAAGCCACAAAATTAACATCAGGGACCCCGTAAGACCACAGACACACCGAGCATTGTCAGGAGACCAAATAAGAAATGCCGTCTACAAACATGTCGCATTTGCCAAATATTTACTAGATAAAATGGGAAATCACTACTCAGTCAAGAAGAGTCCACGGGGAAAAAAAGATAGTAGTAAATGGGCCTTCAACATTGCTAAGAGTGAGAAGCTCCGGGGACTAGGTCTCTACCTCCTGTCCCGGGTGGTACCAGGGGTAGAATGTGCAAAAAGTATCATCAAGACAGGAGAACAATGCTTTGGGTTCACTTACAACACACTTAAGGAAGATGGTAGCATGTAATGCATGCCTAGAAAGTACAGAGAAGAGAGAAAAAGGCCCTTGGTTTTTTTTTTTTTAATTTGTTTGTATGGATCTGTATGTGGTACTGGGGACTGAATCCAGGGGCATTCTACCTCTGAGCTACATACACTCCCCAGTCTCATTTTATTTTTAATTTTGAAACAGTGTCTCGCTAAGTTGCAGAGGGCCTGCTAAATTAGTGAGACTGGCCACAAATCTGCAATCCTGTGTTAGCCTTCCAAGTACTAGGATTACAGGTGTACACCACCATACCTAGCTATGCCCTTGTTTTTTTTTTTTTTTTTTATGCTGTATGGGTGGGTGGGGCTTGGGTATTGAGGACTGAACCCAAGGGTATTCTACCTCTGAGCTACATCCCTAACCCTTACGATTTATTTATTTATTTATTTATTTATCTATCTATTTATTTATTTATTTATTTATTTATTTATTTATTTATTTAGTGGAACTGGGGATAAAACCCAGGGGCATTCTTCCTCCAAGTTACACCCCCAGTCCTATTTTTTAGTCTTTTTAGTTTTTGAAACAGGGTCTCACCGAGTTGCGAAGGGCCTCGCTAAGTAGCTGAGACTGTCCATGAACTGCTATCCTCCAGTCTCCGCCTCTTGAATGCTAGGATTACAAGCATGCACCACTATGCCATGCCCGACCTATTTTTTTGTTTGTTTTGAAACAGGGTCTTGCTAAGTTGCTGAGAGTCTGGCTAAATTTCAGAGGCTGCTCACAAGCCTTCCATCCTCCTGTCTCAGCCTCCCAATCAGGTATTGGGATTGCAGGCGTATGCCACTGCACTCAGCCACCCTTGTTTTTTAAAAGCCGGTGTCACAGGTCGGCATCTGAAATCCAGTGGCCAGCTAGAAGTGACCAAAAGGGCCAAGAAAACAAGGCCAAATTTAATGCTGGTGTTCAGGCAAGTCCTTTTACCCTGAGGACAGATGTAGAAACCTAGAGCTCACACTGAGGAAAGAGAAGGTAGAGGAGGAGGAGGAGGAGGAGAAGGAGGAGGAGGACTAGGACCAGGAGGAAGAGGAAGAGGAAGAGGAAGGGAGGGAGAGAAAAAGTTGTCTGAAGGGGGTCAAGGTGAGGATTTAGCAAGAACACGCTAGCTAGAGTGTTTGCGTTTGTGAGTTACCCCATCAGCCTTTGTGATTTGGGGAGGGAAGGGTTAAATGGAATAAGGGCAAATAAGCTGAGAATCAAGGAGGGTAGAGAGGCAGGAAGAGCCCCACCTAAGCAGAAGGGAGGGAGGAGATGCTCATCGGGGTCCTCTGCCCCATAGAAAGCTTTTATTCTCCACAGAACCCCCTCCCTTGCCTTCACCCCATTCTATCTGCATATCATTTACCTGCATTTTGCTAGTAACCATGGTAACCAGGAAGCCTGAAGAAATGATTGAAATGTGAGGCGGGCACGAGTACACCACTGGGGCCGCCCTTACTGTTTTCTGAGGAACTGGATCCCTCCGTAACAAAGGGCCAGAGGACAGGCAGCTACTGCAGCGGGCTCCACAACCGGATTTGACCTTTATGGGCCAAGCAAACTGCCTGCCGCCCAGGAAGGGCAATGGGTGGGGACAGCTGAAGCCCTGGTTTCCAGTGTCTTGCTGGTATCACCACTCCCCGGCACGGGGCTCTGCTCACAGTGTCCCTCTGCATATCCCACAGGTCGTAACAAGTTCCTAACTTGTGCAGGAAGACTTGGTCTGGACCCGCTGCTGCTCTTGGGTCTCACTGCCTGCCTAACCGCTGTGCATCTTTGTCCCATCCATCCCCTGGTGCTTCAGAATCCACCGTTCTATGCCCTGACTGGGCAGGATCCCACGAAAAGGTGCTGTGAACCCCAAATTCTATACGCAGAAGCACTACTAATCCTCAAGGGGATGGTATTTGGAGCTGAAGTTTCTGGGAGGTAATCAAGTCATGAGGGCAGAGCCTCGTGATAGGATTAGCACCCTTATATGAGCTCTCCCATACTCTCAACCCCTACAGCAGCTTTGGGAGCCAGAAGCCAGGCAGCTGTACTGAAGAAGGAACCCAGCAGGCTGCTGCCATTCTGATCTTGGACTTCTAACCTCCAGAGATGGGAGAAATAAAAGTTTGAGATTTATGCAGCTTGGTCTATGGGATTTTTGTTTCAGCAGCTCACACTGACTGAGACAAAAGGTAAAAGCTTTAGAGGGTGCATGGCGGTGAACTGCCCACTGTATCACAGTCGAGACTGAGAGCAACTCGAAACACCCTGCACCTTCTACCAGGCACACGAGGATCTCTGTATCACTGAGAGTTCCATCAACCCTTCCCTGGTACATTTCCACATAAATGAAGGCACACATTCCCAGCCCTCAACCTCAGACTTGAAGCGCATCTTCTGCCGGGATTTATCCTAGCCTGCGGGAGAGCAGAGGTGCAGGGCCACAGGACCCCACGCACCTGCTAAGAGATCGTATCACCTAGGGCAATGAGGTCCAGAGATACACAGTGGTCCAGGAGCAGATTCAAATGCCACTTGATTCCTGCAGCTTTATTATTATTGTTCTTTTAACCTCTGGGAAACAGTAAGGCACGACTGCTACCCTGAGTCTCCAATCTCTCGGGTCCACAGCACGACACCCCCAGACAGCTACTGTGGCTCTTCCCGGCCAAGTGCACACGTGTCTGCGATGGGCGCAAAGGAAAAGCCGCGCCCGCAGGCACCGGGAGGCTGCGAGCACCAGGGTGGTCCCTGTCACAGTGGTCATGGCTCGAGGCCAGGCACCCTTGGTCCTATGGCTCTGGCCCTGCTAACCGCAGACATCTTCAAACAAGCCCATAAAGGCAACGCTGTGCCGCAGCTTGCGCCCGCTGTCATCCTGGGACACACGGTCCACAAACAAAAATATTTTCTGAAAGTAACTCCCTGGCTTGGGGGATTTGCCTGACATAGGAAAAACAAACAGAAAGAATAGCAGAAGAGCCGGGCATGGCGGCACACGCCTGTAATCTCAGTCCTTGGGAGGCTGAGGCAGGGAGACTGCAGGTTAGAGGCCAGCCTCAGCAACCCCGTTTCAGAATTTAAAAAAAACATAAATACATAAAATAGGGCTTGGGCATGTCTCAGAGCACCCCTAGGTTAAATCCCCTAACACACACACACACACACACACACACACACACTGTCTCTGTCACACACACACACACTGTCTCTCTCTCTGTCACACACACACACACACACACACACACACACACACACACACACGAAGAAAAAGAAAGATATTTAGTAGCCTTTAAAGAGCGATCTTTAGAGAGAAGAGGAAAAGAGAGGCCAGCCTCCCCCCCCTCTCCAGACCTGTCTGAATTTGAGGTTTGGCACAAATTCCAAGGCAGGGTGGCCAAGAGAAAGGTGTGGCCCCCTGAAGGGCATGTCCAGGAGTCCAGCCACTGTAAACTGGGATCCCAGCTCCAGCCCCACCCAGCTCCCAGCTGGGGCTGAGGTGACTAATGTCCCTCTCCTGCCTCGGTGGCTCTGTCCTGTAAAATTTAGGACTTTTGACCTCACTGGGGAGCAGGAAGATTAGCTCATGTTTATAAAGCGCTTTGAAGATGAAAAAGCCTGTGTCTACGGGGGTCTGTTATTATCATAACTACCTGTGAAAAAAAGAGAAAATGGATTCCCGACTCCATCTGATGATTAGCTCTGGGGACTCATGGAGCCAGGGGCAGGGAGCAGGTCCTCTCAGACACAGCTATCTGGGACCCTGTGGCAGGAGGATAGGGCACCCCAGTAGGAATGGGGAACATTATGGGGACACCGGCTTGGTTTTAGGGACAGGGCAGAGAGATGTAGCACTGAACAGTATCAACTCCTAGGTGGGAAAAGCACCTCTCCCTTCTGTTCTCCTCATTTAAGGAGAAAGGCTCCTTTCGGGGTACTGTGACTATGACATCTCTCCATGGGATCATTTCCCTTCATTAGAAAAAGGATAGTTCGCCGGGCGTGGTGGCTCACGCTTGTAATCCCCGCGCTTGGGAGGCAGAGACAGGAGGATCGCGCAGGTTCGAAGCCAGCCGCGCGCACTGGCTTAGGAGACCCTGTTTCCAAATAAAAATGTAAAAATAGGTCTGGGAGTGTAGCCCGGAGATAGAAGGGCTTCCAGGAACCCCAGTACCACCAAAAAAAAAAAAAAAAAGAAAGAAAGAAAGAAAAAGGATAGTTGGCACGGTGGCCCCTGCTTATGACCCCAGTACTTGGTAGCCTGACACTGGAGGATTCCAGGTTTGAGGACAGCCTCAGCAATGCAGTGAGACCCTGTTTTAAAACACAAAAAAAAAAAATAAAAAGAGCTGGGGCTGTAGCTCAGAGGTAGAATGCCTCTAGGTTCAATTCCAAGCACTACAAAAAGGGAGGGAGGGAAGGAGAGAAGGAGGGAGGGAGGGGAGAGAAAGGTAACACCAACTTCAGAGGCCAACAAACAGTATATACACTTTCTAAACATTTTTTTCTTGTACTCATTATTTGTACATTTACTTTTATAGAAGCGATACTGGCTCATTACATTTTACTTTAAAATATTATTTCCCTGTCAGGCGCAGTGTCCTAGCCTGTAATCTCAGTACTTGGAAGGCTGATGCAGGAGGATCACAGGTTCGAAGCCAGCCCCAGCAGTTGCTGAGCAGGACCTTCAGGAACTTGGCAAGACCTTGCTTCAAAATAAAAAAAATTTAAAAGGGCTAGGGGTGTAGCTCATATGTAGAATGCCTCTGGGTTCTATCCCCAGTATCAATGATGATGATAATGATAATGTTTCTTTAAATCAGTTTCTCAACCTCAGTCCTGTGGATGTGTTTTTGTTTGTTTGTTTATTCATTTTTGGGTTTTTTTTTGTTGTTGTTTTTTGCTAGATCACTCTGGTGAGGTCTGTCCTGCTCATTATAGGCTAGGAGGCAGCATCCCTGCTCCTGCTCTCTGGAGGCCAGGAGCACCCCTCTAACACCCTACCTGGCCCCCATCCTGCTGTGGTGACAACCAAATATATCTCCAGAAATTGTTCAATGCTCCCAGGAAGGCAGCTCCCCCAATCTCCTCTGTTGAGAAACATTATTTTTAAGTCAGTTTGGCTTAAAATAATTAAATAGCCAGGCACAGTAGCCCACCTGTAATCAGCCAGGCACAGTAGCCCACCTGTAATCAGCCAGGCACAGTGGCCCACCTGTAATCCCAGTACTTGGGAGGCCGAGACAGGAGTATTACAGGTTAAAGGCCAGTCTCTACAAACTTACTGAGGTCATTTAAAAGAAAAGGTGGGGGGGGTGTAGAATGCCCCCTGGAGGTCAATCCTCTGTAACACACACACACACACATACACACACACACACACACACACACACACACACACACACACACACACACAGAGTAAATAGGTTTAAACAGTAAAGACTGGACTGAGATGGCTCCAGTTTGGAAAAACCTTCATCAGAGAAGTAATGCTTCTCACCTCCATCTGCCCCCAACCAGAAGCTGGACACAGGTACTGAGCTCAGGCGCGTGCCCCGGGTCCCTCGGTGACGCCATCACTCCACCCTGCCACATTTAAGGCAGGGAGTGGTATGAGCCGCGCTCCTGCTCGGCAAGAGGTTTCACCATTTCTGGGAGTCACAAACCAGAGTGTGGAGAAACTATTCTCATTCCAGGCCCCTTTGCTGGGGTCACACCTGGCTTATCAGGGCCTGAGACTAGAAGGCACCTTGTGTCATGACTGGTGTGGCTGCCCAGGAGCTAGAGAAAAGAGAATCCCGGGTGGAGGCTGGGAGGGCCCCTGGAGAACGATGCGGGAGTCCTGGAAGGGCCTTAGAACATCTGTTCCTTCCACCTTACCCAGGGAGACACACATGCCCAGAAAGAAAGGCTCTGTGACGGGCACCCAGGACAGACACGTTCCGCCTTCTGTGGTATTAACTTTCTCCAACTCTGCTCTTGCATGGCTCAGGAAAATGCCACTCCTGATACTCAACAGACAAGGGACAGGCCTATTAAAGGGTGGCTTTCAACGTCCAAAAATCAGCAGCAGCAGTTACACTAGTGGAATAATTCAAACCTGCCTTGGCAGCCACCCAGCAGCAAGAGGGAAGCCGGTTCCGTCACCGCTGTGGCTCCCCAGTCCCCTCCAGTGGCGGAGGCCCAAAAAGGCCCAGCTAAGGCCCGGTTTCCCCGGAGGGGAGGTTTTCTACCAGGTCTCCCTCCCCTCTACCTGGCGTTTTCCTCCTCCACCTCCTTCTCCCAAGATCACAAGGAAGTTCAACTGCCAAACTTCCCGGTTCACGCAAAGTTAAGACTGTCAATTAAAGAGACGCCGTAGAAAATAAAGTCTCATTTTGAAGATGTGGTGTCAGCGTTATTCAAAATGCCTGTCTGTGTCATGCTCCAAAACAGAGTCTCAGCTCACACAAGAAGTTTCTCAGACTGTCAGCAGAAAGGACCCGGAGGCAGCTTAGTGGCACTCTCTCAGTCCTCTGAGCCCAGCGTCCGGGCTCCACCTCTGGGCGTGGTGGGAGCTTTACATTGGACATTCCTGAGGATACCTGGGAAGTCATATTTATGGTTCCCACTGTTCAGACGAGAAACCTGCAGGCCGTGCATGGGGAAATTGACGTTTGTGTGGACCGAGGGTGTAACCAGCTTCATCCAATTCCAAACCCTGTACACCTGCTTCCTCAATGTTCCTTCCCACCTAAGGAAAGCTAGCTGCCTGGCCATGCTCACTGGGCAATCTGGAGAACCAAGCCAGCATGGGCCAGTGAGAGAGATTAACACAGTGTATTTCCATTGTTAGACCACGGATGGGGTGAGCCTATCCATGAACATCGGCATTCCCTGAAGTTGCCACCTAAAAGCCTCGGGCCGGCCCTCCAGGGGCCAGCCAGACCTCAGGCTGCCGACTGACCTCTGAGAACCTTGGATTCTAGAACACGCTCAGGGAGACGCCACGGGGTGATGTGTAGTTCATTACAAATTGAATGGCACATTTACTAAACTTTATCAAGTTGGGAGAGAACCCCTCGAGGGGCCCAAAGTTACCTTCTGGAAGAGTTGGCCCTATAATATGGCCTGAAATGGTGGGAAGAGCCAGGCTGGACCAGGACCTGAGGCCACAGGTAAGAACACAGAAAGCTGTGTGCCGTTCGTGTTCTCTGCCACCCCACAGTGAACTTACTGGGCTCTGTGCCAAAACCCTGTCCAGGGCCCTCTCAACCGTCCATTCAGCGTGACAACCACCCCGTCTCCAATGCAAAGGAAGAAAAAGTAACACATGTAATATCCAACTTCACTTTGGGGCAGCCTTAGAATGTAAATGGTGTGTGTGTGTGTGTGTGTGTGTGTGTGTGTGTGTGCGCGCGTGTTACTAGGGATGGAACCCAGGGACACTCTACCACTGAGCCACACATCCAACTTTTTAAAGCAATTTTAATCTTTATTTATTTATGCATTTATTGATACTGGAGACTGAACCCAGGAGCATTCTACCTCCCAGCTATACTCCCAACCCTGTTTATTTATTTTTTTTATTTTGAAATAGGGCCCCGTTAAGTTGCTAAAAAAATTTCACTACTTGCTGAGGCTGTCCTCGAACCTGCATTCCTTCTGTCTCAGCTTCCTAAGAACTAGGGTTACAAACCTGCACCACCACGTCTGGCTTTATTTTATTTGGAGACAGAGTCTTGCTAAGTTGCCCAGGCTGTCCTTGAACTTGTGATCCTCCTGCCTCGGTTTCCCCATTCACTGGGATTACAAGCATGGGCCCATGTACCTGATTGATTTTTCCTTAAGTAACAACTTTCTATTTTGCTTAGAAGAGTTTCACAGGAGGCAGCATCCCTTTATCCAGAAAGGATCTGTGGTGTCCCTGTGTGTCAGGCCATAGGAAGAGCAGGAGAATGTGACTTGATTCTTGTTCCTGAGAAGTTTCAGGTCTAGATGAGGAAACTTGAGAAAATGTGCAAAGTAGCTCTGAGGTCAGTCACCCTTCACTCTGCTGAACCCTAAACGGACCAGGCTTAATGGCCTTCCTAATGCTTGCAGAAACATGGTCCCTTTTTTGTGTGTATGTGTTACTGAAGGTTAAACCCAGGAGTGTTCTACCTCTGAGCTCTGCCCTAGACCTATTTTATTTATTTTTTATTTATTTATTTGGTGGTACTGGGGTTCCTGGAAGCCCTTCTATCTCCAGGCTACACTCCCAGACCTATTTTTACATTTTTATTTGGAAACAGGGTCTCCTAAGCCAGTACGTGGCTGGCTTCGAACCTGCACGATCCTCCTGTCTCTGCCTCCCAAGCGCGGGGATTACAAGCGTACGCCACCACGCCCGGCTGATTTTATTTTATTTTTTATTGATTGGGACTAGGTATTGCACCCAGAGACATTCCACCTCCAAACTACCACTTTCTAGCTCTTTTTATTTTTGTTTTGAAACAAGGTCCCACTAGGTTATTGACATTCTTGCCAAGTGATTGAGGCTGGTCTCAAACCTGTGACCCTTCTGTCTCAGGCTCCCAAGGGCTGGGATGATAGGTTTGAGACATTGCATCTGGAAGAACAGGTTCCTTTCAATGATACAAATCCCTGAGAAGGAATGAGCCGGGGGTATGACAGTCTCTACCCAGAGCCACTAAACCACGCTTGTCCCTGTGAGACTGAACAGCCCAGGGGAACAAAGAATGGGGCACAGGAGAAAGAGATCAGGTAGGTTCTGCGATCAGATTAAAAAAATCTGTGGGCAGTTTCCACTCACTTATCCTCAAGTTCACCGTCACTCCGCCCCTGGAATCCCACACCGGGGAACCCACAGCACGGGAGAATACTTATTGAAGAGCTGCCCTCTGCTGCGCAATTCAGTTGTCTGTCCCTAAGAGAACAGATCTATGAGGAAGATCCTGGGGCATTGCTACTGCTCTGATGGAGGACGGAGAGGCAGAAAACTTTTTCAGGCAAAGGTCAGATGCCCTAAGGGCTGGTAGGTGGTAGGTGGCAGGTGGGGGCACTGTCACCACTCCCCAACTCTACCAAGACCAATCTATTAAGACTGATCAATTGGGAGAAGGGAGCCCTAGACAGGATGTTGGGGCATGGGCATGGGTGAACCTTAATAAAGCTCTTTTTACAAAAACACAGCCCATAGCATTTGGCCCAAGGGCCACTGTTCACTTTCCACTGGCCTAGAACATTCCTCCCCTAGGTTTCTGCCTGGTCTCCATTCAATGGTCACCTCCTGAGAAACCTGTCCTGGCCACACCCTGCTGCACCGTCGGGCTCTCTCCCTGTCCACCCTGTTTTTTCACGGCACTTATCTCTTCAGGATCTGTGTGACTACCTGTTTGAAGTCAGCCTTTCCTTAGGGATGGAGAGGGAGAAAGTTGTTTTTTTCTGCACTGGGCACTTAGTAGGCGCTTAGTGAATACCTGTTGGGTGAGTAAAGGAGCAGGTGCCTCAACCATCTGTATGCGTCACGCAGCAATGAGCAGGTCTCATTCTTTAGGATTGGAAAAGGATTTAAAAGGTCAACCAGGTTGCCTGACCACCTCCCTGCCCCCAGGGAGACTGCGTGCAAAACCACCCACCACCGGCTCTCAGCCTGGCTGTGCTCAGCCTTTTCTTCCCCCTCCCTTCTTCCACCTCTTCCTCTTTCCCCTTCTCTTCTTCATCTTTCTCATTCTTTTTTCCTCCTCCTCCTCCTCCTCCTCCTCCTCCTCCTCCTCCTCCTCCTCCTCCTCCTCCTCCTCCTCCTCCTCCTCCTCCTCCTCCTTCTTCTTCTTCTTCTTCTTCTTCTTCTTCTTCTTCTTCTTCATTTTTTGTGGTACTAGGGATTGAACCCAGGTGCCTTCTACCCCCAAGCTACACCCACAGCCCTATTTTATTCTTTACCTTGAATCAGGGTTTCACTAAATTTCTGAAGCTGGCCTCAAACCTACAATCTTCTATCTCAGCCTCCCAAGTCCTGGGATGACAGGTGTGCACCACCCCACCCGCTGTCTACCTTTCCGTTAAGATCTCCAGAGAAACAGGGCAGGACTGTGTCCACCAGACCCCAGCCCGGGTCACTGTTCTGTCACCTCTGTGTCAACTCTGAGAGCCCCCAGCATTTTCTCTTTGACTCTGCCAGCCCTTCAGAGCACAGCAGATGCTTTCTTTTATTTATTTTTGTGGCAGTGGGGATTAAACCCAGAGGCATTTTTACCTCTGAGCTAAACCTCCAGCCCGATTTTATTTCTTATTTGAAAATAGGGTCTCACTAAGTTGCAGAAGGCCTCACTAAGTTGCAGAGGCTGGCTTTGAACCTGCAACTCTCCTGTGTCAGCCTCCCAAATACTGGGATTACAAGCGTCCACCACCATGTCTGGCTCAGAGGGCTTCTAAGTGAGAGAAAAGACAAGAAAAAGACAATAGCACCTGACAGCCTACCCTGTATCCACCTAAAGCCAGTCCCACCTCTCTTCTGGAGACTGAGAGGTTTTTTGTTTTGTTTTGTTTTGTTTTTTTCCAGCAGAAAATAACACCCTCAGCTCTTCCTGTAGCCATTGTGATCCTTCTACCCTAAAATCCAAAACCGGTTTCTCCATGTGGACACAGTAAAATATACACCTTCCTAGAATCTCGGGGCTTTGGAGAAGCCCAAACCCTCAACCATCGCAGAGCTCACAAGATTGTGCAGAGCAGGTGATAATCCTCAACCTCCCTCTTCCCTCCTCCCTCCCTTCCCTGGGAATCACACCAGCTAACCTCCCCCAGCCAATGGCGGATGTATGCTCTGGACCCCAGATGGGGTTGCTGGCTGCAGAAAGGAAATGGTCCCACCAAACCCAGGAAGAACTCAAACCGAAGTTTTCCTTAGCGCAGTCCGATGGCATTTTAATCTGCACTCTTCCCCTCCCCGGGGCCACTCATTCGTCTCCTTCTCCCTCCTCGGAACATGACCTATCTGAGCTCCACACAGCCTCCAAGTCCCTGATCCTGTCTCAAGTGTTTTCTGCTGCACTTTCCGTCCAACCGGTTCTCCGCTTTATTTTTGTTTCAGGGTGGATTATCGTCATGGCGATGTGCAGTGAGAGCGGCAGGCAGGGGGGAGAAACCCACCTGTATTGAACCCTTAATCCCTTAAAGTGTGTCAGAAAGTAGCAGCCCCGGAAAACGAGCAACCTGGCCAGTGTTTCATCTCAAGAAAGAAAACAGAAAGCAAAAGCTATGACTTAAAAAAAAAAAGGAAAGTGGTTTAGAAATGCGATTCAGGAAGCTATGACCTCAGAATTGGCTGTGCGCACAATGCTTCCTACCCGGGTATAGCTGGTCTTTTCTGTTTGCTATGCCCAGGATGTCCCCTTCCTATCAGTACCTCTACCTGGAGGTGGGTGGAGCAAACCAAACCGGGTTCCTGGTCTTTGAACATCCTTGGCTGCTTCTGCTCATCTGAGAAGGCCTGATGCCAAAAGCAATCACATCAAATCAATGCACACAAGGAATGTGCTGGAAATCTTCACTGTCTACACGAGGATATACCTCTGCAGCTACCCACAGGGGCTAACAACTCATATCCACCACACCCCAAGCAGACAGACTCAACAAAATAATAGTTCATAAATATAAACTTGTACCTGTAGTTTATCATTTTTTATTAAAGGTTTGTTTTTCTTAAATAAGTGTTATGTGCTTATTTAAGAAAAACCATGGATGGGTGGGCTTCCCAACCTCACCATGCCCCCCATTCATATGCCACAGCAGTGACCCTCGCCTGAACCCCATCGCAGCTCCCTGCTTCTCCATTTAATTGTTACAGAGGTATACACCAGATTCCTCCCCTTCTTGGCTCGGTTATCCATGAAGATAGGCTATTTTGAAGGTTGTCGTGTTCTTGCTAAACCAGGAAGTCAAGGTTAGGCCAAAGAGAGCATTGCTGGTGAAGAGAAATGCTGTATACAAATATAAAAGAAAGATTCAATTCGTCAATGACTCGTACCAGTGAGAAGAGAGTCTGTATGCTAGTTTGGTTTACCCTGTGCATTTATCTGGTGACAAAGTCCAGTGGGAGTCATTGTTGGCGAACTTTCTCTCCTTCTCTTCTGAACCATCCCTGCAGTAAGGACGCCTGATTGGCTTATTTAGCTGGAAAAAGTCATCAGACCCATCAGAGGTCTGAGGCTGAAGTCTCAGAGAAGCTCAGCAGGCTGCATGGGCCTGGCCTTGCCTTCTGAAATCAATTGAGGGTGGCCAACCCCCTCTGACCACATGATAGGCGTGCGCACGCCAAAGGAGCAGACATCGCGGTTGAATGGGGAATGTTTCATGCAAATCATGGGTTTGGAGCAGGACTTTGTGGTGCGAACATCTTTGAGAAAACAGCATTGCTACGCACTGGAGGCTTATCTGTAACAGGGCTGTCTCCTCCCCCAAGAATGAGCCGATGCGAGTTCTTGCCACCCTGAATGGACTCAGAGGCAGGAGCTAATACTGAAGTCCCCTAATGAAAAAGACACACCCTTTAACACACACACACACACAAAGGCCCGCAGCCCCATCTCTTTCTGCTGAGAAGCCTGGGTGTTCCCCATGAGAACAAGCCACTCTGGATGAAACACCAGGCCACCCTGGATGAGACACCTCTCCCAGTGACAACGATGTCATGTCTACCGAGCCCTGGCTCCCTTGGGAATGTGTGAGCAGCTCCCCTGGGGCAGAGGCAACTGCTCAGGGTGATTCATGCAGCCTGCTCCCAGCCCCGCCACCCTGGGTTTGTGTTTTCTGTTCCTAACTCAGCCTCCTTCCTGAGCTCATAGCTGGGGCTGCTCCTCAGACCCGCATGCTGTGGCTCCAGGCTAGGCAATGGTTAGAATGGGCCGATGCTCAGGGCAGCCTTCTGTCCTTCTCCGCCTTCTCTCTTCCCTCAGACCCAAGCAAGCATGATTTGTCCTGTGAGGAGTCGGAGTTGGGAAAAGGAGCGTGGGTGGAGGTTGACAGAGGGCAGAGGGATAAATGCAAGAAGAAAATGTTCCCCCTGTTGAAAACATGAATCACCCCACAGGTGGCCTCCTTTAAGTCCTCAGGGACACCACGAATGACTCCAGTCTGTTTATCCCCCTCCGTCAGAGCCCCTAGACATTGCTGCTTCTGCGAGCTGGGACTCTGGACAGTCGAGGGTCCTAGCTGCCTGACGTCCTGACTGCAACAAAGGCAAAGTATAAATTGACAAATGGGTATGATCATGAAATCACAACTCATCTTCCCAGGCATGGCTGATTCTACAGGACACCCCCTCCCCCATGGGAGGGAGCAAGGTGGGGGTGAAGGATTCAGTCTCCACTGGTCCCCCGACACTGACCCACACAGCAACCCTGGGGGTCCCTGTGCCAGGGAAATTTGAGAATATACTCTGCCTTCTGCAGAATACCTCCACCCTGCCGTGCCAAATGAAACTCAGAGGTTCTTTGTGGGGAAATAGCATAACCATCACTGTAGGATTTCCTAAGATCAGACCCGTTTTACTTCTCTTATTTTAAAAATAACCAATGATACCCGGTGGGCATGGTGGCACATGCCTATAATCCCACTACTCGGGAGGCTGAGACAGGAGAATCATAGCTTCAAGGCCAGCCTCAGCAATTTAAAAACCAGTGATACCCGATTTCTTGTTTTCTGTCTGTTAAGTGATTGGTGGACTCTATTAGATTCAATATTAAATGCAACCATTTTTTGTTTGGGGTGACTCCTCCCCTCCTCTGTAATATTAGTGACTCAATTAGACCAAAGACTATAAACTTTTGTTATAAAAGTTCAGAATGCATGGTTCTGATTTGTTTTGTTTTGAATGAGATTGATTCAGGGCATTCTACTGCGGAGTTATACTCCCAGCCATGTATATGTATATGTATATATAATATATAATATATAACATATAATATATAACATATAATATATAATATATAATATAATATATATAATATAAATATATATATGGGGGGGTACTGGAGCTAGAACCCAGGGGTTCTACCTCTAAGTTCCATCTCTAGCCCTATTTTTTATTCTTGACTTTGAAATAGGGTCTTACTAAGTTGCCAAGGGGTTCACTAAGTAGCTGAGGCTGTCTGCAAACCACAATCCTCCTGTCTCAGCCTCCCAAATGCTGGGATTACAAGTGTGTGCTACCACGCCTGGCTCCCAGCCCTATTTTTTTAATTTTAACTTTTAAACAGAGTCTTACTAGATTGATGAGAGTCTCATTACTTGCTGAGGCTGTTCTAGAACCTGCAATCCTTTGTCTTAGCCTCCCAAGTACTGGGACTGATTAAAGGTATGCGCCTGGCCAGAATAGATATTTTCAACTTTGTAGTCCGTAGATCTCTACTGGAACTACTCAGCTCACATAAAAGCACTCACAGACGATACGCAACCTCACTGGCATGGCAAGGTTCCAATAAAATTTTACTGATAGATCCTGGCGTTTAAATTTCCTATATTTTTCCCATGCCACAAAATACAACTTTGAGATTTTTTTTTATACTTCTAATGTGAAATGATTCTTTAGCTCACAAGCTCTACAAAAAACAGGCAACTAGTTAGTGTGGCTGAGCTGCATGTGTTGATTCCTGGTTGAGAGTTAAATGTCTAAAAGGAAATCCTCTGAGAGGCTTCTTTGGATGAAAACATATAAATACATTTATATCATAATATAATTATTGTCAATAATTATATTAATATATTAAGAATTATATCGATATATTTATATAATTACTATATCTTTACATAATTCATATCTTATAAATATCTTTATATAATTATTAAATATAAATATATATTATAATTTAAATTAAATATACACAATATATATACAACACACATACATACACACATTATATATTTATATATTATATATTTATATATTATATATTTTATATTTATATGTTTACATATATCTTTATATAATTGATTGTGTAATAATTAATAATTATATAAGATATATTACAATTTAAATTAAGTATATACACACATATATATACAACACACACATACATACATACACACATACATACACACATTATATATACTTATATATTATATATTTATACATTATATATATTTATATTATATATATTTATATGTTTACATATGTCTTTACAATTATTAAATATAAATATATATATTACAATTTAAATTAACTATACACACATATATACAACACACACATACACACATTATATATATTTATATATTATATATAATATATATTACATATTTATATATTATATATAATATATATTATATATTTATATATTTATATGTTTACATATTATATCTTTATATAATAGCTATATAATTATTAATTGTGTAATAATTAATTATATAATATAAGGTATTATACTGCAATTTAAATGAAGTATATATATATGCATATATATATATATACACACAACACACACATACAATAACCC
Organism: Muscardinus avellanarius; assembly: GCF_963383645.1. Taxonomy (NCBI): domain Eukaryota; kingdom Metazoa; phylum Chordata; class Mammalia; order Rodentia; family Gliridae; genus Muscardinus; species Muscardinus avellanarius. The sequence continues at coordinate 66,115,397 of NC_137802.1, forward strand.
AATAGCTAACTAATATTTATTGAGTATTTGTTCTATGAAAGGACTTGACTTGGAAAATCTCTTTTTATTCGCATCTTAACGCACAGGTAGGTAAACACTCTGTTTTTTATAGACACTGGGGACTAGAGAGAAGATTATGGGATGGATCACTGCATAGAGAAGGTGCCGCGACGGGGCCTGAAGGGGTCCCCCAGGGGCTTTGCGGGCTAACTCAGAAAAGCCTCCCTTCCTCTTTCTCTGTATCCCACGAACCCCAAGGTGGGTGCAACCTCCTCTTTTACCAGTTGCTCCCCCCACACTTTACCCAAAAGAAACACAGCTCAAAGGACTCTAAAGATTGTTCCCAGTTGGGGCGAGGGAGGAGGAAGGGTGCGTTTTACACACCATTAAGTGCCATCTTGTATACAAGTCACAGTGTCGTGGCTATGAGGTTAGGTGCAGGAGTACAAACCTCAGCTCACTTGTTTCGGCTCCAACAGATGAAAAGGCCCAGTGCCCTGTGAGGTTCCACTCCAGCACTCCCTGAAGCAGTTCTATCCCAAAAGCTCCCCTCTACAAGAGATGCTGGCCTCTTCCTCTCTGGTCGCCCTAATATTTCGATTTCTGTCTTTCTCCCAGCCCCGGTCCACCTATTGCCAGTTTCTGCGGTCCAGGGTAGATGTGAAACGTCCTCCAAGTTGAGCCTCCCTCCGCCTGCCACCCAGGGAGAATCCCACTCAGAATGGGCCCCCTGGGGGCGGGGGAGGAAGAGATGGATGGCTGCTTTCAGCTCTAGGCCCCCTGCCCTGCCCGATTTCTTTTCCATCCCAGCATCAAGGCACATCTGGGTAGAAGAGCACGCTGCTTGGCCGCCTCTGGGCCGCCACACCCGGTGGAAAGCCACAGATCCCTGGACAGAAACCGACGAAAGCAAGAGGAAAAGCAGTCTGCTGGAACAGCCCTTCGCCCTCCAGACACGCACACGCTGGGTTTCCTAATCCTCCGGACCTCAGGAAAATGAGGCTGACCAAAGCAAGAGGCCAGCTCCTCCTTACGTAAAACCCTGGGCTCCTTTCTCTTTCTCTGCATCCTGCTAGCCATTTTACATCTGGTTTGGGAATTCCAGGAACATCTGCGATTGTCTTTTGCCCAACCACACATGTGCTTAGAGCTAAAGGGCTCCATCGTGTTCTTACCTATGGAGGAGCCTCATCTTCAGCCCTGAACTATAGGTGCATTCTCTCCCCTTTGAAGCAAAACAGAAAATCCCGGATCCAGAAGCCACACCTGCAGGATCCCACCTCCCTGCCGCACCCGGCTTGGAGAGCAGTCACCCCTCAGATGATGAAAAATGCCAGGACCACTAGAGCTTGTTGGAACACTCCAAGGCCTCAGCCAAACAGACAGCCCTGTCCAACACAACACCTCCCCCTGGCCTCTCCTTTGGGTGCACTTTGGTGTAGCCAAGCCAGGGACAGTGGGTGGAAAAAGTAGGGGATAACAGGTCAGAACTCCCTTTTTTCCCTGTTTCAGACAAGGCTGATCATCTCTGCCTGCATCCCACAGACACCCTTTGGGGCCTGAGCATCCCACTTTCAAGAAACTTTGATCTCAAGACTCAGCGACCTCTGTTGGCTTCTCTCTGGGCCTCAGCTTGCAAAATAGGATCATGAGGAATGGAGTGACTGTCGTGATGAACTCTGCTACGTGGTGCTCATCAGACATTTGGGGGATTGAATGGTACTCAGTCCTCCCTCCATCAAAGGTTGTGAATGTTCGTGGTTATTACCAGTGAGCATCCCCAGGACGAACTGTCTATCTTCCGTCACCCTGCACACTCTCTCCTGCCTCCTCTGGTCCCCGACCTCCTCCAGTGTCCTGGACTCATGGCCTCCACTCAATTCCTCACTGTCAAGTTCTCCGGGAGTACATCTCTCCCTATTCTCCTGGCTCTCCTGCCATGGGCCTCCCAAGCCTGCTCTCATGATGGGTGTGCATGCCCACTGTCCGATGCAGAGCAGAGCAGGAACCCAGCAAACTTTGCCTAATTGCCAAGTGCTACCTCTGGCCTCTCTACCTAGCTCAAAATCCCGGTCTCTAGCGAGAAAGTACACGTCTTCCCAGGACTTCACATCATGCAGGCAGTTCCAGAAAGGCACCATGACCCCTTGTGTGTCCTGCATCTCCGCTTGTCCCTAGCTCCCAGATGTTAGCTCAGGGAGACTCCCAAGAAATGAGCACTAACTCGCTTGGAAAATACTTGCCACTTGCCTGGCTTGGCTTCCTGCCATTTTGATTGTATTGCAGCTGCAGCCCTCTCTATCCCTGTGTGCATTCCATCACTGCATCATTAATTCCACTGCTACATCATTAATTCCACCTGCTTTCATCACCGCCGCTGAAGCCCCATTCTGGGCCTTCGCTATCACCTCTGCTGTCCACAGAGCAACTGCTCTTCCTCTATTACCCTACCCAGCCAATCCCGATCTGGCTCACAGCAGGCTGAACCAAATCAGTCTCTACCGTGAAAGCTTCCAGGTTTCCCAAGATTCCAGTTCCTGCTGTCAAGCCCCTCCCCTTACTGGCCCTGCCCATCTTTGGAACCCCATCTCCTTCAACCACTCCAGGACCCCCAGACCCAACAGGCCATTTCCAGTCCTGGAAACCCCAGCCAGATCAGTATCAGGTGTGTACCTGAAATGGCCATGTCTCCTTCCCTACCACAGCTCTGCCCTGAGGATTAAACCTCTGAGCCATACCCCCAATCCTTTTCATTTTGAATCAGGATCTCACCGAGTTGCTGAGGGTCTGGCTAAGTGGCAAAGGTTATCCTCGAACCTGGGATCCTCTTATCTTAGCCTCTTGGCTACAGGGGCATGCATCATGGTGTCCAGCTTTCTTCCAAACTCTTACGCCGCTCTGTCTCCCTTTTCCAGAAGGATTCTGGATTCTAGAGTGATGACCCAGTTGTCAGACACTCCACGCTGCTCCTGCTGATCATTGAAGACGGTGACCGGATCTTATACTTCTACACCCTCACACAGCAGGACTGACATGACCGGCACACAATTACCTGTGCACACTCATTAACACATTTTTCCTTTTTTTTTTTTTTTTTTTTTTTTTGCGGTACTGGGAATAGAACCCAGGGGCATTGTACCTCCAAGCTACACCCCCACTTTTTTTTTTTTTAGTCTTTTTTAAATTTTTGAGACAGAGTCTCACTGAATTGCGAAGGGCCTCGCTAAGTAGCTGAAGCTGTCTGCGAACCGCAATCCTCCAGTCTCTGCCTCCCAAAAGCTGGGATTACAAGCGTGCACCACCACGCCCATCTGAACACATTTTTCTTTTTATGCAACCACAGTGGGATGAACTCAAAACAATTTACTGTGACCTCTTAGAGATCAGCAGGCTCGAAACTTGTTCTCACTGGGTAGGATTCATGTCAGAGCTGAGACAGGCCTTCAAGACCCATCCAGTCCAGTGGAGGTTGTGTGTCCTCAAAGGCCTCCCCCAAGCCCCCTGGGGGAGGTGGGACACTGGGCACGCCCCCCCCCACAAACTCTTGAGGTTTGTGGAAGACTTCATTTACATAAGTGGCTACACTTTTTTTTTTCCAGTACTACTAGAGATGGAACCTAGGGCCATTCCATCTCTGAGCTATGCCCCAGCTTTGATTTTTTATTCTTTATTTTCAAACAAGGTCTCACTAAGTAGCTGGGATTACAAGTGTGAGCCACCACACCCAGCTAGGTAGCTACACATTTTCCTCAACTACTAATGCACTCCAACCAGTTTTCTTTAAATAAGAAAGCAGTACAGCTCAGAGAGAGGAAGTCACTAGCCCAAGGTCACAGCTGCCAGGGGGCAGGTCTAGCTCCATACAATAGCACTAGCCACAGAAGCTCACATTCCAGACAGGTGCCCTACACACACCACCCAGCGGCGACCCCGATTCCAGGCTCAGGTTCCCTCGTGCATCTCATTTCAAAGTTGCCTTTAAAGCAGAGGGTCCCAAACTCAGTGGTCTGCGGGGACCAGGCAGAACAATGCATGAAGCTGAAGTTGGAGAGACTGTGATGAAACCGGGGATATGGGGCTCGGCAGCTCCCGATACCTGTAGCCAAGGAAGGATACTGGTTCAGAATCCTCAAAGGTCCCACTTTCTCAAGCTAGAGGAACAAAATTTCACATGAGAAACCCACAGTTTAAAGATTGGCAGATAAGCTGGGCGTGGTGGCACACGCTTGTAATCCCAGCATTCAGGAGGCTGAGACTGGAGGATCGCGGTTCGCGGGCAGCCTCAGCTACTTAGTGAGGTCCTCTGCGACTCAGTGAGACCCAGTTTCAAAATAAAGAATAAAAAATAGGGCAGGGGGTGTAGCTCGGAGGTCAAATGCCCCTAGGTTGCATCCTCAAACCCGCAAAAAAAAAAAAAAAAAAAAAAAAGATTGGCAGATAATTCAACCCATTTTAGTATGAGGTATAAGTAAAAAAATAAAAAATAAAATTAACAGCCATTCCCGGGTCCTTGGAAATTCCACCACCCCGGAGAAGAATGTCTTTCTAGTTATAGGATCAGTCAACAAGACATAGGGAAGCAAGTTCAGAGATCCTGAGGTCTTGATGAACTTTGGGTCTGAAAGAAGTTCTCCTGCATAATCCCCAACTTTTAAAAGCAAGACCATTTCTCCGGGCGTGGTGATGCACGCTTGTAATCCCAGTATATGGGAGGCTGAGACAGGAGAATCACAGTTCACGGCCAGCCTCAGCTACTTGGTGAGGTCCTGTGCAACTCAGTGAGACCCTGTTTCAAATTAAAGAATAAAAGTTAGGGCTGGGGTGTAGCTCGGAGATAGAATGCCCCTGGGCTCCATCCCCAGTACCGTATAAATAAATAAATAAATAAATAAATAAATAAATAAATAAATAAATAAATAAATGTGAGGCCATTTCACAGGACCTACAGAAACCTCGGTTCTTGATTTCCAAAATGCCCAGGCAGCCACAGGCCTCAAGGCTGAGCATCCTGGGGAAGGGAGAGAGCCGAAACAAACCGGTGATTTTTCCTCAGAACACTCTCTCCAAGCGCTCTCCTTAAGCGACTGCGGTTCTGATTTTTAGAGCAATCAGGAGGACAATAAATTAAGGAGCAGCACTCCGGCGGTTTCCAGGCCGAAGCCTGTCTCTGACGGAACATCCTAAAATTCGGACAGACGTGAGTAGGAGAAACGACCCTAGTTATCGGGGCCAACCCATCTCCCGCTTCCCTTCCCATCCCATCCATAAAACAAGATGATTTACAGAGACAGAGGGAGGGACCTCTCGCTTCCCCTCTGCAAAATTTATTTCTCTTTAATGGGCTACAGCGCCTCCCCCTTCCTTCTAATCTCCCTGCTTTCTCCTCCCAGGGACCATCAGCCCATCAAGGCAGCAGGAGGCTACTGGGCAAATAAAATAGTTCACGAACAAAAGAAGGGATGGTAGTTGGCAGAAGGAGAGGAAGTTGCCTTCAGTTGGACGGGACTGCACTGGCCCATGTGGGATGGCCTGGGCCTCCACCTGGTTTTTATTGGGGAAAGAAACTTATTAGAGTGAGTAAGTTTTATCCTCAGCGAGGAATCGGAATGTAGCAGACAGGGGTGGCAGGAGCTGTGTGGGGGGATGGGAGAGAGAATTCCCTCCAGAGAGACACAATGATTTATGTGCCTTGCACACAGCTTTGGGACTAATGGGGACCGGGATCTATAATTAGACAACCACTGCAATTATTCCAAATTCCTATCCTTTCTTACTCCCAGCCCACTCTGGTCTTCTCCAGTGAGTGAGTGCCTTGAGCCCTGGAAGTAAGAAGTTTTAATGAAGGAAGGACTTAGGAGTTACGTGCCTGATAATTCTGCCTCAGACTCCAAGAAGGTCTCTTGGAGGGAAGAGTGAAAAATCCCTCTGTACAAATAATCAAAAACACTGGCTTGCCATACCTTACAAAGCTTTTTTATTGATATTAGCTCCTTGGGTCCTTACAATAACTCCTGCTAAGCAAGAAGTCTCCACTTCATGACTGAAGAACGGGGACCCAGAAGTGTTCAGTGACTTCCCTCAGGACACACAGCCAGCTGGTAAGAGATCTAGTCTTACCCTGAGCCTAGAACTTTCCTCCTTAACACCACCTATCCAAGTTGTTTGAGGTCAGATAGATCCGGTGAGAGAAGACAAAAAATATATGTGCGTAAAGAGAAAAATAAAGGAGGTAATATTTGTGGTTAAAATAAAAGAGGCACTGGTCAGATGGCATTTTTGTAATTTCATCTCAAGTGACGCTGGAAGAGAAATAGCCAAGCATGTATGTAGGCTGCTAAGCTACATTTTTTTTCTTTGCAACCAGCAGAGATATGTTACCCCTCCACGAATCATAGAATTACATCCTCTTTCTTCCCTTCAGGCCTCAAATGCCTTTTTATCTTTGCAACAGCTCTACAAGGATAAGAACCATACACGGAGATTGTCAGCCATGATAGACTCCAGACCGCCCATAACTTTACAAGCCCCCTGTTGTAAACTCCCAGGGATGGAGGAACCCAGATGGCTTCTTGGAGAAGTTTCTCTGGGTAAGGCTGAGGCAAAGTCAAGGTTGTGCTTCAGGCTCTGGACTCCAGCTGCTCAGAAACAGGGGTCTCCAGGACAGGAATACATTAACACAGACCGACCCAGGATAAGCTCACCTAGTAAACACTAACCGCGGCCACTGGGGGAGAATGAGTATTTATGGAAACTCTAGGTTCGGGTGCACTGGCTGAGAACACAGGACCAGCCAACACCTGTAGGAAGACAGACCTGAGACAAAGTGGCCTGGCACCATGACTCTGCCCACCCCAGAAAACCTGAAGGCCAACACATGCCTTAGACTTGGTAGACCAGTAGTGTGGTCTACACCCACACTCATACTCAAGCTTTTTCTACTTATATGCAAGTGTTGCTGACAGGCTTTGACTAAGGTAATATGAAATTCTTTCTTTCTTTTTGGTACTAGGGATTGAGGCTGAGGCATTCTACCTCTGAGCTATACCCAACTCTATCTTATTTTATTTTATCTTATTTTGGTACTGGGGATTGATCCCAGGGGCATTTTACCTCTGAGCTATACCCTCAGACCCATTATTCTTTATTTTGAAACAAGGTCTCACTAAGTTGTGGAGGGCCTCACTAAGTAGCTGAGGATGGCTGTGAACCTGCAATCTTCCTGTCTCAGCCTCCCAAGTACTGGGATTACAGGTGTGCCACCACCACGCCTGGTAAGGGTAACGGGGAATTCTGAGTGTTCATCTTTGCCTATAAAGGTTGTTTCATGAATCTAGCTTTAGATAAGCAAAGGCTGAATCCAGAGCTAGATCTTACCTGGGCTTTGTTCACACAGAGGAGATCACCTTGGATAAAAGAAAATGAGATGCCCCACTTGCCAGGAAAGCATGCACACTCTCTGGAAACAATTTGAAGGCCGTGCTATTGAGTTTTGGCAGCCACTGAGGTCTGTCCCCTCCTCCTGCCCTCTACCCCTTGCCAGTTCCAGGTTTAATTCTCAGTTGACCACCCACAAAGTCTGAAAGATGTAAACTGATAAGCAAAATAGTCACTTAGTCATTTTTATCAGTTATATCCCCGGGGTTTCTTCAGGTATGAAGAAAAGGTTCTTTCGGAGAGAAAAATCTTGAAAATTCATAGGAAAAAAAAAAAGTTCTGATGTAGAGTTGCATGATCTTGGAATTACTAACATTCTGGACTGAGTCATTTTTTAGTGTGTGTATATTGGAAGATAGAGGGACAGAGCTGTCCTGCAGCATGGTAGACTGTTGAGCAGCACCCCAGAGCCTCTGCATACTACATATCGGGTAGGAACAACCAAAAATGTTTTTAGACATTGCCAAAGGTTCCCCTGAGATGGGACGGGGCAGGATGGCCCCAGCCTTCCAGCATTCTTCATCTTCAAACAAGGGCAGGAGAGAGAGACACACACAGACGTGAAAGCCAAGCTCAAATGTTTCAGAAAGCCCCAGGGGCCTCTTCGGATCCAGGGCCTCATCTTTCAAAGGAAATGACCCACTCTTCGAGTCTGTTTCGGGCTCCTTCTTGGCCACCATCATGAACCAAATCTCTCCCAAAGTGTCTCTCTCTGTCGTGTAAGAGGAAAGAGAAGCCCAGAAAGGACCGACTTGGTTTGTATTGACCCGGGCAGGTTATCTCTGTAGTCCCTGAAACTATATTGAAGCTGGGATCCTGATTAAGATGCAGAGAAAAGAGAGGAGAGGAGAAAAGGGTGGAGGCCTGCCCCTGATTAATTGAGAAAAAAATGCATCCAGGCCAAGTTTGAATAAGATTCCCAGTGGAATGCAGGGCCCTTTTTTGTGTGCTCATTCGTTTGAAACAAAAGCGAATAGAGTAGATTACAAAGAGGCTGGGGGGGGAGGGGACAGAGCCAGTGGGTTAATGGGAACAGACCCTGTTTGTGGGGAGACTGGGGAGAAGCCCTGGTGGCCGGCATTTGTCTGAGCAGCAGTTAGCACTTGCAGAGAGAGGGGGAAACTTGTCCACACCAATCCTTTATCATCATACCTTCTTCCTCTTCTACTTTTCTACCAATCACATATTGGAAGGATACTATTGGGGGTATAGGGGGTTATTTACAAAAAGTATCATTAAAAATTGATGTCACCATCGGGCACTGTGGCGTAGGTCTGTAATCCCAGTACTTGGGAGGCTGAAACAGGAGAATTACAGGTTTGAGGCCAGCCTCAGCAACTCAGGGAGACTCTGTTTCAAAATAAAAAAATAAATAAAATAAAATAAGGGCTAGGGGTATTGCTCCGTGGGTAGAATGCCACTGAGTTCAATCCCTAGTACACACACACCCACACAATTGATTTCATCTCCTTCCTTAGTCCTCCTTTATTTATTTTTTAGTTATTTAGTGTGTGTGTATGTGTGTGTTTGTGCGCACACACACGTGTGTGTGTTGCTAGTGATTGGACCCATAGGTATTCTACCTCTGAGATACACCCCCAGACCTATTATTATTATTATTTTTAAATTTGGAAACAGGGTCTCCCTTAGTTGCTGACAGTATCACTAAGTAGCTAAGGCTGGTTTTGAACCTGCGATCCTCCTGTCTCAGCCTCCCAAGCACTGGGATTACAGCTGTGAGCCCTCACCCCTGGCTCTTGGTTTTCCTGTCAATGGGACCATCAGAAATTTGAGACTGGTCCCTGTGCTCACGTTTTGCATCACATCAGCACTGAGGTCGGCTGAGTTCGCAGTAGTTGCTCTCTCTCTCCTACCTTACTTCCTGTCTTTCTTACAAACCCTCCTCAGAACATCTGGACCCTTCATCAATCTTCATTTATTTGCGAAAGACATCCTAGAATTCTTCTGCACACAAGGCATTACGTTGCATTCTGTGGGAGACCCCAAAATGAATCCGGTTCCTCTTGGGTGGGAAGCCAAGGCTCTGAAGGACCTGGCATGGCCCCTAAAGAAGTCAGGTCAAGAGAACTGACCCCATGAAAACCCAGCGACATCAACAGGACCGAGCTTTCCCCTCCCAGGCCTCGGCCTCCATACTGGATTGGTTCCATGTGAGCCACCAGTCAAGATTGGTTTTCACCTTCCGCACAGAAGTTGCTTTTCTGGTTCTGCTTATCTTCCTGGCAACACTAACTCTGCCACCTGTTGTCCTTTTTGTCTGCAGATTTTAAGTTTTAGAGAGAAAAGTCTACTTTTGAAAATATGGGTCTTCAGGTCCTGCCCCTAAACTGGCCCCTGCCCTGGCACTCAGAGCTTGGGTTTAAGGCAGGTCTAGAAAGAGTCATGGGAGGTAGGTATGAAGGGCACTTACCAACCCATTCCACTTCGTGGACTTTGAAGAGTATCTTTCATCTAAAAACTCCAAATAAGCCAGGTGTGGTGATGCACACTTGTAATCTCAATACCTGGGAGGCTGAGACAGGAGGATTGCAGGTTCGCAGCCAGCCTCAGCTACTTACTGAGGCCCTCCACAACTTAGTGAGTCCCTGTATCACAAATAAAGAATAAAAAATAGGGCTGGGGGTGTAGCTCAGAGGTAGAATGCCCCTGGGTTCCTTCCCTAGTAGTATCACAAAAACTAATTTTAAAGAGTCCAAATAAAACTCAACAGAGATCACCATCATGATCTAAAAGAGGGGTTCTCATCAGGGAGCAATTCTGACCCCCTCGGGGGAGCATTCTGCAGCATCTGAAGACATCTGGGATTGCCACAACTTGGGAAGGGGGAGGGAGGCATGTGGTCCTGGCATTTAGTGGCTGGAGACATTGCTAAACATCCCATATTGAGCACGGCAGCCTTCCACAAAAAAGAATTATTCTGCCTGAAATGTCAATAGGGCCGAGGTTGGGAAACTCCGATCTAGAATATGGCGGAGAACAGCATCCCGCCGGCTTCCCATCACCAAGCTGGAGCTTGCTCTAATCTCTAGCATCAAGGAGGAGACATCCTGCCTCACACCACCTTCCAACAAACACACCTGGGAGTGGGTCCAGGAAAACCTGAAGGAGCAAAGCCAGGAGAACAACTGGGAGAAGAAAAGCAGGACAAACATGATTAACTAAATTAGCCCCGCTAATTACCCAGTGTCTAACTTAGCACCTGGAGCAACAGCTGGGGTTGTACAGAGTTGGGCAAACGCCCTCCCTCCACAACCCAGGCAGGCTCAAGGCTCAAGGATTTGCTCTTCCCTGCCTCCTTCTGCCAAAAGACTTGGCTGAGAAAAGGCTACACAGTAAGGTGGCAGAGCCCAATGCGGGCCCTCTGGAGGTGCCTTCCCTACAGGAGCCACCCCAGGAGCAGCTGCACGCCCCACATTCCCACAAGAGAGATGCTTGCTCAGTGCAATAAAACCTGCTCTTGGGCTGAGATCGCAGCTTCCTAAGCGTCTGACTTCTGCAAACCACGCAGTCTCCTGCTTCTATGAGGATTGCTCACCACGTGCTTGTGAAATACCCAGACAATGGTACTGCCCCTCTCCCGGGCCTCTGACTTAACAGCGTCTCTGTCTCCACTCGGTTCTTCTGTGCCTATTTGTGTTTCCTCAATTTCTCATGTTCAGAAAACCTGCTATTTGTTTGTCAGGGTACTCTCATGAAAACCAGTAGCTCTGGCCCTGCCTGATGTGATGAACTCCCAAGGCCGCTGTCAAATCCAGCTTGGAGCTCACTGAGCTGCCCATTTCACCAGGTCCCATGACAACTTCAGGCCACCATAGCATGGTAGCCAGGACCTGTGGCCCCGGGCACCTCACCAGCTCACAGTAGCCTCCTCCCTCTCACCACCCCAGCACAGCTGCATCGCAGGGTCTCAGACAGTATTGTTGCTGCTGTAATCCAAAAGGCCTGACCACACAACATAGAGGGAGAAAAAATTATTTGCTCACAGTTTCTTGGAGATTTCAGATTCCATCCATGTGAGACAGGTGTGCAGAGTTCAGGGCGTGACGACAGGAAGCAGAGACGGAGGGTCGGGGCTCTGCTCTCACATTACAGAGGCCAGAAGCCAGACGGCGGAAACAAGCAGAGGGATTCAAAGACCAAAGTACTGTCTCTAAGGCCTCATCCCCAGGTACTCACCTTCTCCAGCTACACCCCTCCTGTCTAGGTTATCACCCTGATTCCACTGATGAGATATCCCTCATGACTTAACTGCATCAACTCTGAACATCAATATATGAGTTCTTTGGGGGAACAATCTATATCTAACCATAACACAGGGCCACATAGTTGCAGGAAGCAGTACCAGGGCTCTGCTCGGGGGCCACAATTGATTATGGTTTACGGTCTGCCATTGCAGTAATTTCCCCAGATTCCAGATTTGACTGGGTTGAATGGGAGGTCCCCCCAAATATGCCCACATCACCCCCAAGAACCTGGTTAGATAGCCTCACTCGGTAAAAGGGCCTTTGCCAATGAAATTAAGGATTTCAAGGGAAGTCATCCCGGATTGCCCAGGTAGTCCCCAAATCCAATGATAGGTGTCTTCTCAGAGACAGAAGAGAAGGCTGGGTCAAGATGGAAGCCAAGACAGTGGATGCTGCCACAAGCCAGGGGATGGAGAAGCCACCAGACACGAGCGAGGCAAGGCCTCTTCCTCAGGGACTCTAGGGGAGTGCAGGCCTGCCGGCAACCTGGACTCAGGACTTCTGGTGTCCAGAATAGTGAGAGAAGAGATTCCTGTTTTAGGCCACCTAGCAGGTGACAAGTTATTCCAGTAGCTCCAGGACACTAACGCGCACACATGTTCAATCCCACCCTGGTCAGTCATGTCGCCCTGTGAACACCTGCTTGAGCACAGAAAACATGAAGTTCTGAGCCTAAGTTACCTCCTGATTAATGCACACGTTTAAATACTTCCTCTGTTCAAATGTTGCCTCTTCGGGGGCTTACCACAATCACCCTACTGAAAGTGGTCCTTACTCAATCCCCTGCATATCAGCCTTTCGCCTCTGTAAACCTCATACTTACCTGTGTACTTGATATTCACTCTGTCTCTTATTCGAATACCTCTAAGAGCAGAGGCATGTCCTGATTTACTGTTAAGCCTCCAGCAAGTAGAATAACTAGTGCACTGTTGGTTCTTAAAAATATTTGGTTGGTTTATGCTGGGCGTGGTGGCACACGCTTGTAATCCCCATGCTTGGGAGGCGGAGACAGGAGGATCACGCAGGTTCAAAGCCAGCCTTGCTGGCTTAGGAGACCCTGTTTCCAAAATAAAATTATAAAAAAATAGGTCTGGGAGTATAGCCTGGAGGTAGAAGGGTTTCCAGGATCCCCAGTACCACCAAAATAAATAAATAAATAAATAAATAAATAAATAAATAAATAAATAAATAAGAAAAAGAAGAAAAGAAAAAGAAAAGAGAAGAAAAATATTTGGTTGGAAGCCAGGCATGGTGGTGCATGCCTGTAATCTCATCACTTGGGAGGTTGAGGCTGGAAGATCACAGGTTCAAAGCCAGCCTCAGAAACTTAGCAAGACCCTGTTTCAAAAAGCAAAAAATAAGAAGGATTCGGGGTGTAGTTCAGAGGTAGAATGTCCCTGGGTCCAATCCCCAGTACCAAAAAATATACCTATATATATTTTTGGTGGGATGAATGAAGTCATTTTCAAAAGCAGAGATAGTATAGGATATCCCATCATATTCTAATGCTGGAGTATCTTTGCAAATAAAATCTCCCTGGACCCTTTTTTGGGTTTACTAAGGACTTACACACATAACAGATTGGTGGTTGCATTAGTTAGAAGAACTTTGCGACTATCTTTGGGAAAACATGGGAATTTTCTCTGCAGGGAAATTTCTGTGCTGCTAATGAATAAATAAAGCAAGTGCATAAAATGCCCCTAAATTTTTAACAAGACTTGAAGCAGATTTCTTATGTCTTCTGTTTCTAGAACTTTCTTGGAGAAGCACAACTTGAGGTGCACAGTGGGTTATGCCTTGGGAAACAGAGGGAGCCCCAACACACAGAGATCATGCTACTGGGCACACCTTGGTTCCTTTGGCAAAGTGGTTGCAGATGGACAGCCAGCACTGGGTTTGCCACGTTCCTGGACCATGAAGACATTCGTTGACATTGACATTACAGAAAACATCCATGATCCTCTGGTCCAGAGCCTCTTGCATGTGAAGAAATGGCGCCCTTTGCTTAGCAGAAGGTGGAAGTTAGCTCAGCCCAGATGGCTCAACAGGACCCCTCATAACCTGGCTGTGAGCAAACTCTGGCCTTTCTGAAAGGTCTGAGGGGGGCCCTCCCTCTTCACTTGTCTGCTGGGCATCAGATCTTCTAGGGGCATCACAGAGCTTTTGTAGATTGAGATAATAAATACACAGATGTCTTTAAGATTTAGACATAAGGGGGCATTGATAGGAGGAAAAAATCACTAGAGTAATAAGAGAATTCAAAAACGTTCAAGAAACCTTGTCATTCAAAGAATACCAAAAATATGATTTCTTCTTCAGTCTGCAGTTGTATGGAGTGCTTAAAAAACAGTTGGGATCTGCCAGGCGTGGTGGCACATGCTTGTAATCCCCGCGCTTGGGAGGAGGAGACAGGAGGATCGCGCAGGTTCCAAGCCAGCCGCGCTGACTTAGGAGACCCCATTTCCAAATAAAAGTATAAAAAATAGTTGTCTGGGAGTGTAGCCCGGAGGTCGAAGGATTTCCAGGAACCCCAGTACCACAAAAAAAAAAAAAAAAAAAAAAAAAAAAGGTTGGGATGAGTTTCATTTCTTTGAGCCACAACTTGCAAATGGGCAGTCCACCATTTTGGTATCCTGGCCCAAGGACCACGTTTGGAACTTTTCCCTCAAGGGATAAAAGAAAGAAGAAAACCCACCCCTCTTCTCATGGAATAGATATTGTCAGGCTTTTGTGTCAAGCCCAAATGGTACTTCATGTACCCAAATCCACCATCTTTTATCCACGGAGAACTTGACCAGACAAAGGAAGGGACATCTCAGACATTGGTCTCAAAGCCATTGCCTTCCCGCCTCCAGCTCAACACCAAAGGCAGCCATGACATAAAACCATGGTGCCAAGTAGTGACAGCTGGAACTCTGTTGAGACAGTGGGAACCGGTGGCAGCTGTGAAGATGGGGACTCAGGGCTCCTCCCGCAGCAGACAGAGGAGAAAGAAAAATCTCGCTGAAAACAAGAGTCCAATGATGATTTGCTTCTTAACCCTTTACTAGTTAAAGATCTAGTTTATTTCCTCTTACTGATAACAAGAACAATGATAGAAACAATTTTGAAGGGCTTCCATATGCGGGGCGCCTGCCTGGACACTGTCTACACCTGTGTCACCTCCTCAGGCACCAGACCCTACCTAATGTGGAGGGAGGAATCATAGGTACTATTATGTGTGTGTGTCTTTATCATCCTGGGAGCCTTTATCATTCTTCAGATCCACCCTCCCAGTTATCCTGAAACCTAAGACATTTGTGCTAGAGTTAGATATAAAGTGTTCCCTAAAAAGCTCATGTATTAATGTTTGGAACTAATATAACTGAACTATGAGGGATGTAACCCCAGAAGTAGGTAAACCCATTGTAATGAATTTACCTGGATTGTATCCAGCAGGCCAGTACTGGGTGTGGCTAAGGAGGTGGTCCCTGGGGTACAGTCTTAGGGATTATATAAATGGTTCCTCCTCCCCCTAATCTGGCTCCTGCTTCTGGCCTCCATAATGTGAGTAGCACAGCCCATATACTATCCCTCTCTCTGCCTCCAGCCACCATGTTATAAGAGCCATAGTCCCTGGCCTCACATAGACTGAACTGGAAACCATAAAAAGTCTCCTTTCTTCTATGTTGCATGGTCAATCTTTTAGATTATAGCTGTAGGAATGCTGGAACCATTTGTTCTCAACATTTTAATCTCCCATCCTCTTCTGAGGGTCCTGTCATGGTCCAGATTTTCCCATACTCTAGGCACTTCCAGATTCCATCCCCACCATGCTGTCCCCACCCCACCCCTGGGGGGAAGAATAAATGTGAAGGTACATATCACATCCCCTTGTCTTCCCTCTCACTGAATTCTTCTCAGTCCCACACTTTGGAATGAAAAGTAGGTCAGTGATTTTAAGCACCTGGAGGATGTCTCTCTTCCTGTCTTGAGCACACAACCAAAATATAGATGGTACCACTGCGGAGACACACCCACTTGTCACTGGAGCTCATCTCTTGTCTGCAGCCCTTTCCCATAGAAGCCAGAGTCAGGCAAAGAGGAAGACCTCCAGTCTCTGCCACCCCACCAGCCAGCACACCAGGACATCCACTGTTGACTAAGTCATAGTGTCTGCCATAGCCCCACCCCGGGAAAACTAAGCCAAGCATCCCTCAACACACCACATCACCTGCAACTCTGTCTCATAGTGGTTGCCCAGGGCTGCCTTCTGCCAGGTGGATGCACAGTGGGGTTACAGTTTATCAGTACAGGTTACAAACAAATCGGTGGGATATTGTAGGACAAGCTGTTGACCAGACTTGCAAATTGGAAGTGATATCCAACTCTTTTTCCATGGTTTGTAAAATTCCTACCCTTGGATATGTATTCTACAGCCTTCCTTCTCTTCTACTACTTAGCACAGGAGAATAATATTGACAGTTAAAAGTCAAATTTAAGCCAGGTATGATGGCACACATTTGTAATCCCAGCGTTTGGGAAGCTAGGAGGATCACAGTTTGCGGTCACCTTCGGGACTTAGCGAGGTCCTTTGCAACTCAGTGAGATCGTTTCAAAATAAAGAATAAAAAATAGGGCTGCGAGTGTAGCTCAGATGTAGACTTCCCCTGGTTCCATCACCAATAACACACACACACACACACACACACACACACACACACACACAAGTCACATTTAGTAAGCACTCATTATATACCAGATAGATGCTTAAAATGGACATTATATCATTCTAAATTGATAAAGAGGTTCTGGGGAAGCTATCTTGCCTCAGGCCAACAGTTAGCAAAGGGTGCCCAAGAACCAGGTCTGGCTACCTCTGGGGCCCCAGAGAGGGAGGAGTATGGAGGACATCCTTCACTCTCCGTACTCACTCCCAGTGGTGCTCCTCAGGGCCCCCCTTTGCCACTCTTGTCTGTATAATAAGGCTATGGGAAGGGCATGTCTGTCTGTCTTCCTATCTACTTATATCAAAAACCACTGCAGCAGACATACTTCTACTTATAGGAATTTGTTACAGTAAAATAATCACGAATGTATGCCTAGACTTCATTATCGGGGTGGCCACTCCAGCACCACTTCTAATTTTTGCTATTGTAAACAACCTAAATGTCCAATGACAGGGTACCATTTAAATGAAAGAAAGCACACTGCAATAGAATACCAGGCAGTCGAAAATGCTGTCAGGCTGTGGTTCTCCAAGCATGCTCTGGGACCCCGAGAGTCTCCTACATACTTTTGTGGGGAAGAAATGGAGGTCCACAACATAAAGACTACTGTTCCATAATAATACTAGGAATGCTATTAGCCCTCTTCACTGAATTCACATTTTTACTGATGATACAAACGCAGAGGCAGGTAATAGTATCAACACTTAAGTATGAACACAGGCAGTGGTGCCCAACCAGGCTGCCAAATACTCACATGCACCAAAAAAGCAAATATATGCGTGTTTGACCTAAGAATGCCCTTGATGATTCAATAACAATTTGCTACTTTTCTGAAATTGCGCCCATTGTGAGTATGGGTCTTCTTTTAAAGGGTCTGCATGACAAAATAGAATGTGTGTAGAAACTGTCTTTTGCACACCGTGGAATAGAGTGTTTGTCTCAAGGACAAACATTCAGGAGACAGTTTGGTTGCCAGGAGAAATAGCTGCAGTCTTTGCTGAACACAACTTTTACCTAAAAGACAAACTGACAGACAAATTATGGGTATTCATCCTTGGGGTACCTGGCAGACATTTTCTCAGAAATGAGTTCAGGAAGCCTGTTATTTCAAGGGAAATAATAATTGTGACTACTGACACAATTGGAACTTCAATCAAGAATTGGAATTCTAGACAACTTGTATTCATCACCAGAAACCTGACAGCTTCCCAATGCCATGATGCCTTTCCAATAGCAATGGGGATGGGAAAGCATCTTTGACAGTCTAAAATTAAAAGCGTCCATATTTGGAAGGCATGCACAACTTGGGGAATCAATATGTGCCTGGTGACCAACAGATGAGGTTTCAGAATCTGGCGGGGTTTAAGATTCGCTTGAAATGCAAGGCTGGTCGATAGATATCAGTGGAACAGAATAACAAATTGGGTCACAAAAATGGCTTTGAACTTACATTGCAACTCAATCTTCAAAAACTACCATTTGTTGAGTTACAATGAAACATTAAAGGTGTTTCACACATTACCTGAAATATCTATGACTATACTTTTTTTACACATACACCCCTGGATGAGGCAGGATTATCTTTGTATAATTCACAACAATATATATCCGTATAGATTTGATATCGAATCAGATACAGGAATGCAGAAATTTTCTATGAAGCTAGACAATACTGAGTGTATATATATTTTGGTTCCTAAATAGGAAAAATAAATAGTTTTAACCAACATAAAAAGCTCTTTGAGATTCCTTATCATCTAAAAGAACAAATGAGCCCTGTGGTCAGATGTCTGAGTGTCACCATTATAGAATACTTAACAACTGGATAAAATAAATACCCAGAGGGTATTACCAAGTAGGAAAAAACAGATCACAAAGACTGTAGCAAATAAAGATGCTTTGATTTTTTTTCTTTGTATTTTTCTAATTCTAATTTTTCCTTCTAATTTTCTATGAATGCAAAGTGCATATTGAACCAAATTTTCTATAGATACAATAGATAAGCCGAGCGTGATCCCAGCATTCTAAAACTCAGTGAGACCCAATTTCAAAATAAAGAATAAAAAATAGGGCAGGGGGTGTAGCTTAAAGGTCAAATGTCCCTGGGTTCCATCCCCAGACCCACAAAAAAAAAAAAAAAAAAACCAGATATGAGCATAGGTAAACAATACTTTAAAAATTATTGTAGGCTTTCCTCTCCTTAGACACTGTCACTAAGCCCTAGACAGTGTATAACACATAATAGGATCTTAGTAGTACTCCCATGTAGCTTGGAATAATTCTTGTTTTATTTTGGGTACCTGAGGTTGAACACAGGAGCATTCTACCTCTGAGCTACACTCCCAGAAGTTTTTATAATTTTTGAAGCAGCATCTTGCTGAGTGGTTGAGAGTCTTCCTAAGTTGCTGAGGCTGTCCTTGAACCTGCGATCCTATCTCAGCCTCCCAAGTACTACAATAACAGGTATGTGTGTACACCACCACGCTTGACTCTGAACTAGTTTTTTCCAATGAGTAACTGGTTCAGCATGAGGGTTACATCAATGCTATACTTACTGTAGGGAGAATTTTCTGCTTACCAAAAAGCCCCCCACTTACACACACACACACACACACACACACACACACACACACCCATTTAATCAGCTCTTACACTTAATATCATTCATTTTTCACAATGCAAAGGCCAACATTTAGATCATATTTTTGCCTTGAAGGTCCAGAAGAACCTGGATTCTCCAAATAAAATTTATTTTACCCTAGGAAGTGAAAAAGTTACTAAATTGTCAAACAACAACATATGATCATTTCAACTAAAGCACACACACGCCACAGAAAGTGGGGACGCCGTAAAGCGCAGCCCAGGTCATGAGGGAGGCAGGCACCTCGACTTCAGAAAGAAGGTTGAGACCTGGAGCTTGGGTTTGTTTACCTTCTGTGAATAGGAAAAATAATCACTAATAGCAGCAGCACTCCCATTTCATTAGAAGATGCTAAGAAAAGAGTAACTTGCAAAAAAAAAAAAACACGACAATCTGCCTGGTCTTTGGTGACCACACTCTCTCTGGGTGGCCTGGGGTAACTAATTCTGGGATTTCTGTTTCTGCAGCCATAAAAAAAAAAAAAAAAAAAAAACGCTAATGAGCATTCCCAGCAGAGCAGTGAGAACTGAACGCTAAGGACAGAGGAGGCCAGTCCAGGAGAATTTCTGGAATGGGCACCCTGGATTTCAGAAGCTCCTGAGGCCAGGGCCCGGTGCAGAAGGAGATATCCTGAGACTGTTCTCCCTGTATGGACAACCTCCAGGGCTCCTTTTGAAAACCCCTCCTGCTGACACACACAGGCGGTGCCAGCATCCAGCCGGTTCCCTGGGGCTCAGCATCAAGGCCCCCGGAGGCCATTTCCTGGCTGACCAAGGCACACAGACCCCTTATGAGGTTTTCCATGGCACCTCTCTGGGCGGCTCTGGCACAGACACATGGCTCCCTGGGGCTGCATAATTAGCGGCCTCCAGTCGCCAGGCCTGGTATGCTGTGGTTGTCAGCTTCCACACACAGCCTGCAGCCCCCTCCCCACCGGCGCCACTTCTTCAGCTCCGCACACATTCCCACCCTTTCTCTCCCCCCCCCCAAGTGCGGTCCCTGCACACACAGCAGCCCCGCCAGCCCCTCACATGGACACGCTTCCTAATCCCTTGGCAAAGGCAGCCTGCAGAGCCAAGCTATCACTGGAGCTCAAGGATGGGAAAAAGAAAGGCAAAGGAAAGCTGCTAGAAATCCTTATCCATCTGCAGGCTGGCTCGTCCACCGCTGCCCCAGTCAAATCCCACTGAACGGTCAGGTCTCCAGCGGTCATTTGGACTATGCCCCTGTCTCGGGGCAGAGCTGTCCTCATAATGAACATGTAACGCAGCTGTCTGTCCCCTAAAGGGGCCACATAGCCTCCCTCTGTGCCCAGGTCAGTGACCTTGAGGGAGGCCACACATACAGTTAAGGCCTTCCCCATGACCCATGCGTCTTACCCAGGATACACCTCGCTTAGCAAGACACTTAGCGCCCGTCTCCACGGCAGCTGGGGACACTCCCTGGGCACCCCCTGACCCCAGCCTCTCTGGTCAAACCATCGCCATGTCCCCTTGAGGTCAGCAGCCTGCTGCTGAAGGCCAGCGGACACAACCAGGGGTGAGATTTCCATCTTTTTTTTTTTTTTTCCCCCTGCAGTACTGGGGATGAAACCCAGGGGCTTTCTACCTCCAGGCTACACCCCCAGCCCTATTTTTTATTCTTGATTTTGAAACAGGCTCTCACTGAGTTGCAGAGGGCCTAAGTAGCTGAGGCTGGCCGCGAACCACGATCCTCCTGTCTCAGCCTCCCCAACGCTGAGATTCCAAGTGAGCGCCACCAGGCCCGGCTGAGATTTCCATCTTAGTAAGAGAAGCAAGGCAAGCGCTCCCCCTCCCTCTGTGGTCAAAAACTCACTTTTCGTCTCCAGCAAGCGAAAGGGCTTTTTTTTTTTAATATAATAAAAAAAAGTTATACGACTTTAATTAAATGCACTTATTAAAAGGGTGAAATATTTGGAGAGGCTGTTTTCTGCTGGAGGCACATTTATTTTCCAGTGCGCTGTAGAGCGTCTGTATCCGCCCGCTCTAGGCCATTTTTAATGCACAAATAAATCCGCACCTGACGTGCTGACAGATTATTATGCAGTTGGGCAGCCAACAAAAGTAAACACAGGGGCAAGTTTTAACCTCTTGCAGGCAGGAAGCTGTCCCCGCTGGGCCCAGCTCAGGTGTGCAGGAGGGCAGCAGGCTCAGCCCCCAGCTCCAGTCAGTGGGGCATCTTCCCCGGTCCTGGAGCGTTTCCCTGGAAACAGGAGGCTGCTTCCTGGGGGTGTGCATCAGCAAGGGGGCAGGAGACCACGAGAAGGGACAGGGAGGAAGATCAGGTGACATTCCTCCAAGCACCCTGCCTTCCATCCTGTTTGTTTATCCTTAAGATCCAAGGCTCCAGCACAGCGGGGCCAGCACGCCATGACCCCTCCAGCAAGCAGAGCTGGCAGTGTAGACGTGTAGACAGAGAGCCCCGCCAGGCGCTTCTCCCAGCTCTGCCCAACCTGAAAGATTGACCAGAGAGCTACTGGGAAATCGGGCAGGTTCTGTACTTTGGGCTCGCCATTCTGCAAGTGTAAACGGGCAGAGGATTAAGTCATTTAACAGGAGCCCAATGATAGAACTCCTCAGGTCTGATCGCTCCCTCTGGTGGGACGTGGGGCTTGCAAAGTGGAAATAATCACACCTGTTGCAACAATCCGAGGCGTGGGCTGCCCTGGACCATTCTAATGTGCTCCGTGGGCTCATGTATACAGTGCTGGGTTTCATTGCGGTGTGTGTGTATACGTGCACACGTGTGTGTGTGTGTGTGTGTGTGTGTGTGTCTGGGGACTGAACCCAGAAGCATACCACCTTTGGCCTACACCCTGAGCCCTATTTTATTTTTATTTTGAAACAGGATCTCACTGAGTTGCTGAGGTTGGCCATGAACCTGTGGTCCTCCTGTCTCGGCCTCCCAAGTCCTGGGATTATAGCCCTCTTGATCATATTTTTTAACACCTAGCTTTCCTCACCGTGTAATAGTCCTTCAGCTGCGGTGCTTGGCAAGGGGAAGGAGGGTTTGGGATGAGCTCCCCACAATGTGTCAGGAGGTGATGTACCACCCATACATTACCTGTCACCCTATGGCTCAGGGCAGACATTTCACATCTGCAAGCCATTGTTGTTATGATTTATTGGGTGTTTACTGCAACCCATGCCCAGTGCTAAGTGCTTTACTACATTATCTCATTTTATCACCAAATTCTCCAGGGTACAGATTATTAACCTGATTATTATCACCACATATCTGAACAAGCACAATGCTGCTGAGCCCTGGTGGCATCTGTACCCCACCACTGTGAATTCCCCTCGCAATCTTCATACCCTAGCGTGTAGATGAGAAAAATGATGCTCAGAAATACGGAGTTATGCCAGGTGCAGTGGGACATGCCTGTAATCCTGGGATTGGGGAGGATGAGATGGGAGGATCAGAGGTTCAAGGCCAGCCTCAGCAACTCAGTAAGACTCTCGGCAACCTAGCGAGACCCTGTTTCAAAACTAAAAGTTAAATGGGCTAGGCTGTGTAACTCAGAGGCAGAATGTCCCTGATTCAATCTCCAGTTCCAGAAAGCCAGAAAACAAGAAAGCAAGGAAGGAAAGGAGGAAGGCAGGCAGGCTGAGTTATTTTGCCCAAGAAATTCGTGGCATGAGTAATAATAACAATAACAACATCAACATTAATAATAATAATAACAAAAAATACATAAAAGTAACCACATTAATCTTTAGCAAAATGGAGTATACTTTTTCAAATATACAGATCAATTATAACTATTGAAGAAATTCTCATTTTTTAATTTCTATGAACAAGATTAAGGACACAGGGATTTATTGATTTATGTATTTATTTATTTTGCGGGTCTGGGGATGGGACCCGGAAGCATTTGACCTCCGAGCTACACCCCCTCCCCTAGTTTTTTTATTCTTTACTTTGAAACTGGGTCTCACTGAGTTGCAGAGGGCCTCACTAAGTAGCTGAGGCTGTCCGCGAACCGCGATCCTCCGGTCTCAGCCTCCCGAATGCTGGGATGACAAGCGCGCGCCACCACGCCCGGCTGGGATTTATTTTTAAAAACAAGAAAATCTCAGCACACCGAAATGTGATAAAATAACCATAGGAAATTCCTGCAGTGGGTGGGAAGCTGAGCAAGGTGACCTTTGAGTACCCTGCCAACATGTCTCCCTTTGAGCTCACCACTCAGCCTCCAGGACTGGCCCCTACCCTCCCATTTGGGAGAGAAGCTTGGATACAAGTTCCATGACAAAGCCCTTCTCTGTTCTCTTCCCACACCTCTTCCTGGTGCTTGGATCTAACGGCCCTTTCGTGGCTGGGTTGTCTGATAGTAAGGAGAAGAGAGTTTAGCCACTGGCACCTCTTCTTAGCAGGTACCCAGAGGTTACCCTCTTGCTCCTCTTCCTCCTCCTCCTCTTTTTTTTTTTAATAGTACTGGGGATTGAACCCAGGGACATTCTACTTCTGAGCTACATCTCCAAGCCGTATTTCATTTTTTTTTTTTTATTTTGAATTAGGGTCTCGCCTAGCGGACGAGGGCCTCACCAAGTAGCTAAGGCTGGCCTTGAACCTGAGATCCTCCCGTCTCCGCCTCGCAAATGCAGGGATCACAGGTATGCACCACCACATCCGGCTTTCCATGACCCTTCTTGATAGGCAGCCAGAGCCCTCGCTAGGCGCCACGCTCTTAAGATCATAAGCACCTCAGACAGGGTGCTTCACCCTGGAAGGAGACCGTGTCTTTTGTTCTTTTCTGTGGACACCAGGCGTCGCTGGCACTGCCCAGCTCCATTTCCCACGGCAGAAACTCTGGGCGTGAATGACATACACCGGAGCGGCTGAGCAGAACTTGCAAACTACTCCTCCACCAAAGAAGTCGTCGTGAGCAGATAGCTGCTTTGACACCAGCACCTCCAATCACCACCTTGTACCCAGCCAGGCTGACTGCAACCGCGTGCGTGTGAGTGGACACTGAACTCCTCCTGCCTGCACATCCCCCAGCCATGAAGGACAGACAGATGCCCTCTCCCTGCCTCAGCTTCTTGCTTTGATGGCCCTGGGAACATCACACCTGCACATGGCGTGAACCACACTTACACACGTGCACAGGAGCACGCATCTGCACAGCAGTTCCAAGAGGGAACGGGGGATAGAAGTCTGTCATCTGCAGGGAATTTTTTTTTTTTTTTTTTTTTGTGAGTCTGGGGATGGAACCCAGGGGCACTGGACCTCCGAGCTACACTCCCTGCCCTATTTTTTTTTATTCTTTTATTTTGAAACCAGGTCTCATTGAGTTGCAAAGGGCCTCACTAAGTAGCTGAGGCTGTCCGCAAACCATGATCCTCTGGTCTCAGCCTCCCGAATGCTGGGATTACAAGTGTGCGCCACCATGCCCAGCTTCGTGTTTTCTTTTATATGTGGAAACTAGAGAGAAATTAGGAAATAGAAGGGACTTAAGACAATGAGGAGAGAGACCAATATAATAGTAGAAGGGCATTGGAGGAGGGAGTCAGGGAGGAGAAAAAGAGGCTTCAAGAAGGGAAGTTCAAATAAAGTTATGTCCATATAGGAAGGTATCACTACCAATCTCACCCACATGGATAGCAGGGCAGGATATGGGGAGAAACACCCAGGGAAGTATGCAGGTGAATGCACCACCCTGAATCTCACTAGGTTGTATAACCATGATGTACCAATGAAAGTTTATAAAAGAAATAGTAAGTAGGCCAGACCTGTCCTCCCAGTACCTGGGGAGGCTGAGACAGGAGGATCGCAAGTTGAAAGCCAGCCTCTGTAACTTAGGGAGGTTCCCAGCAACTTAGCAAGACCCTGTTTCCAAATTAAAAAAAATAAAATAGGCCGGGCGTGGTGGCCGCACGCTTGTAATCCCCGTGCTTGGGAGGCGAAGACAGGAGGATCACACAGGTTCCAAGCCAGCCTTGCTGGATTAAGAGGCCGTTTCCAAATAAAATATAAAATAGGTCTGGGAGTGTAGCCCAGAGGTAAAAGGGTTCCATCCCCAGTACTACCAAAAAATAAAAAAATAAAAACATAAAAAAATAAAATAAAATCGGGCTGGGGTGTAGCTTGGAGGTAGAATGCCCCTAAGTTCAAGCTCCTGCATCACAAGAAAGAAAGAAAGAAAGAAAAGAGAGAGAGAGAGAGAGAGAGAGAGAGAGAGAGAGAGAAAGAAAGAGGGAGGGAGGAAGGAAGGAAGGAAGGAAGGAAGGAAGGAAGGAAGGAAGGAAGGAAAGAAAGAAAAGAAAAGAAAAGAATCTAGGAAAAAATCCATATGGGGATAAAGCTGCATTTGCCTTTCTTGGTCGGCTCCACTGTTCCTTCCCTGTTGAGGTGTCAGGCATCGAGTGACGCTTGGTAAGTACCTGTCAAATATACTAGATTTTCCACGACAAATTTCAAGAGCTCGGGTGTGGGGTTAGAAAAGCAGCCAGCTTGCAGCCACACTGGAGAGGCCCGGGTGCTTACCGAGGGTGGGGAGCCTTGCCACACCCTGCAGGCCACCTGAGACAGGTGTTCCTCAGACAAGGAAACGGGGCGCAGGAGGCACTGAGGCCGCCTGGGAAAAGGACAGGCAGCCGGACAAGAGGAAGAGGCTTTCAGACCCAGAGCTCCAAAACTGCCATGTGTTACCTCCACGGTGGCAACGTGTTACCCGGTGACCAGGACAATGGTTCAATAAATTAATAACCTAAGTGCTCAATAAACATGAGCTGTGTTCCAGACGCCGGACATCAGTGACTGATGTAATTCTTGCAGTAATCCTGTGTGGCTCCTAGAGGAGTCCTGGGAGGATTCAGAACCTGCCCCAGGGGCTTAGGAAGGAAACTCAGAGGTCCTCAGGTGGGACCTGGGGGGAAGGTGGAGACGTCTGTCATCACCAGGCACGGAGCACGGATGGCATTCACCAAGCAGGCGGTGGGGATGCTGAATATCCACTTGACACAGGACTTTACAAACCCCAAACAGCAGCAGCATCCAAGTGGAGAAGCAGCACTTAGTTAGGAAGGGCAAAGGCCAGGATCTGGGTCCCTGTGCATCTTCTTCCAGAGCCCCTCGCTCCTCCCCACAACTCCATCCTGGAAGCCGCTCCTAGTGCCACGTGGACTACTTCCTGGAAGATAATCAACTTTTCCTTACAGAAACGTCAGCTTTTAGAGAGCAGACCTAGTTCTTGAGCAAAATCTGTTGTTTCTCACACAATGAGAAATGTCTGAGATGGATCTCCCACAGGTAATGTGTTGAACTCAATGTTGGAAGGAAGGACTTTATTAAAAATAAATAAATAAGAGCTGGAAGCAGTGGTGCATGCCTATAATCCCAGTACTTGGAGGCTAAGACTGGAGGACTGCAGATTTGGAGATGATTTCAACAATGTAGGAAGGAATACTCTCAGCAACTTAGAGAGACCCCATTTCAATATTTTAAAAAAAGAATAAAATAGGGCTGAGGGCATAACTCAGAGGCAGAATACCTCTGGGTTTAATCTCTACCAACACACACACACACACACACACACACACACACACACACACAACCTAAAGCCCAGGTACAATGTCACGTGACTATAATCCTAGTACTTGGGAGGCTGAGATAGAAGAATCACAGGTTCAAGGCCAGACTCAGCAACTTATTGAGACCCTCAACAACTTAGTGAGATCCTGTTTCAAAATAAAAATAAAATAAGGCTGGGAATGTAGCTCAAAGGTAGAATGATGTCCCTAGGTTCAATCCTCAGTACCTGAAAAAAATATATATATATAATACGTATAATATGGTGTGTTACACAGCAGCAGATAACTGATACACTTCTGCAAGGCTGTCCACATCACACTAGAGCACTCTTTTGGCCCATGTCAACCCTCTGACCACGTAGACCTCTGCATGGGCAAGCCCATGTCTATCCTTGGTGGTGAGAAACAGGCACACAAATGGCGGCAATACAGAGCCAGCGCCATCCACAACCAAACCCACCACCTGCTGGTACCCAAGCTTGGCACATACTTGACACCGACACGAACATTTGTAAAACGGATCCCTAGCCACCAATCTGATTTCACTGGGCTCTAGAGAAGCCCATCCAAAGCTCACTTATTCCTGCAAATCTTTCCAGGGACTCATAACCTTCCATGTCAGGAAGTGTGCTCACAAATCTGCCCATAATCCCCAGACTCCTTGAGCTCCTTTCCTCTTGTCCGCTGCAGATGGATAACAGCTGGCCACTTTTTCAACATTCACCCGCACAGCCCTTCTTCCTCAGCCTGGTCTGAGTTCCCTTCATATCCGGAAAGAAGGCCCTGGCCTACTACAATCTGGATTACTTGACCTTTTCTAAAGAAGTGTCAAATCTATTTAACAAGATCCTCCTGGGGGAATCTTGACAAAATGCAAATTCTCTTTTTTAATTGAGTGCATTATAATTTTATATCATATTAGGGTACAGAATGTTAGAGAAAAACATACACACAACCCTCATTTCCCTCCCCACAGGGCTCCCCCGCCCCACACACACACACACACACACACACACACACACACACACACACACACACTGCGAGACTCTGATTGGAATTGGCATTTCTGTATACATTCATGGCACTATTTCTACTCTTGAATTCTTCATGACTTTGCCCCCCACTTCCCTAATGCCCCTCAGTCACTCTCCTGGAGTCTCTGTTCATCTATCTGATGCTGTCCTTATTGAGAGAGAACATACATCTATTTGTTCTTTGGGACCGGGTTATTCACTTAGTTTAATATTCTTGAGTTCCAAAGGTTTTGTTATCCATTCATCCATTGATGGCTGGGAAATTTTGGCTATTGTAAACTGTGCTGTTATGAACATGGATATGCAAATATCGCTATAATATTCTGATTTTATTTCCTTTGGAGAGATGCCCAGGTGCACTATCGCTGGGTCATACAGTAGCTCCATTCCCAATCTTCTGACAAACCTCCACACTGATTTCCAAGGTACTGGTTTGCAGCCTCACCGACAGTGTAAGAGGGTTCCAATTTCCCTACAGGAGCACATTTTCTCTTAATGTTTGCCATCCCACATGGAGTGAGATGGAATCTCGTGTAGATTTGCATTAAGTGGATCTGGGGAGACATCAGAGATTCTGTATCCTCAAAGGCTCCCAGCTCTGCATCTGAGGACTTGGCATGGCTCCCTCATTTCACAGATGAGAGAACTAAGGTACACAGAGAGGAAGGTTCTAGTACTGACATCCGAGGGGGTCGCAAGCTCCTCACTACAAACGTCAGACTGAAACCTGCGTGGGAAACCAGGTCAGGTGACCCGCTCCCTCTCCAGCTGTCTCAGGTCAGGTGACCACAACGGAATCACTCAAGAAGCCTCATGAAATGCAGATTAGCGGGCTCCCCGCAGATACCTGACTTGGCAGATGGGGGTGGGGCTCTAGGAAATGGTACTTTTGGAAGAATTCCATGAATGGGTCTGATGCATAGGAGGTTGGGGTGGGATATTTGTCTAGAATACTTAAAAGTTAGTGACCCCAAGAGAGGAAAATTCAAAAAAGTAGCTGACCAGTATTTAGAAAGGGGCTCTATGTTCCAGGCCCAGTCACTTCATGCTGGTAAGTATAACCATCATTCCCATTTGTTTTTTGTTTTGTTTTGTTTTGTTTTTTGTTTTTACTTCACGCTGAAAAGTCTATCATTCCCATTTGGTTTCTGTTGTTGTTGTTGTTGTTGTTGTTGTTGTTGTTGTTGTTGTTGTTTGTGGTACTGGGGATGGAACCCAGGGGCATTCTACCTCGGAGCTACACCCCAACCCTATTTTTTAGTTTTTTTTATTTTTTGAAACAGGGTTTCACTGAGTTGAGAAGGGCTGTCCATAAACCACAATCCTCTGGTCTCCTGAATGCTGGGATTACAAGCGTGCACCACCACGCCCGGCCATCATTCCCATTTGAAAGAGAAAGCAGACTGAGGCAAGAGGGCAGCTAAATAACTTAAGCAAAGTTACACCCTCAGGAAGGGACTGAACCAGGATCAGAACCCAGTTAGTTCAGCTTGGGGTCCACATCTTAACCACCATGTCCCGTATCAGAAATAAAAGGGAGAGCTGTGGAAAATCCCCAGGGTTACAAGCATTTCAAAGCCCCAAGAAGGCATGAGGTATGACTTGTAGAGAACACACATGCCTGCTCCTGGTGGGAGATGTTCTGAATCCACCTGGGAAACACAGAGTGAATCCAAATGAGAGGCGTTTCTGGGGCAGAACCTCCGAGAGACTGCCCCTGCGAGCACCAGCCTGTGAGTTTCCAGGCAGGGGCTGCATTTTGTTACAGTCTCCAGATGTGTATTGGTTCACAGGCTCCTTTTATCCCACAGAATCTCAAGGCCAGAAGAGGAGGCCAGGGTACAAATTCCCAAACATAGGCCCAAAGCAACACCTCTCCCTTTTTTTATGGGTTCCTAGCACCAAAGGATCTGGCCAAAATGCAGGCTTGGATCCTGGGGGGGGGGGGGGGGGGGGCTGGGAACCTGCATCTCTAGCCAGCTCCTGGGTGATACCATATCCCACATGGGTACCGCATGGACCAGAAGCACAGGGCTGGCTGGCTTTCTCCCACTCAGGCTCCTGTTCCAGGGGGAACAGCCATCTTGCAAATTTCTACTTGCCTTTCCAAACTGGGCACTATATCCCATATTGCAAGTTTCACCCCAACCCCTCGGGGAGTCTAGACCCTTTTATTGTAAACCCCCCTACACAGGCCCTGTACCCCAATCTTTTTCTCTCTCTGTCTTTCCAAGCATGGCACCCTTGTCTGGTCATGTAGATGTTCTCCGGCCAACAGAGAAGTCCACGGAGCGGGTGGCCTCGCTCCCCCAGATGCCCAGGCGTGCTGCTGGGGGGAGGGGGCGTCCGCAGCCAGGAAGGGACAGGAGTTGAAGGCAGGATAAACCCAGGAGGGCGAGGAGGCCCCGTGAGGTCTTGTGACCGACTGGGCCTCCCGGTGCTGCCAAGGTGGCAGTGCCAACGCAGTGCTGAAATACTTGGCCTGTCTCCGGAGCAAACACCCAATCCAAATAGGCCCAGAGTGTGTCTCCGAACAGACTGTGTAAATAAGAGGGGGAGGAGGGGGGAAAAAAGCCCAACTGGCCACACTTTCCGCTTTCCAACACTTCGAAACAAAATAATCCCTCTTTCGCTCACTCTCGCCTGCTCGCATTTTTATTTTATTTTTTTCTTCTTTTTCAAATTTCCACTGGTGCTGAGGCCTCTGTGGAGCCTGGAGCCCGACGGGGGCTGGCATGTCAGAGCCTGCAGCCTACCTGCGCTGCATAGGAATGAGGCCTGGAGGGGGATACAGGATACGCCCTCACCGCAGGCCAGGGACCACAGCTACAGCATTCAGGCTCCGGGAAACAGAGCCGGAACTGTTCTCGGAGGGAGACTGCAGCCCAGGGTCGGTGGTGCTACAACCTGGCTTTGAGCAGGGTGGCCCTCTCCCAGGCCCCGAGGATCCCCCACAACTGCCAGAAAACAGGGTCCCTGCCTTCCCTCCCTGGAACAGGGCTGGACCTAGAAGGAACAGTACTCGGAACCCAGGCTCGACCTTGGGCTTAGGGACTCTGCAAAGGTGTCAGGAATCCCCGCGTGTGTATACAGACAAAGGGGCAACTTGCTTGTGGTTTGTGGCTTTGTCCTGGCTCCGGAGCTTTCTAAAGGCAGGGTAGGGGTGAGGTGTCTGTGCATGACTCGAATGCTGATGACAATCCACCTCCTCTCTCTCTCCTCTCTCTTCCTTCTCTCTCTTCCTTCTCTCTCTCTCTCTCTCTCTCTCTCTCTCTCTCTCTCTCTCCTCCTCCTCCTCCTCCTCCTCCTCCTCCTCCTCCTCCTCCTCCTCCTCTCTCTCTTTCTCTCTCTCTCTGCAAGTTGAAACAATGGAGCCCTCTTTCCCCGGCTCTTGCCAAAGTCTCTTACTCAATCCTGGAGCAAGAGAGTTGGAGAGGGAGGCTAGGAGGGAACCCACACAGCTCTCTGGCCCTGACATGGGCCCAGCTGTGAGATCGTAGAGCAGGAGGGAGGGAAGTCAGGACTAGCTTGGAATCTCAGGGCATAGTGATTCCATGATTGAGAACGGGGAGGCGGGGAGGCCGCAGCAAAGTAAACTGAAGGTTGTACTAGGAAAGAGAAAACAGCAGGTGTCCTCTCTGGTTTATACCCACCGACTCTTTTCCATTCTTAGAAATGGGATTCTGGGTCCGGTGGGGTGGCGCACGCCTGTCCTTTCAGTACTTGGGAGGCTGAGACAGGAGGATTGCAGGATATTGGACAGACTCGGCAACTTAGGGAGGCCCTCTGCAACATAGTAAGACCCTGTTTCAAAATAAAATATAAAATAGGGCTGGGGATGTAGCGCCAAGGTAGAATGCCCCTGGGTTGAATCCCCAGTTAGAAACAAAGAAAAAGGAAGGGAGGGAGGGAGGATTCTATCTCTTCCACACTGGCCAGAGCTCTGCAGGTACCTCATGCTGGCCAGGTACAATCCCACTTACTAAGAAGAGACCGACCCGATGTGGCCTAAGTTAGCCCTAATAGCCTGAGGCTGGACAGAAAGAATACTGGAAGGGGAGGCCAGGCATACCATCAAACCCCTAGGAAGCACCAGTATTGTACCACTGCAATCGCTATGCACTGGTTAGAGGGGGAAACATGTCTCAGATTATCCATATCCTTGGGCAAAGCCAAGGCCACACCTGGTGTGGTCTTCTTAAACACACACACACACACACACACACACACACACACACACACACACACACACATCCAAGCATGGTGGCACAGGCCTGTAATCCCAGTACTTGGGATGCTGAGACAGGAGGACTGCAGGTTTGAGGCCAGCCTCAACAATTTAGCAAGACTCAGCAACCTAGAGAGACCCTGTTTCAAAACGAACAATAAAATAGGAGTAGGGATGTAGTCTGCAGGTAGAATGCCCCTCTATTCAACCCCCGGTCCCCCCAAATTTAAATAAAATACATAAATCCTCTTACACATCGATGTCTACTTTGTATAGACTGTGGAAGTTGTGCACGGAGACAGGTAGTATACAGTGACCGCAGGAAAGCCCAGAAAAGTGCCATGGTGCTCCTGGCTGGGAGAAACGCATGTGGCGTCATAGCCAGAGTCCGGTCTGCTCCGAGTTTAATGGCCTCTTCCAACTGTGCACACGTAAAATGACTAGCTCTCCAACTTGGAATAATGAATGAATGAATGAATGAATGAATGAATGAATACATAAATAAGTGGCTGGAGTATAGCTCCATGGTAGTGTCCGGGGTTCAGTTCCTAGCAAAACACACATACACATACACACACACACACACACACACACACACACACACACACGAGTTTTTGTTTTGTTTTGTTTTGTTTTGCTGGTACTGGGGTTCCTGGAAGCCCTTCTACCTCTGGGCTACACTCCCAGACCTATTTTATATTTTTATTTGGAAACAGGGTCTCTTAAGCCAGCGCAGCTGACTTCAAACCCGCGCGATCCTCCCGTCTCCGCCTCCCAAGTGCGGGGATTACAAGCATGGGCTCCCTGGACTGGATCCGGTCCCCACAGTCACCCTGTGCAGAGGAAACCTTGAATATTTCATTGCACAGATGAACACAGAGGCCTCAAAGAGAAACCCAGGGCCCAAGTCACCTGCCTGCTAGCCGGCCAGAAGTCAGCCATCCCTTTGCTCCCTCTTGGCTCTTAGGGTGCTTCCCGCCTTCCTCGTAGCCAACAATCACCTACCCTCGCTTATAGAACAGACCTCCCCAAAGGACAGGGACCATGTTTTGCTTCCAAATCCTCCTCAGCACCCTTGTTCCACACCAGGGGGAGGCAACACTATCCCCTTAATTCAGATATTTATCAAACACCTACTATGTGTCTCGTTCTTCTGAACAGGGGGGACCCAGGTGGTGGAACAGAGGTCCTGGTTGCATGGGCTGTCGGTCAGGGAAGAGAAATTGGAGAGTCCCAGGAGTGTGCGGCACCTCTGTACTTCCCCATAGAGCATCCTTGAGCTCAGCACAGACCACACAGGCCCCAAGAATGCCCGACCAGAGAGGCATTCACCCTGCAAGGAAGTTTTATCCTGAAGAGAGAAAATATGTGATTTCCAAACTCTACTCTCACCGGGCGTGGTGGCGCACGCTTGTAATCCCCGCGCTTGGGAGGCGGAGACAGGAGGATCGCGTGGGTTTGAAGCCAGCCGCGTTGGCTTAAGAGACCCTGTTTCCAAATAAAAATATAAAATAGGTCTGGGAGTGTAGCCCAGAGGTAGAAGGGCTTCCAGGAACCCCGGTACCAGCAAAACAAAACAAAACAAAAACTCGTGTGTGTGTGTGTGTGTGTGTGTGTGTGTGTGTGTGTGTGTGTTTGTTTTGCTAGGAACTGAACCCCGGACACTACCATGGAGCTATACTCCAGCCACTTATTTATGTATTCATTCATTCATTCATTCATTTATTCATTTTTTATTTTGAGACAGGGTCCTGCTAAGTTGCTTTGACTGGCCTTAAACTTAATGATCCTCCTGCCTCAGCCTCCCGAGTACCTGGGATTACAGGCGTGCACCAACCACCGCACCCAGCAAAAAGCTCTACACTTCAATGTGAAGGAAGGTGCCCGAGGTCCTCTGGAGGTCAAACAAGGAGCATGGCTTCTCCGCTCTCTGCCTGACCTGAGAATTTGCTCTCTCACCGCTCTTATTTGGTTCAGGGTCTAAGCAGAGATGGGAATAGCACCCGCGGAGCCCAAGGCGAGGACTACGGGAGATTCCGTGGCACAGTGACCACGTCCCATGGGAATGAGGACAGGGCCACTGAAGTCTCCCAGGTGGGTGCAGGTGTTGCACACCAGCCTGGCAGGGGCTTACGAGATGAATCAGGTGGCGACTCTACGACCCAGCGATTCTCCTTCCGGTTATTTACCCAAGAGCAACGAAAACACAGTTTTACATGAGAACATTTGTAAGAACTTTATTCAAAACAGCCCCAAACTGGAAACAGGACAGGTGCCTATCAGATTAAAAAAAAAAAAAAACCTGTGGGACAGTCATCCAATGGGGCCCAAATCAGTAACCAAGAGGATTTGCCCTGTGATGCAATAACAAGGTGAGACTCCAAAGCTTCCTGCAGGGCAAAGAAAGTGGTTGGAAAGAGCTCAGTTGTCCCCCTTCTCCAAGAGGGACGCGTCCCAAGACATCCTTCACAGATGCCTGGAATCACAGGTAGTACCGAGCCCTAGATGTACAAACCCATAAGGAAGCTTCACTTCCAAGTGAGGCACAGAAAGAGATTAATTACAGTAATCAATAATGACATGGACCAATGATAACAAGACGCTGTTATGAATGTTATTTAAAACTTTTATTCCTGCCGGGCATGGCTTAAGAGACCCTGTTTCCAAATAAAAATATATTTTAAAAAAATAGGCCTGGGAGTGTAGCCCAGAGGCTTCCAGGACCCCCAGTACCACACACACACACAAAAAAAAACCAACAACAACAGAAAAACTTTTATTCCTAAAATGCTCTACTTGAGATTTGCAAACCGTTAAGTACAAATAAATTAATGGGTAAAGGGGGGTATTCTGTTTGTACATTTATGTCAAGTTCCCTTAAAATAGCGGGGCGTGGTGGTGCACACTTGTGATCCCAGCATTTGGGAGGCTGAGACAGGAGGATCACAGTTGGCAATAGCTTCAGCTTCTTAGTGAGGCCCTCCGCAAATTTGTGAGACCCTGTCTCAAAATAAAAATAAAAGCCAGATATGATGGCACAGGCCTATAATCTCAGCGCTTGGAAGACTCGAGATGGAAGGACTGCAGGTTCAAGAGGCCAGGCTCAGTAATGTGGAGGCCCTCAGCAACTTAGTGGGACCCAGTTTCAATATAAAAAATAAATAGGAAGATGGCTAATTTTATTCCTAACTCTTACTGAATAGTGATCCCATGCCAGCCATTAGGTTCCTGGGTGCTTCATCTTCTATGAGGAAGAAAACTCATATCAAACTATTTTTTTTTAATTTAAGATGCCAGGTGAACATTTCTCAATTCAAATTCATCCGTATTAGAAAAAAAAAAAATCCCCAAACTTAGCAATGAATGAGTATACACACAGTAACGTACTTTGGCACTCTGGCACTTTGCCACCTTATTTCTTTCATGTGTTTCAACAAAGTACCACCAAGGAAGAAAATC
Organism: Muscardinus avellanarius; assembly: GCF_963383645.1. Taxonomy (NCBI): domain Eukaryota; kingdom Metazoa; phylum Chordata; class Mammalia; order Rodentia; family Gliridae; genus Muscardinus; species Muscardinus avellanarius. Next base: position 66,150,723 of record NC_137802.1, read on the forward strand.
AGTTCTCCAGGCTACCATGTAGTTCCTGACGAACCATCTTATCGCCAATTTTTTTCTGAACTAAAACTAATTTAACAGCTTAGATTTGCATTTGCCTAATATGATGACCGTTCTCTATATGGCTCTGTGTTTGTTCTATTCAGCAGCACAAGGAAATAAGGTTTGAGTTGAGGATTCAAAAAATAAAAAATAAAAATAAAAATAAAAAATAAATAGGGCCGGAGGTGTAGCTCAGATAGAAAACATCCCAGGTTCAATTTCCAGCTGGATCAAAAAAAAAAAAAAAAAAAGATAAAAATCTGCCACCAAAAATGCAGAGTCCTAGTTAACAAACATGCATCCTACGGTATTGGGAAAGAAATATTCTAAAACCTGTCACTTTCATGGGGTGGATCGAAGATGCCAGGACAGAGAGTGACCTGCCAACTGGCCTGCGCAAGGAACCCGGTGAGCCAATTGTGAAATTAAGGAGAAGTCAACCGTGGAGTCTCTGTGAGAGGTGTACAGCACTGGCTGTAGAATCCTTTCAAGTATCCTACACATTATGTGCAACTTTCTCAAATAAAATATTGGGGAGAAGGTCAACGAAAGGGTACCCCAAACAGCTTCATAGGAAAAGATGGCTGATGAGGTGAGCTTTCAGAGCAGCTTATTACAAATGCCCCATGTTAGAGACCAAGGAGGCTAGAGAGAGAGAGAGAGACGGAGAGAGAGAGACGGAGAGAGAGAGAGAGAGAGAGAGAGAGAGAGAGAGAGAGAGATGGAGACAGAGAGAGAGATAGATGGAGAGAGAGAGACAGAGAGGGATGGAGAGAGAGAGAGAGAGAGACAGAGACACAGACAGAGACACAGACAGACAGACAGACAGACCAGAATGCCTGGGGCGCCCAGGGATGGGGTCAAAGCCGCCTGGGGTAGAGGTTCACTCTGGAGCCCAGGATGAAACCCAAGAAACAGTTGGCCCTATCCGAATCCCTTACCATGAGCAAGACGTAGGTTCTCTTCCGTGAGATTAAGCACCTCCCAGCTGAAATAGCATTTTGATGAGTTAAGTGTAAATGAAACAGAAACAAATGGATTAAGTTTCTTAGCACACAACCAAGATTGCAAAAATAAAATAAAACAGAGGAAAGAGAGAAAGTGAGATGGGAGTGGCAGGGAAGGAGTCTGTTTCCCACTGCGCGCAGAACTGGCATTTTAAAAGGTACTTGATTGACTTGCTGATCTCCATCCCAGACACCCAGGCTTCTGTGCCCCGCTCTTTAATATTCAAACGACTTTGAAAAAAATATTTCTCGTCCTGGAAAGCAGAAGGAGAGGAAATGCTTTGAAGCCCTCCTCGTTATTAAATCATTTTTTTTCCAAAGGTAAAGCAGCATATTTTTATCCAATATTAAATAAACATTTTTAAAATGGTATGTTCAAAGCCCTTATGCCTCTGGTGTTGGTTGGGGACTTTTGTTTCATGTTCTAAAAAGTGAGTAAAGAGGGTGCTTTTTCTTGCCAAATGTTCTAGAATCAAAGAGCACAAGACCAGGAAGCCTACCCAGCCATTGCGCTGTTACGGAGGAGGGAGGCCCTAACGGGCTCTAGGGATTTTTCTCAAGCAGCCTCTAGGAACCTTTATCAAGAGTGGGCCACCTGGGATCAGAAAATAGGCAGCTTAAGCTCCAGGTCTATGTACAGAGCCCAGCACTCAGTGCAGGAAAGCCCAGGCCCTGGCTCTGGGGTCACCCTTCCTGGACCTGTGAATTTAAGGGGGACATCTTTATCAGTCGTCACCAGGGACCATGCCAGTGGCCACCTCCCCAGGGACACACGGAGACTTCTAGAGGTAAAATAGGGCAAGGACCCGTGAGGTCAAAGCACCTCTGTGCTAAGATCCGGGGCGAGAAAAGAAAATCACACCTATGAAGCAGTTTCTCTAACTGACCTAATTAGACACAATTTTACAAACACAACCTACAAAGATTATTTGGGTGCAGAAGCTGGGATAAAGGAGTGAGAAACTAAACAGAACAATAACGATTCTCAAATACTCAACCATGTAGTAAGAGCCCATCCGCACTTAGGAGGTGAGTTAACACGTCGACATAATTCACGCCGTCCTGTATCAGAGGTTTAATGATTTCAGAATGATGTGCTCAGGGTAAGACAGAAACAAGCGGAATGGGATACGGATGGAGTTCTGCACGTGGCTGAGGCCGCCACTGTGAGTCGCACTCTACTGCCTCATCTAATTCCTGCAACGGCCTATGAGATCAGGGTCATTAAACACATTTTTACAGATTAAAAAAAAAACAAAAACTGAGCCACAGACAGAGTAACTGCCCAAGGCCATGCAGCTGGCAAGTTATGGATTCAAACCAGGTCCCTCTGATTCATTCCAAAACCCATTGTGTAGCCTCGCTGGCCTGCCTGGCAGTACCCAGGACAGACTTAACCCCAAAGACCCCATGAAGCCTGATGGAGAGACGGGCGCCAAGATCCAACCAATGATAAAACCACACACACACACACACACACACACACACACACACACACACACACTTACTAGGAATTGAATCCAGAGACCCAAGGACATTCTACCCTCAAGCTACAGCCCTGGCCCTATTTTAATTTGAAATATGGCCTTACTGAGTTGCTGGGGCTAGCCTTGAACCTGCAATTCTCTTGTCTCAGCTCCCCACCCCCCACCATCCAGTACTGGGATTACAGGCATGTGCCTCCATGCCCAGTTATGACAAAATTATATTTTGTATGTCATTTTCTTCTCCCAGAAGGAATGCATTTTAGTTATATAACCAAACTATTTTATATAACATAAAATAATTCCCGTTGTAAATTAGAAACTTAAGATCACCCATAACACGCAGAGGTAAACTGTCAATCTTTTGTCAAAATCTTTTTTAAAGTTTTAGGTGTTTTTATATGCTTTTATTTTTTAACGTTTTATCCTGGAATAAATTTTAGACTTACAAAAAGATTGCAACTTAATACAGAGGACTCCCATACATCTATTAACTAGCTTCCCTAATATCTGCTTATTTCAAAACCACAGCACAGGAATTAGCTAGGTGTGGTGACGCATGCCTGTAACCCCAGTACTGGGGAGACTGAAACAGGAGGATCACAGGCTCAAGGACAACCTCAGTACTTTAGCAAGGCCCTCAACAATATAGCAAGATCCTGTCTCAAAAACTAAAATAGGTCTGGGGGTACAGCTCAGAGGCAGAATGACTCTGGGTTTTTCCTCTAGTACCAAAAACAAAATAAAAATAAAAACTAGCCAGGCATGGTGGCGCACGCTTGTAATCCCCGCGCTTGGGAGGCAGAGACAGGAGGATGGTGCAGGTTCGAAGCCAGCCACACGCGCTGGCTTAGGAGACCCTGTTTCCAAATAAAAAATGTAAAAATGGGTCTGAGAGTGTAGCCCGGAGGTAGAAGGGCGTCCAGGAACCCCAGTACCACCAAAAAATAATAAATAAATAAATAAAAATAAAAACTAAAAAATTAACTATTAAGTTAAACTACAAGTGTTATTCAGACTCCCCAGTTTTTCCACCAGTGTTTGCTTTCTAGTCCAGGATCTAATCTAGAATACCACCTTGGAATTCAGCCATGCTGTCTTTAAACAGGTCCTACTCCACAACACATTGTGAACACCCTTGTATACCAACAAATAGGACCCTCAAGCCTCACTTCCAATGGCTTCCTAGTATCCCACTTTATTAGGGTGACAGGTAGGTGCTACCTGCCTATTGGCTGGCGTTTCATTTGCTTCATAAATACAGGATGGACAAACCCCGCCACACTGTCCCCCAGACAGCCCGGGCCCCTCTGCATCACCACCAATAGGTCAGTAACCTTGGCTTACAGTCACACTGGCTAGCCCAAGACTTCCCAACCCCTACTACCTTAGAGAGAACAGCGCAGGGCTGGAAAGAGTTAAAACACTTTCCAGCCGGTCGTTTTCCCCAAAACCAGACTGATCTTTTCAAAAAACCACTCAGAAATTGAACTTTTACTCTCATCCAGTCGTGCTCGTGCCCCTCTCCTCTCTGGGTCTGACATACAGAGATCTTTGGGAGGTTTTTTTTTTTTTTTTGGCATTTCAATCATGGAATAACTTTCGCGATACACGGGTAACCCCCCACCAAGTTTAATTTCCTTCTCATCTCTCCGTAGTATCCATCGAAACTTCCCGAAGGAAACGCTCCGGGCAGGCTTGTGTGGTAATGCGGACAGCAGGAAGGGCAAAGGGATTTGACCGTCAGCAAAGTTAGGTGCCTACTTTTTTGTGTGTGGAAAAGAGAACAAGGAGAAGGACAAGAGACTATGAAACTGCTTGCATATCGAGAAATGGCTCAAACTGAGTTTGAACCAAGACCTGCTCAGCATGCTAACTGTATCCACAGGGTGTCTTCAAAAGAAGCCCATATTTTATTTTGAGTCTCCTGTTCTACCATGCAAAACACTTTGTCCCCATGCTTAGAAACACCATCAAATGCTATATATTTTGGGATGACTGGAAAAGAGGTAGCTGGGAAGGCTTAGAGAAATTGAACCCTACCCCATGCTGGGAAATTCTTAAGCGCCATCCTGGCCTGGAAAAATGAAGAAAGAAAAAAAAAGAAAAAAGAAAAAGAAAAAGAAAGAAAACAAGTTACTGGTCAGAGGGAGTGTCCCTCCATGCCAAGCTCAGCTTGAATTAATACACAACACAACCTCTTAAAGGGAGCCACCACTTTAAACTAAGAGTCTCTAACTTAACCGATTCAAACCAACAGGAAAGTGGAGAATATTCTGAAAGAAAAAAAAAAAGGGCAGCAACATGAAACATTTTCTTCACCCCTGAGTTTGCAATCTTGCCACTCTCGTCAAGGCTGCACCTTGGATCAGGAGGGACAAAGGCTTTGAGGCAGAAGATGCTTGTTCTACACTCCCTACCCCCAGCCCCCAAGCAGAGCAATGCCCATGATCTTGGGCGTGTTACCTCCCCGGGGACTCTGTAGTCTGGTTGAGCAGCTGGTAGAAACTGCGTGCGTGCGTGCGTGCGTGCGTACACATGTTTTACTGGGGATTGCATCCAGGGGCATTCCACCTCTGAGCTATATCCCCGAACCCTATATTTTACATATATATATTTTTTATTTTTTATTTTGAAACAGGGTCTTGCTAAGTTGCTGAGGCTGACTTTGAACCTGTGATCCTCCCGTCTTAGCCTCCCAAGTACTGAGATTACAGGCGGGCGCCTCCATGCCCGGCTCCATTCCACTTTTGAATTCTGCCTACAAACTATAGAAGGATCTGCCCATAGAAGAGAAAAATTCTAATTGGTGAGACTCAGCATCTGCCCTGAAGATGCATTTGCCCCTTCTCCTCCATGGCTATCCGACCCCGAGGAGGAGAGGGTTTGGGAAGAGAAGAGCCCAGAGAACTGGCCTGTTTCGGTTACAAGATTAATAATTTCTACAGCAACAGGGCACTGCTCCCTTGGGATGGGCTAAGGGGGTAGATCTCACATACCCAGTGTGCCCGCGCACACAGAAATGACGGCAAATGTATCAACTACTTTGTGGTAATCACTTCACAGCGTGTGCCTCTACACAGCAAATCACTGTGTCACCTATCTTAAATTTATAGGATTTTTTTTTTTTTTTTTTTTTTTTTTTTGTCAGTAGTCCCTCAACAAAGCTGGGGGAGAAATAGAAACCAAGGCAGTTCTTTTCACGCAAGCCAATAAGAGTTACTGCAAAGGGAAAAGAGAGCCTTAGAAACCAAAGCACTGGCATTTCCCAGTATCTTTTCCAGGTTGAGGGTGAGCGCATTTCTGCTAATGGAGCCGTCTCAGGTCTATCTGGAGAGCTTTAATTGAAGTAACCCATCATATACTGAAACCCAAGTCTTTACAAAATCAGAGCAGAGGGTTCAGAGCATGACACATCACGTGTGGGCTCTGCCATGAGCTGAATCTGCCAGAAGGGACTCACTCGCCTGCGTGAGGTTTGACGAGAGCCCTGAGCTGTAAGCAAAGCCCCCGTCGTGCTGTGCACACGCTCTTAACGCGTGCTCTAAAAGCATAAACTGTGAAAGATGGGGCAAACGCAGGAACACTTCCCTCCTGTAAATACAACAGGCCGCTGGAATCAAATGCAACTTGCAGCAAATTAAGCCTGATATTGAGGAAAACCCATAGTGTGGTTGAGCTGCAGGGAGCTCCGGCACAGAAGCAAAGCTCTCGGGGCAAATAGTGATAGAAGAGAAGCCGGGACAGCGGCGAATGTCGCACCACAGAGGCACCGGCAGAACTCGGGCTCAGGCAGTGGGGATCCCAAATTCCACCCCGTGCTGTGCCACAGGATACCAGGGCCACCTGGGACCTGCTGCCCTCAGGATTCTGTCTCCAGCCCACCTTGGCTGGCTGCTGCGGCCCTGGGGCTGGCTCAGGAGCCCCTGCAGGAACTAAGAGCAGTGATTTCGGGACAGCCATGTCTTCTTTAAAAACCACAAACTGCCTTGTTGCTTTCCTAGAGCCTCCAATCCCCTAATTCTGTATTTATTTGAGTTTAGAGCAAACGCCTTTGAGAAAGCCCCAGCGTTCCAATTCTTTATGACTGGTTAGATTGGTTCGTCTGGTCCGCTGCCTTTGCTGGGCCAATCACAGAAGGGTTACATATAGGAATGCTAGTTTCCAAAAACAAAACAAAACAAAAAAAAACCCTCCCTTTCCCCAGGTTTTCCTGCTACATGGATCTAGAGTAGCCAGATCATTTACCACATCCTACACATGAAAGAATGAGAGGCCATTTTGGAATACAGGACACTCCAAAAGGGAAATTCAGGGGTGTGCCAAAACCCCCTAAGGTAACATGAGATCCCAGTGCGCCCTGAAGAGGCAGGCCAAAGGAAGAAGCAGATGAATACCCAGTTTAAACGCCATTTCCCAGGCAGTCCCTGCCCCTCCATCCTTCCAAGGGAAAAAATGAGTGATTTGACCCCAGGGTCACTCTCACTGTGTGCGGAATTGGGGGTAGGCAATGAGAGGGACAAGATGGGAATGCGCTAGAAGATTCTGAGCAGGAAGATTCCTTCTTCTGGTGATCTCTCTCTATCTCTATCTCTGCTTTCTGGCTGTTATGAAATGAGCTGTTATCCCCTACCTCACACCATACTGCCATGATGTCTGTCCCTACCTCACACCATGCCACCAGGATGTCTGCCTTGGAGTCAGCCAACTATGGACTACACCTCTGAAACCATGAGCCAAACAAGGCTCCCCTCCTCATTATCCTTCCTGTAGGTAATTTGGTCACCGCGACAGAAAAGCAGACTAAAACAGGAACCCAGAAGCAGGAGCTAGCAGACAAAAAAAAAAAAAAAAAAAAAAGGCTTAAAGGGTAGAGACAGAGCCCAAAGAAGAAAGTGTTGATCTGCTCTTGACTTGGAATGAGTCACATAATCCCTTTAAGCCTCTTTGTCCTCTGTAAAAGGAGCCACTCTACCTGTGCCTGGGGAGGCGTAAGTGTAAGAATGCATTTCAGGACACAGCTAAGCTCTCTATAAATGTTAGCCTTGCTAGTGGAAAGGAAATTGCTAGCTTGCAATGAAGACATCATGCTTAAGCCCATGGAGTCAATCCCTAAGCCCACCTTAGCAAACTCAGAGATCCCCCTCCCTCCCATTTGACAGGCCTGAGCTCTTCTTGAATCTGGGGAGATTCCCATGGAGTCCCTCCTCCCGCCAATTCCAGCCAGAACTTCTAACCACTTTTGTTATTTCAGTCCTGGGTCTTTAAGCGACCATTGCCAACACTGCGGGGGACTCATGGTGATTCAGCCCTGGCCCCAAAAGAGCTGGATGCACTATCACCCAGCCAGGACACGGCTGCAAGTTCACAGCTGCTGCAGGAGACAGGGCTATTTTCCCCGGGCCCTCTAAAGGTCCACTTGCTATTGACAGGCCCCTGCTATCCAGCCACCATCCCCACAGTGACCTAAGCTGGCTCTGGTCTCTTGAGGGGCTGAAAGCAAGACAGTTGCCCTAGAGAAATTAGGCAGTTTCTGGAAAACTTGGAGTGTGTCCCTCTATCTCCTTTGGTTTAAGATGGCTTATCTGAGCCCAGGAGGACCAGGGAAGGAACTAGCAGATAAAGCATACACCTCCTTCAAATCTGATGGTCCCAGGAAGTCCAGGAGCCATGCTTAGATGGTAACTGGCTGGTTTCCTCCCTGTGTTCCAAGCACTGTGATGTGAATCCCATCAGAACTTTATCCAATGAGTCTGGGTTGGCGGGAGTTCTCCCTGCAGCAGGGCACGAAGGGGTCAAAGGCACAGTCTCTTCCCAGAGCCCACAGTGGCCCCCAAGAAATTTCTCTAGCCAGTTAAGAAGAAAGTAAGGCCTAGTCTCTTAAGGGGAAGACAAGGTCCCTGCCTCCTTCCCCGAGAGGGGCTGAGGCTGGGCAGCTCATCCCAGGGCACGTCCTACATGACCACAGTCCTTCCCATGTCCTGGATCCCTGGTGTGGATGGCACAGAGGCCTTGTGGGCAAGAAAGAGCTTGGAGCCAGGGTCAGTGTCTGAAAAGAGAGACATCTGACCTAACCCCGGCTATGAGCATGTAACCTGCCTCCTCTAGCTCAGCCCAGGTCTGGTTGGGACAGCCTTTAAGTACCAGGGCAAAGACCTAGCAGCTGCCCACCCCCCCCCCCAAAGGAGGGGCAGAAGTTTCCCTTGGGCCATGTGCCTATCTGTCTCCCTTAAAACCACTTCTTATTATGCCTGAAAACATTTCATCTCAAAAGCTGTATGTTCCCTGAGGCCATCCCCAAACTAAACTCTGCGTGGCTACAGAGTCACAACACTACAAATCTGCCTCTCAGGGATTCTTTAGGAAGAAAGCCTGGCCTGAAAAACTAAAATCCACCCAACGCTGAAAAAGGGTGGCTTTTACTGCGTGCCAAATATACCTCAACAAACCTGACTTGAAAAACAAGTCCGCGGGGCCACATACTTAGAACACCAGAGAGATAATAAGAAGGAAATGAGTTGACTTTTTGCTTGACTTCCGAAGCGTGGCCATTTCTTTTTAAATTAAAACTCAAAAGCTACCTCCTTTTAGGAAACAAAAGTGTGTTCAGTTCCAACAGTCGAGCGAAGCCAAGGACTGGTTCTGAGGATCCCAGGCAGGAAGGGGTCTGTCCTGGTTCTTCTGGGGCCCCCTGGGAGGCCCAGGGAGCTGTGGTCTAGAGCGAGCTCACAGCCTGCCTGGGAGCAGCCCCCTTCCTGCCTCTGCACTGGGAGACACACAGGCCGAGGGCCAGTGATTCACAGGCGTGGAACCAACCGTATGAACAAAGAGGTTTCGCAATTCACTAATCACTCACAACAGCCAAAGATTCGGGACCTGACGTCAGGAGCCCACCAGCGTCTGCCCAGCCTGCTTTGTGAGCGCACGTAATAAATAAACAATAATAATCATCATCATCATCATCATATTCTAGACGTATGATAGATTATATAAACAGATTATTAAGAATAATAATTAGAAGCATAATAATCAGCTTTGTAGAACTACTCATGGAACCTGAGTCAGGCTGCAAATAAAGTCACTCCCCCCACCCCCAGCCCCTAAATGGACGGGTCACTCGGGGGCACGTTAACTCTTTCACACTTTGTGGAGTTCGCTGTGTGTCACACAAGATTAACGGGCGGCACTGTCACCAAGGCCCCGCAAGGTCGGCGCTGAGAATGGACACATGAGCGTGTTGAGAATGGCCTCAGACTGGGAGAGATTCCAGAAAACAGTGGGGCAAAAAACACAAAAGGGGAAGGAAAAGGAAAAAAAAAAAAAAAAGAAAGAAACGGGGAAATTTTGTTGCTGACTTGAATAGAAACAAGGTTTTCTCTTTGTCCCAGAACAAACCATGATCTGAGTTGGGAGCCTTGCAGAATTCTGAAAACCAACAAATGCATCTAATTAAAATACACACTAGTCGGGCCTGGTGGCCCACGCCTGTCATCCCAGCACTTGGGAGGCTGAGACAGGAGGATCTCATGTTGAAGGACAGCCTCGGTTACTTAGTGAGGCCCTTACAACCTACTGAGACCCCGTTTCAAAACAAAAAAATAAAATAAGGCCAGGAGGGTTGTAGCTCAGAGGTAGAATGCCCCAGGGTTCAATTCCTAGTAACACACACATACACACGCACACACATAAATAAAATAAAATGCACTGTGCACCTTGTCGAAGTTGATTCTAGAATGCCAAGGGTCAATAGGACGAGGATGGAGGATGCCGCTCTGATAATTTTTTGAGCCTAGATTTTACTAATGACCAATTACCGTAAACATACTAAGCAGCAGGCCTGTACACATTGACTCACAGTCAGTAGTGCAGCCAATGTCTCTAGCCCTAAAGGACGGGCTTTGCCATCCTATTACACAGCTGGAAACACTGAGGCTGAAGGAGGTGGGTGACAGCGGAGCTTCTACCCACACCTCTGAGGCCCACTCCCTCTACTGAAAGTGAGGTGCTTTCTCCATGAGGCACCGAGCCCAAGTACCCAGAGATGTGTCCTTATGAGCTGTCAGGGGCTTTGACTCAGAGGAGGAAGGAGGGTAGAGGCACCTGGTATGGATGAAGCCTGGCAGGGCGGAGGCCTCGGGGTCTCAGAGAAAGTCAAAAGGACCTCCTCAAGTAGGCGGTACAATTGCTCCAGGTCCAGGACACTGAAGAAGAGACCAGAGGCCCAAGCCCCCCAGGAACAAGGAACTGCTGCCTAAAAAGAAGCTGACTCCACCCTGCCATAGACTCCGAGTTGCCGCCCGTCGTGGCCCCGGTGGAGCCTGAGCAGAAGGCATTGGATCCTAGAACTTTGAAGACAGTAGTTGGAGAAAGAAGCCAGACACAACATGACCACATATTCTGTGATTCTATTTAGAGGAAATACCCAGAGAAGGCAAATTCCTAGAGACAGGAGGTAGACTGGAGGTTGCCAAGACCAGGAACGGAGATGGATGATGGGAAATGACTGCCTAATGGGTATGACATTTCCTACGGGATGGTATCCCCATACGTCCAAACTCTTCAAAATGTACACATTACCTATGTGTAATTTTTGCATGTCAGTTATATAATTTAATAACTATTTTTGAGGTTTTTTTTTTTTTGAGGGGGCTGGTCATGGTGGCACACAGGCCTGTAATACCAGTACTTAGGAGGCTGAGACACAAGGACCAAAGGTTCGAAGCCAGCCTCTTCAACTCAACAAGAACTCAGCAACCCAACAAGATCCCGTTTAAAAAGGGGTGGAAGGGGTGTTGGGGTATAGCTCAGAGGTACAATGTCCCTGGGTTTGATCCCTAACATAAAAAAAAAAATGTTTTTTAACTTCTGGAAAAAGATAGAAGCAATCGTCACATAGAATCATGTACTTTAAAGTGGTTTTGATGATAAATTTTATGTTATATGTACTTGACCACATTTTTTTTAATGAGCTCTTGAACGCATTCAACCAAGCATGAGATCAAGTCTCAGCCTCTAATAACTAAGGAGGTTTAGAACTGGCTGCTCCCCTAAGACCCTCAAATGTATAAACTCCAGGTTTAGAGAGAGGGTGGGGTAGGCACAGAGGGAAGGAGGAGACCCGCAGGGCAGCCAGCAGCCAGCCTGCTGGCCCGGAGGCAGGCCTTCCTCCCTCCCCGCAGCCTGCAGCCTCCGCCAGCCGGCTCGGCAGCTCTGGCCCGCAGCCCCCCTGGCCTCTTCCCACCTGGCAGGCACACTGGTGACTTTCTTAGGGCTGGGAGCCCAGTGTCCTTGGTCCGCATCACAGAGTCAACAACAATTTATCTGAACTGGGCGAACACGGAGACCGTAAGTGGCGGAACTCTGACAATATTTAATGACTCAGGGGGTGGAGACACTGTCGGATGGAGGAGGGCCCGGAGACAAGAACCCCAGAGTAGGCAGAAAACTGCAGGGGAAATTCCGCGGGGGGGTGGAAAGATGAAAGGGGGCTGTAAAGCAATTTTGACAGGTTAACAGACAGGTAATATTCCAACGGTGTTTACTTAACCAGGCTAGCGCTCCATGCGGCCCAGGCACAGGAGCCTCGGCGGCTCGGCGTTCACAGAAACAAAGATCCAGTCAGAGAAAACCAAATAACAGCCAGGCCGACGCTGGCCGCCCGGCCTGCCTCCCCCAGCCCTGGCTCGGAAGCCACCCGGAGATGCTTCCTGGCTGCGGATCTGGAGAGATAACTTCCAGCAGGCACCGTGCAGGGGCTGCCACCTGGAAACACAGGGTGTTGTGATAGATCCCCAGCTGGGTGGGGCAAAGGCTCCTCATCTGTCCCACTCCACGGCTGAGCAGTACCGTGAGCCCTAGTCCCAGAGAGACAGCCTTGCGGGTCCCACCCCATGTGCCTAGGCTGTTGGTTCAGGGTATTCAGCCAGCCATGAGATTCATACCAGATCCCCAACTCTAATCTATCCACCCAGATTCAAAGCCCTGGTCTGTCACCTCCCTGCTGACACCAGGCAAGCTCCTTAACCTCTTTGGGCCTCAAGGTCCACATCTATAAAATGGGACAATCATCCTTACAAGGTTAATTGATGTACTCCTAATTACTAATTATGTCTTTATGCAATCGATCCAGAGATTAATGATGCTTGATAGTTAGGAAGAATAAAGAAACAATATTCTGGTTAAATAAAGCGGAGTGAGCCAGGCGTGGTGGTGCACATTTATAATCCCAGAATTTGGGAGGCAGAGATTGGAGGATCGTGGTCCGTGGATAGCCACCACTACTTAGTGAGGCCCTTTGCAACTCAGAAGAAACTCTGTTTCCAAATAAAGAATATTAAATAGGGGCTGTAGCTTGGAGGTAGAATGCCCTGAGTTCTATCCCCACTACTACAAAAAATAAAAAAATAAAGCACAATGGCTGGATAATGGCAGGTATTCAATACACCTTGGTTTCCCTCTATAACTGACTCTGCCTCCTCCTGGTAGTGATCTTCTGAACATAGCAGAGGGGCCAGGTGTGGTGGTACATGCTTGGAATCCCAGTACTTGGGAGACCGAGACAGGAGGATGACAAGATTGAGGACAGCCTCAGCAATTCCGTGAGACTCTTAACACTTAGTGAAACCTTGTTTTGAATAAAAAATAAAAATAAAACTGGGGTAGGGGTGTAGCTCAGAAGTCGAATGTTCCTGGGTTCAATCCCCAGTACCACTAAAAATAAAATAAAAATATATGTACACATATATGTATACATACAAATATCCATGTGTGTATATGTATACATATATATAACATATATAGATACATACACATATCAGAATAACCTATAGATACAAAATTAGTTAATTATGTGCAAGATATTACATCTCCATCTCTGCTCTTATAGAATGGGGAGAAAGCTCTTTACAGGGAACCAGCAGAGGCGCCATGCTGCCTGGGGTACCCTGGAGGAACCCCCAACAAGACACCCCATGCAGCACACTAAAGTAAGCCAACGAGGTTCCGTGTTCCCATATTTCTCTGAGAACATAAAAGTGTTCAAAGCCACTGACCCAGCACGCAGGGGTGCCAAGAATCTGACTTCATTTCCTCCAGGGTTCCCTGGCCTCTGTTACAGAACACTATTTTGAAGCTGGATTTTATATTTTGAGGTTATTTGGAAAATCACTGTGGCTTTAAGTAATCAAATTCTGAGTGACATCTGTCAGCCTCGATTATTCTGAGTCCACTAAGTGCCCTTTTCTTTCTTTCATTTACTTTTTAAAAGTGCAATGAAGTAAGTGTTACCCCGAAAGGTCTGCAGGAGTCTACAGGATTGTGTATTAAACACTCTCTTGAAACTGGTCCCCAAGGTTTGTACCAGAGACCTAGCTTCGGGCCTGAGATGGTGCGCCCAAGAACTGAACTGGAAACACTGCCAGAGACAGAAAGTGGAAACGGAGACAGAAACGCTGGGGAAGGATCACAGGGGCATCTGGTCAACCTCCTCATTGTACCAACAGGGAGACCCAGGGAGGTTGAGGACACATCTCACACTCCCAGATAGCCACCATGGAGCTCAAACAAGAGGCAAGTCTCTCCTGGACTCTATTCAGTACTCCCCAAGTTATACTATGAAGGCAGACCATTCCTTCTTGTTCCATGATGTAAAATAGCACAGTAAGAGTTTGTATCATAGTGCCTGCCCCAAAAATCAGCTCACCGAAGGGTTCTTCACTGGAGATCTCTGCCCAACCTCTTTTGTAAATTTTATTTTATTTTAGGCACTGGGAATTGAACCCAGGGGCATTCTATCTCTAAGCTACACTCTCAGCCCTTTTCAGTTTTTTTTTTTTTTTAATTTTGAAATGGGTTATCATTAAGTTTTTGAGGGTCCTGTTAAGTTGCTGAGTCTGGTCTGAAACCTGTGATTCTCCTAACTCAGCCTCCCAAGTACTGGGATTACAGATTGTGTGCCACCAAGTCCATCCTCTTTCCCATCTCTTCATTACCAAGATTTGATAATTATTTTCACTCAGAAAACAGTATATTTTATCACGACCTCCTGGTCATCCATCACGTGAGCCTTACCAAGTACTGGACTGGTGGCTGAGAAAGACCTGGGGCCATTACAGTCCCAGTCCTGAGAGAAAAATGACATGTGTAACATAAAGTGAAAAATCTGGATGCAGGCCATGTCTCCAGAGAGTAGGGAGCTCGGTACCAAATATCCCCCAGAGCCAGCTCCCTTCCCATGATCACCACCAAGCTCCGGAGGTATCCGTAACTGGTTGACACTCTCCCGTCACGAGGAACATGTGGGGGGATAAAAATATCCTGTCCAAGACCTTGAGGGTGAAGGCCTGTGAGCATCCAGGACATACCTACCGCTCACACAAAAGGAATGAAGAGTTGTTAACAGTCAAACTCAACCTTCCTCTGCTGGGGCTTAGAAGAAATGTCTGGATTGGCCTCTGCGTGTTGTAAAAACCTGTTGTTGCTGGTATACATCTGTCATCTCAGTACTTGGGGGGCTGAGATAGGAGGATCATGGGTTCGAGACCAACCTCAGCAACTTTAGGGAGACTCTCAGAAACCTAGCAGGATCCCATTTCAAAACAAAAAATTAATAAAATAAAAAGGTCTGGGAAGCATAGCTCAGAAGTAGAACATCCCAGGGTTCAATCCCTCATATTATAAATAAAACAAAAACAACAACAACCAGTTGGTATGATTTTTTTTTTCTTTTATTTTTCTTGTGGTACTGATGATTGAACCCAGGGGCATTCTACCTCTGAGTGACACCACCCAGCCCTATTTTTTATTCTTTATGTTTTGAAACAGGGTCTCACTGAGTTGCAAAGGGCCTCACTAAGTAGCTGAGGCTGACTGCAAACTGAGATCCTCCTGTCTCAGCCTCCCAAATGCTGGAATTACAACCATGCACCACCACGCCAGGCTCCTATTTTTGTTTTCCTTTATTTTGAAACAGGGTCTCAGTAAGTTGCTGAGGGTTTCACAAAGTAGTTGAAACTGACCAGCTGATCATGAACCCGTGATCCTCCTGTCTCAGCCTCCCAAGTACTGGGGTTATAAGCAGGTACCACCACGTATTGTTACCCCCAAAATTTTTATCAGCATGCACTTAATGTCTGCAATTTTCTTGCCTCTCAATCTCTCCCTTAGTATCTACACAGTATGGAATGAAGGAACTTCGAAACCAACTTTGAAATGAAGCCTTCAAAGAAAACCATAGGATGGATAAAAATATCTAATTTCCCCAAGATGGCGTTAATTAAACTGGACATGGGTTGGGGGGGTTCCATCCAAATCAAGGGGAACCCCATTTTAAAAGTTTCCCAGGCTCTCAGCCGGGCATGGTGGTGCTCCTTGCAATCCCCGTACTTGGGAGGTGGAGACAGGAGGATCGTGAAGGTTTGAAGCCAGCCTCACTGGCTTAAGAGACCCTGTATCCAAATAAAAATATAAAATAGGTCTGGGAGTGTAGCCCAGAGTTAGAAGGGTTCCATCCCCGGTACCACCAAAAAATAAAAAATAAAAAAATAAAAAGTTTCCAGGCCCTCGATATCTTTCCAGATAAATGTCCCTTGGGATTGTTCCCCAAATTTTACCAAGGAGGAAACTGAGGAAAGGAGACCATGAAATGCTTCCCCAGGGTCTTTGAATGAATGAACAGAAAAGCCAGGAATAGCATTCATGTGTAAAATGGGATTTTAGAGTCTTAGAGCCCTTTGAAAATATAGCTTATCCAACACCCCAGAACGCCCTCGGATCCCACTACCCTGGGAGGTGGTGACATGACCCCATGTGCCCCCCCCCGCACCAACAGCTGATGTCTAAACCACGTCACCCTTTGTGAGCTTTAAGCCCAGGCTAAACAATCCTAATCTCATTTCTGGAAATCCAGGCAAGGCAGCTTGCCAAGGACAGGAGTGTTAAAACACACCTCAAAGCTTTCAGCACAGTAAAGGATATAGATGAGGGACTTTCACAAGACTTCCCAAAAGAGCTACTTTCACCTCTTCAATGTAAGGTTTTCCCACCCCCAGGCCTGGAAGTCTCCACACAAGACAACAGGGACCAGCTCAGAATACAGTAGGGGCCCCGTCTAGGCAAAATTAAGGCGGCTCTGGGGCCTGAAATGCTCCTGTTTTAACCCTGCTTTACATACGGTCGGTCCACGTGGCGGAATATTATTAGGCTTTCAAAAGGAAACAAATTCTGACGCAGACTACAACACGGATGAGCCTTCAGGCCTTGACGCTGAGTAAACTCCTGTAGGATTCCACTGCACACAGTCCCCAGAGTAATCAAACTCCGCGAGAGAGAAAGGAGAGGGGTGGGTGCCAGGGTTTGGTGGGGGGGGGGGAGGAGAATGGGAGGTAAGGTTTAATGAGTATAGAGTTTCAGCTTTGCAAGATAAAAAATGTCTTGTTAGCTGGGCGTAGGGGCACACGCTTGTAATCCCAGCATTCGGGAGGCTGAGACAGGAGGATCGTGGTTTGAGGACAGCCTCAGCTACTTAGTGAGGCCCTTTGCAACTCGGTGAGACCCTGTTTCAAAATAAAGAATAAAAATAGGGCTGAGGGTGTAGCTCAGAGGTAGATTGCCCCTGGGTTCCATCCCCAGTTCCATCCCCTTTTTTTAAAAAAAGTTTTATAGATGAATGATCTAGTGATGGCTTCACAACGATGTGAATGGGCTTAATGTCACTGAGCTATACACCAAAAAAAAAAAAAAAAAAAGGTTAAGATGAAGCTGAGTGTGTCAGTGGACACCTGTGATCCAAGAACCTGGGAGGCTGAGACAGGAAGGTCACAGGTTTGAGGCCAGCCTCAGGAATTTAGCAGGACCCTCTTTCAAAATAAAAAATAAAATAGGGTTGGGGGTGTAGCTCAGAGGTAGGATACCCCTGGGTCCCCAATAACACACACACAAACACAATGGTTAAAACGTTAAATTGTATGTTACGTGTATTTTACTACCATTAAACATAAATAAATAGATTTTTTAAAGAATCTTATTTTATTTATTTATATTTTTTGGCAGTACTAGGGATTGAATCCAGGGTCCCAATTGTTCTATAAAAGTCTCTCTACCTATGAGCTAAATTCTCAGCCCAATAAATAAGTTATTAAAATAGCTTTTTCCCAACAAGGCCAGAAGTAGGAAGGAGTCCTTCACCAGACATATTTGTTAGCATCGATGCTTCCCGCTCCATCCCTGAGCCATTATTATTATTATTTTCTTTTTTTATCTTAAGACAAGGTCTTGCCAAGTTGACCAAGCTGACCTTGAACTTGGGATCCTCCTGCGTCAGCCTCCTGAGTCGCTGGGATCACAGGTGAGCACCACCTCACTGGGCTAAGCTCTGTGTCCTTTATTTTTATTTTTTTATTTTTGCGGTACTAGGGGTGGAACCCAGGGGCACGCTACCTCCGAGCTACATCCCCAGCCCTATTTTTTGTTCTTTATTTTGAAACAGGGTCTCACTGAGTTGCAGAGGGCCTCACTAAATAGCTGAGCCTGTCCGCGACCCTTCAATCTTTTCGTCTCAGCCTCCCAAGTACTGGGATTACAAGCACGCACCACCACGCCCTGCCTAGATCTGTGTATTTTATACACGTTAGTCTTCTAGTAAAAAGGCATTCACACACCCACACACACACAGAGACGTTTTAAATCACCATAGGCTCACTGTACACCCAACTAGAACCAAGTTGTGCGGGATTCTCCATCCACAATTAACCCGCCCGCCTGCGCTCCTCTCCTGTTCTCTAAACTGACCCCACGCCCCTGTCACCAAGAAAACGGACAGCAACTGAAACTCAATCCACGTCATTGGTTTCCTGTCTGGAGGGTTTTTGCAAGAAAGTGTAGTAAAACAAAAATAACTAGACACCCTCACGAGGGAGCACTCCCCACGCTGCCCGGGCTCCGGCACTGGAGAGCTTCCGCAGAGGCGTCCTTCCCCTGCAGGACAGCAACGGGAGACGGATGCCCCCCACACGCCCTCCAGATGCACATACTAGGTGGTATTCTATTCCAGTCACCTCTCGCCCCCGGAGACTCATGCATCCACTTGGACATAAAGTATTCACCAAGTGACCGCAATGTCACAAGGACTTCTCGCAGGGCAGGATCTGCAGAGTCCTGGCCACCATCCTACAAATGGGCTCTTTTCACAAGGGCCCGCTAATCCCATCCACCAGGACTCGCCATCCTTTATCTTCCAAACCAAATGCCATCACACAGCCTGGTGCGCCGGCCCAGGCCTGTCCTCCCAGCTGCAGGTGAGAGGCTAGCATGGGAAGACCACAGGGTCCAGAGCAGCCTCAGGAACTTAGCAAGGCCCTCAGCAACATCTTTTTTTTTTTTTTTGTACTGGAGATGGAACCCAGGGGCAGTCTACCCCCGATCTACACTCCCAACCTTTTTTTAAAATTCTTTATTTTGACACATGGTTTCACTGAGTTGCAAAGGGCCTCACTAAGTAGTAGCTGAGGCTGTCTTCGAACTACGATCCTCCTGTCTCAGCCTCCTGAATGCTGGGATTACAAGTCTGAGTTACCACGCCCGGCTTGAGACACCATTTCAAAACATAAATAAATAAATAAATAAAAATAAGTAAATAAATAAATAAATAGATAGATAGATAGATAGAGCCGGACGTGGTGGTGCACGCTTGTAATCCCCACACTTGGGAGCCTGAGACAGAAGGATCACACAGGTTCGTAGCCAGCCTCAGCTACTTAGTGAGGCTTTCCACAACTTAGTGAGACCCTGTTTACAAATAAAACATAAAAATAGATCTGGGAGTATAGCCCAGAGGTAGAAAACCCCTGGGTTCTACCCCCAGTACCACCAAAATAAATACATAAGTAAATAAATAAATAAATAAGCAAACTGGGAGTGGAGCTTGGAGGCAGACTACCCCGGCTTAGATCCAATCCCCAGTACCACACACACACACTCTCAAAGAGAGAGCACACACTGCTGCGTGCACACTGTCCCTGGACCAGGTCTCCTACAATCTCTTCAGTCCGTTTTCCCAGTGTCCCAGCTGCTCCCCCAACAGCCCAAGGCCACTGACTCCATCTGTGCTCCTTCAACTTGGAGACATTTTATCTGCCTCCTCCTCTGCTTCTCTTCCCCGCGTCTTCCCCACCCCCAACGAGGTTTTCCCAGGCGTTCCCCGACTGGCATCTTCCCGGACAATTCAGGGGAGATGGCAGTCCTCCCAGATCCCCCGACCCCGGGAATCCCGTAGGATGCCCACTCTCTCAGAGGCTATAACTGGGACCCATCCGTCAGGTCCCGTCTCCTTCATGTGACCCCCGTGTGCCATCCCGGACCCCGTGGCTCCCTGCGTCAGAGTCCTCCTTGGGAACTTGATCCAGTCCACACCTGCCACCCTCAGCCCGTGAGCCCTCCCGAGGGGCATGGTTTCTAGAATCACACTGCTTCCTGTCTCTTCCAGCCCCTGAGGGCTTCCACTCCACCCAGTTATAATATCCACGATGGCCCTCAGGATCGCTAACCCACGCCAAGTGCACACAAAGTTGCAGACGCCGTCCCCACCGCTGGTAACGATGGGATCACTCAGCCTTCACAAATGCACCTGCTGGCTATTTTTGGTCTTTAGTTTTACAAACGAGGAGACCCAGGCACAGAGAAGCTAAGGACGTCACCTACGGGGACACAGCTAAGTCTAGATGGTAAAGGCATGAAGGACTAGAGCTGCAGGTGGGTGTGCTTTGACCTTTCAGGCACGGTCTTTGGTAGTTCATTCATTCCCTGGGTTTTGACTCAGCTGCTCTTAGGGTATCCAGTACCTCCACTTGAAGGAGAGGAAGAGCGGTGGATAAACGTCTGCTCCATGGCACGCCATCCTGAGTCATCGCCCTGGCTGTGTTTCAGTCTGGATGACCCTGGAGACTTGCTCACCCTTCCGGAAGCCTCTTCATGTTTTTAAGTTGGTGATGCTAAGAGCTGCTTCTTGGGTGCTGATGAACATCATGGGTCTATCTCATGGACCAGCATATCATAGGTGATCAACCAATATTGGGATAATCTCTGTAGCTGTACACAGAGCCACTCATACGTGTGCTTACACACACACACACACACACACACACACGCGCGCGCGCGCGCGCGCGCGCGCGCATGTGCACATATGCACGCATCTTCTCAGGGCTTTAGAAACCTACAAGTATCTTCCGTAAAGAAGTACATGGAATGCCGGGCGTGGTGGCGCACGCTTGTAATCCCCGCGCTTGGGAGGCAGAGACAGGAGGATCGCGCAGGTTCGAAGCCAGCCGTGCTGGCTTAGGAGACCCTGTTTCCAAAAATAAAATAGGTCTGGGAGTGTAGTCCGGAGATAGACGGGCTTCCAGGAACCCCAGTACCACCAAAAAAAAAAAAAAAAGTACATGGAAAACCAGGCATGGTGGCGCACGCTCGTAATCCCCGTACTTGGGAGGCTGAGACAGGAGGATCGCGGTTTGCAGCCAGCCTCAGCTACTTAGTGAGGCCCTCCGCAGCTGAGACCTGGTTTCAAAATAAGAATAAAAAAAAAAAATAGGGCAGGGGGTATAGTTCAGAGACAGAATGCCCCTGGGTTCCATCCGCAGTACCACAAAAAAAAAAGAAAGAAAGAAAGAAAGAAAGAAAGAAAGAAAGAAAGAAAGAAAGAAAGAAAGAAAAAATAGGGCTGGGTGTGTAACTGGGAGGTAGAATGCCCCTGGGTTCAATCCCCGGTACTGCAAGAAAAATAGAAAAGAGAAGAAAAGAAAGAGAGAGAGAAAAAGGAAAAAAGGAAGAAAGGAAGGAAAGGAAAAAAGAATAAAGAAATAGATTGGAAACCTAACCATCTGTCTTTAAAGGTTATATCACCTCATGTGAATTACTCAAAGTAGGGTATATCTTTAAAGTTAGAAGGAAAACGCTCCCACTGGGCAACAAGAACGCCCCGGGATAGGAACAGGACGTCCCCAGGCCTAAAGGCTGTCTCGCCCTTAACCACAGGACAGCGCGGCCTAGAATCCAGGGAACCCGGGCATCTCCAGTGGCCCCTTCCGGGAATGCTGCTCCTCCCAGACTCTGTCTCCTAAGGAGACCCGCATGCCTCATTTACTACAAAAAATAGAACAGCCCTCGTTTTTCAGTGTAAGGCATTCATTTGTGGTTCTTATTTATAGTCCTGAGTATATTTGTACACACGTAGGTATGCCAACCAGAAAGAGTAGGCCCAGGTACACACACACACACACACACACACACACACACACACACACACGATTTATTTGTAGGTACATAAAGCCCAGTAAAAGATAAGTCCGATCACTCACCATCTACAAAAGACCCTCTTCTAAAGCCACTCTAGAAACAAACACCCGGTCAACTGAGTCAGCTTTCGAAATCGCACACGGTAGTCCAGATAGGACAGACTCAGATAGCCGCCTTCCTCTGCTGCAAATTAATTGAAGGATTAGGAAAAACTCCTCAAAGCAGCCTGCCTCAGCGGTACAAAACTATCCCCCTTTGTCCCTATTTTCTCTACGCTCATATTAGAAATGAATTCCCATTTGTATCATGCACTTAAAAGGCAAAACAGGCGCTTGGTAACCCTACATTTTGGGTAAGATTACCCCCACAGGGGCAGGGATGAGAAGCAGAGGAAATATCCCCAATTAACAGGATGGGTTGTGGCTGAGAAACCAGAGGAAAGGGGATGGACCAGCCAAGAGGGGCCAGGTGGATTGTCCTCTGTACTTGAAAATCCTACCTTCCCACCAGCCCAAAGAAACTTGCAGGGGGGAAAAAAATGGAGCAGCTGATAGGACATTTCAAGTGACTCTCCCTGGACACATTTGTTTCTCTCCTCCTTCTGATTATCTTCCAGCACATCGGCTCCTTGCGCTCCCCTGCTTGGTTACTCCCATCTCTGTCCTGACAAAAGAAACACCAGTGCTCCCCCTTCTCACCCACATGGGCATTTGATGGGCAATCCCTGCTGGGAATATCTGGGGAACAGGGTAGAAGGACAAAATCTGCAATAATGTTGCAGCCACAGCCCAAGAATTATCGGAATGATGGGAAAAGAATGTTCGCAGAACACAGAGGCCAAGTAGAAGAGAGAGAACTTGGGGGCCAGTTGGCTCCTGCCTTGACCACAATTTCACGGAGAGGGGAGTCTAGGAAGGCAGCACCCCGCACGCCAACCTGAGGAACACCTGGGCTTGGGATGAGAGGGCGATGGAAATTCTTAACAAGCGTAGTGACAAGTTGTCCGTTCATGGTGGGAAATTCTGGGAAATGTTGAGGATGAATGAAGGAGACACCCTAGAAATGTCCAGGCTGCAAAGAAATGCCCAGGCCAACCTACAGACCACCCAGTGTCAAGGCGGCTCATGCCTGTGTCTGTCACATCCCAGGGAGGCTTGATGTCAGCCCAGCCGTCCCAGGATTTGGGAGGTTTAGTCAGAAGGGTTGTGAGTTCAAAGCCAGCCTCAGCAGTTTGGGAAAACCCTCAGCAACCCAGCAAGACCCCGTTTCAAAACAAAAAAAATAAAATAAAATAAAAAGGGCTTGGGGCGTAGTTCGGAAGTGGAATGCGCTTGAGTTCAATCCCCAGTGCACTTTAAAAAAAAATGCATTTAAAGGAAGAAAATAACGTATGTTTGTATCTTGGTTAGACAGCTCCCTCCACCTCAGCAGCCTCCCGAAAGTGGCCTCACACATTCCAGTCACGGGGCCCAGGGCCTTCAAGGGGCGATTAGCCCAAACTCAGCCTACGTAAGAACACAGTGTGAAAAGCAATTCAAAACCACCGATGCCCTGCTAACATCCAAAGCACACTAATCACTCACAATAATTCATGTCTCCAAAATTCAAGGCCGCTCAATCCACACTAAACTATAATCACTCTTGAAACGAACATCAGCTCGACACAACCTATTACAGGAAGATGTTCAAAATCATATCCCAAAGCCAGGCATGATGGCGTGTGCCAGCAAGCCCAGTGTTTGAGGGGCCCAGACAGAAAGGTCACAGGTTCCCGGCCAGCCTCAGCTACTTAGCAAGACTTTGTTTCAAAAATAAAAGGTCAGGCCGGGCGTGGTGGCGCACGCTTGTAATCCCCGCGCTTGGGAGGCGGAGACAGGAGGATCGTGCAGGTTCGAAGCCAGCCCCGCACGCTGGCTTAGGAGACCCTGTTTCCAAATAAAAATGTAAAAATAGGTCTGGGAGTGTAGCCCGGAGGTAGAAGGGCTTCCAGGAACCCCAGTACCGCCCAAAAAAATAAAATAAAATAAAATAAAATAAAATAAAATAAAATAAAAAAACAAAAGGTCAGGAGAGTGTTTAGGGTATAGCTCATAGGTAGAGTACTCCGGATTCAATCCTCAGTATTACTACTAATACTAATACTAATAATAATACTAATACTAATACTAATGCTAATGCTAATGCTAATAATATCCCATGTTTCTCATGGACAATATTTTTATCAAGTTTTCCTTTGACATTCGTTATTATAAAGGTGCTTTTTGCTGGGCGTGGTGGCGCACGCTTGTAATCCCCGCACTTGGGAGGCGGAGACAGGAGGATCGCACAGGTTTGAAGCCAACCGCGCTGGCTTAAGAGACCCTGTTTCTAAATTAAAATATAAAATAGGTCTGGGAGTGTAGCCCGGAGGTAGAAGGGCTTCAGGAACCCCAGTACTACCAAAATAAAATAAAATAAAATAAAGGTCCTCTTTGGATTGTGACAAGCTATGTAAAGAATATAAAGCAAAAAAAAAAAAAAAAAGGAAATTTGTGTTAAGACTCAAGAGGGAAGGAGTGTTATCAGTAATCATAAAACAGAAAGAGCTAACGTGGGTTTTTTCATTGTTGTTTATTTATTATTATTTTTTAACATTACTTCCTGACAGTGCTGTGCCTTTTATTTTGCAGGCCTATCTTGTGTTCTCGAACTCGAAACCTGCAAGGGATATACCATGAAAAAGGTCCATTATAGAGATAAGGAAAGTGGGGTTAAATAATTCCAGTGTCAACGTGAAAAATAATATAAACAAGGCAGAAGAATTGAGAGACCAGTTGCAATCGCCACAAAAATAAATGAGCTAGCTGATCTAAGCTCGGGGAATTGCCGAGGACACGAATGAACAGTGGTCCAATCCTGGGGTGAGAGAAAAGGGGGCAATAAAGGGTGACGGTGTTCGGACCGCTGTGCAAAAGATGGTCACAGGAGCCCAGGGCTGGAGGAAATGCACAGCAAGCCGTTACAGCACTGCTGAGCACGAGGAACCCTGGGACATTTGGGCAGACAGACGCTAGGCATGAAAGGGGAGCCACAGGCCTTCCCCAAACTTGTGTGCCAAGACACAGCTTGTCCTTGATCAAAAGAAATCAGCTCTCAACATTCTGGCTTTAACCCCTGGGTTAAACGCTTTCCTACCAACCAGCCTGTACACCAACCCAAAGTACGCTCTTATGGTTTGGATGTATCATACTTCCCTGGAAACGCTCATGTATTGACAACACACAACTGCTCAGAGATGAAATCGTTGAATCATGGAGGGTTCTACTCTCATCAGTGGTGAAAGTCCATTGATGGATTCATGGATTTGTTGGGCAGCAAGTCAGGCAGGTAGAAGTTCCTCCTCTTCCTCCTCCTCCTCCTCCTTCTTCATCTTCTTTATCTTGAAGTTCCTCCTCCTCCTCCTTCTTCTTTTTCTTCTTTATATTCCCTCCCTCCCACCCCCTCTCTCCTGCATCATGCCCAGAGTTCTGCAAATCTGACCTGGCCAAACATGAACTAAAGCCTCCCTAGTTGAGAGCACATCAATCTTTCTTCCTCTAGGTTGTGGTCATCAGGTACTTGGGGGTCCCAGCAATGTGAATGCTGGCTGAAGCCGCTGCTTTTGCCTCTAAGAGGGGCTTAGACAAAGGCCATTGCTAAAGTCACACCTCAACTTTCTGTTTGTCTGGTGTCCTGGGGCATCCTGCTGGGCTTTTGACAGCAGGCTCTCCACCAGCATGCATCTGCCTTAAGCAAGCAGAGAGCTCAAACTGAAAAGGCTCAAAGAGGCCCTTCATGCTTCAAGGTAGCCTGGAAGAAGAAAGCGCAAGACAGCTCTCACCTGGCCAAGGCGGCCCTCCCTCCTTTTGTCTGGGAAGAAATCACTGAAGAGCTGACTGCACAAGAAGACAACAGACAACCGGGGGGCCCTGAAGGACTCCCTTAGCTGAATGCAAGTTCAATTAGACAAATTCTGCTTAAGCCATCTTTACAAAAGAAACAAAGTCCTCACAAAAGCCCACGTTAGAGTCTGCTAGTAAATTCCATACCAAAGCTTTCTGTGGGACTATTCTACACCACATGACTCTCAGCAAATAGAAAAGTCAGTAGGAAAAAAAAAAAGTCTATTAAAATTGCTTGGTGTTGAAGGACAATAAAATTCCACATGGAATGTCCTGTTAGAACATGACTTTGGTTGTGTCCCAGGTCAGGGCATGTCTTACCATGTGTAAATGCCCATGACCAGCTGCTCCCAGGCCACACCCAGATAGCACCACAACAGGGCTCCCAACTACCTCGGCAGCTCTTTTCTAAGAGGAAGAGGAAGCAGAGAATTGAGACTCAACTCCCTACCTCTCCCACTCTTCCCACCTCCATCCCCAGCACAGAGGTATCGTGTCACTGACAGCCATGCTACTAACCAAAGTATCCATTTGAGTCCCTACCTGCATGTCTCAGTGTCCTTGAATAAGAGGCCATGCAAGTTCTTGGCAACGATCTATGGACACTTCTTCCCTCTCCCCCACTCCAATGAATCCTGAAGTCATTGGTTCAGAGAGAGGTGATGTAAGAAGGAGTCACTG
The DNA here is from genome assembly GCF_963383645.1 of Muscardinus avellanarius. Lineage (NCBI taxonomy): Eukaryota > Metazoa > Chordata > Mammalia > Rodentia > Gliridae > Muscardinus > Muscardinus avellanarius. The sequence goes on from NC_137802.1 coordinate 66,177,141, forward strand.
TCACCTTGAGTTCCTGCAGCAAGGCCTCCCTCACCCACAGCTGCATCCCACATATATAATGTGAATAAGAAATCACTGACATGCAAATGACTGGCATTCAAATCACTGATATTCAGGGATGCTTGTTACTCCAGCATAGCTTAACCTACCCTGACTAAGACACTCACCATCTAAGATGTATTTCTTTTCTTGTCCCTCTGCTCATTAGAATAAGTCTGAAATCTTTCATAACTTCATCCAAAGTTCTTCTGAATGTATATATCCCTGCTCTAACACAGTACTTTTCCAGTGTACGCCCACCCTCCAGTCTCACACATCCTTTCAGGTCTCTGTGCATGCTGTTCCCTCTCCCTGGAATGCCCTTCCCCTTTTCCCACCCCAAAACACTCCGAACCCCTCTTATCCTTCAAGAGCCACTGAATCTCCCTCATAAAGGCTTCCTACCAGCCACAAATAGAACAAATCACAAATTCCTCAGTATCCCTAGAAATCTGGACTTCTCTCCCACTGCTTACCGTGTGCTATTGCAGTATCCCACAAAACCCTAATTACTTGTTTACAAGTCATCTATCCACTGGATGGGAACTGTCCTCAGGGGCCTTGACTTATATATATATATATCTTTGTATCCCCGACATTGCACAACACCAGGCTAATAGCATGGACTTAATATTTGTTGAATAAATAAGCAAATGAATAAATTTTTTTTCATGAAGATCTACAGATAAGAGATTCTCTTTAAAACACACACACTCACACACACACATCGAAACTTATTCCAGGTGCAGAAGTTTACAAGTGGAAAACCCACATCTTGCCCACCACAGTGTAGTCTGAAGAAACTGTCTACAGTTCAGCCTACAAAAGATTGAAATCAGTTTCTCCGCTGTTCTTTTTTGACCAAGCAAACAATGGGAATGATCATTCTCATTCATTCATATCCATCATTCATATTCTCTCTCTTTCTAAGGAGAAGGAGGAGGAGAAGGAGGAGGAAGACGAGGAGGAGGAGGAGGAGGAGAAGGAGGAGGAAGACGAGGAGGAGGGGGAGGAGGAGGAAGACGACGAGGAGGAGGAGGAGAAGGAGAAGGAGGAGGACGAGGAGGAGGAGGACGAGGAGGAGGAGGAGGACGAGGAGGAGGAGGAGGACGAGGAGGAGGAGGAAGACGACGAGGAGGAGGAGGAGGATGAGAAGGAGGAGGAGGAGGAGCAGCAGGAGGAGGAGGAGGAGGAGCAGGAGGAGGAGGAGGAGGACGATGACGACGAGGAGGAGGAGGACGATGACGACGAGGAGGAGAAGGCAAAGATGAAGATGAAGACAAAGAAGATGACGAGAATGACCTACAGGAACCCTGTGCTCCTCCAGCCTCTCTGTCCAGGAGCCCTCCAAAGCCCCACATCACTCCAGGCAGACTCAGAGCCGGCCGGTGGCTGGCTGTGTCACTCCCGGGGACATATGTAGCTGAAGCAGGTTTATAAAGGGTGAGAGCAAGTCAGTCACGTGATTTCGTTGACACCTGCCTCTGGGTCATCCCCATGGGTTTTTACACACCACCTCACTGGCTCCACTGAAGTTTTCCCTCCATTATGTGGAGTCCCGCTGGTATCCTGATTACTCCCTTGATTCTGCATATTAGAGAAATAAGGACCCTTCGCTTTCTATAACTGGCTGATCTCACGTAACGTAATGTTCTCCAGGTCCACCCATTTTCCTGCTAATGACATGATTTTGTTTTTCTTGATTGCTGAGCAGAGTTCCATTGTGTGATTATCCCACGATTCTGTAATTCATTCATCTGTTGATGGACACCGAGGTTGGTTCCATAATTTAACTATTGTGAAGTGTGCTGCTATGAACATGGATATACATACATTACTGTAATTCAGATTTCAGTCCCATTGGAAAAATACCCAGGAGTGGTATAACTGAACAGACTTACTTTTAGAATGAAGATAACAAGGCCATGTCTCCTGTCCCAACAGTAAAGATGTGGCCAGCTACCAGCATCATAAAAATTAAAACAGCAACAGCTAGGTTCAGGGTCACCTGTGGGGTGTATGTAGTGGAATGCAGGGTCTGCAAATGTGGGTTTTCAAGATACAGCAGCGTGGATGGAACATTGAGGGATGGTCCATCTCGTCCGGCCAGGTCTCTTCTGACTTTCACAGCCTATGGCTGGCACCTGTCTTCTCTGGAGATGGAACCTTCACCAGCATGGGGTGTGTGTGTGTGTGTGTGTGTGTGTGTGTGTGTGTGCGTGTGTCTGCATGCACATGCACAAGTCTAACACCAGCTGGATGTGATGGCGCACGCTTGTAATCCCAGTACTTGGGAGGCTGAGACAGGAGGATCTGGGTTCACAGCCAGCCTCAGCTACTTAGTGAGGCCCTCCGCAACTTATAAAATAAAAAAAAAGTCGGCTGGGCAAAATATGGAACCAACCTAGATGTCCATTGACAGATGAATGGATTTCAAAATTATGGGAAATCCACACAATGGAATTCTACTCAGCAATAAAGAACAAAATCATGTCATTTGTAAGAAAACGGAAAGACCTGGAGAACATTATGTTAAGTGAGATCAGCCAAGCACGGAAAGAGAAGGGACATATGTTTTCTCTAATATGCTCAAGCTAGAAAGTACTAGGGATACCAGAGGGACTCCAGATAACGGAGGGGAAACCTCAGCAGAGCCAGGAAGGAAGGGTAGGGGAGGAAGAAGGCCAAGGTTTATTAAGGGAGGAGCTACATTCAACTATGTATATACATGTGAATATAATATTAACTTAGACACTCAGCATCAGGAGGGAGAAAAAAGGGGAAGCGGGGTGGGAGGCACCAAGTACTGTGTGAATAAATGCCATTGTCAACACGGCCCATACTATGATGTGAGACTATAGTGCACAAAAAAAAAAAAAGAAAAGAAAAATTGGCTGGGGATGTAGCTCAGAGGTAGAATGCCCCTGGGTTCAACCCCCAGCACCATAAAAAAAAAAAAAAAAAAACAGCAAAATGGCTGCCCCTTGCGGGTCCCTCTCCAGGTCACGGTCCCAGCAGAGAGGAAAGGCTGCCCTGCATCTGCCAGGTCGGTCACCAAGCCCCCTGCATCCCGGCTGATTGATGATACATCAGCTGGGACTCATTCCCACCCCAATGTCACCTCCAGCACTGTCTTGCTAAGCCCCTCCCGAGCGTCCAGGGAAAGAACTTTTTCTTCTTTAAAGGAATCCGAGGAACCGTGGCAGTGCCCAGAGAAAGAGAGAATGTACAAGTGGGGCAGGAGACCCGGGGAGTCCCCCAGCCTCTCCTCCACCCTGGCCCCTCTTCCTCGCCTTCTCCCACTTCTGCCCAGCCCCGCCTGCCCAGGGAGGCGCTCTGCCCTCTGTGTGGCCCCATCTGACACCTGTGTGACATCTTCTGCCCACTGAGGCCATTCCTATCTCCAGCAGAGAGGATTCTACACAACACACACACACACACACACACACACACACACACACACACACACGCCATCCCTGAAAGGAACATTTTTACATTTTTCATTAGTGCAGACAAAACATCGTAGAAACCTTTTTTATTTTTCCTATCTGATGGCCACACTTGTCAAAACTGCCCTAATAAACACCCCCTGAAGATCCTTTGTTCAAAGTTCCCGAGAGGGCAGGCGTGGTGACCGCACGCCCGTAATCCCAGCACTGAGACAGGAGGATTGCAGGCTTGAGATCAGCCCTGACTGAGACCTTCAGCAACTTCCTAAGACCGTATTTCAAAATAAAAAGATAAAAAGAGCCGGGCGTGGTGGCGCACGCTTGTAATCCCCGCGCTTGGGAGGCGGAGACAGGAGGATCGTGCAGGTTCGACACCAGCCGCTCTGGCTTAAGAGACTGTTTCAAAAATATAAAATAGGTCTGGGAGTGTAACCCGGAGGTAGAAGGGCTTCCAGGAACCCCAGTACCACCACCAAAAAAAAAAAAAAAAAAAAGATAAAAAGGAAGGGCCACGGTGGAGCTTGGACGTAGATGGCCCCTGGGTTCAGTTCCCTGCAGGGGTGTGTCTTGCACAATGTCTAAGATGGGAAACCCATCCCGTGACTTCAAGAGAAAGGCGTATACAGCGCTCCAAACCAGAGGTCCTCAGGCGAGGGCACAGGCCGGCTGCCCTGCCGTCGGATGCATGCGGGCGGCTGTTCAAGGAGAAAGGGTGACGGGGTCTCAGCAGCCATGGGCCAAGGTGGCGATAAACTGGGCTCTGGGGTTCAGAACCCACATCGGAGTAACTATGGGCACAGCAACAACCTCCGTGGGCCTCATTTTCTCCCCAAGGAAATATATCCACACCTGCTTCTTTCTTTGGGGTCTTAGGAGGATGTGAACTATAATCACTTAAAGCTTAGAATAGTGCTTGGTTCCTGGGAAGCATTTAATAACTAACTTTTAAGAAATTATCTTTTTTTTTTTTTTTTTTGCAGTATTGGGGATTGAGCCCAGGGGTATTGAAATTCCATGCTACATCCACAACCCTATTGTTATTATTTATTTTGAAACAGGGTCTGAGTTGCAGAGGGCCTCACCAAGTAGCTGAGGCTGGCCACGAACCCGGATCCTCCTGCCTCGGCCTCCCCAGTACTAGGATTACAAGTATGCGCTACCACGTCTGGCACGAAATTATCATTTGATATACAAAAAGCAACTCAAAGTTGTTTATATGTAAGAATATAAGACTTACATGTAATATATAAGACTTATATGCAAGAATATGAGATTTATATGTAAGAATAAAATTAAAAGAAATAGCTGTCTGCTATCCCAACTCACCTGTACATCAGCCCTAAGGACTGGCAGGTCTTTGCTCTGTTTTACCCATAAGAAAACAGAAACAGAGTGGCCCGTGATTTCCTTCAAATCGCAAAGCCAAGATCTTGTGGCTACAGGGCCACGTTCACCCTCCGCACAGCAGACCCCAAGACGCAGGACATTTCGGGGCTACCCCGGGGCCCCCAGGTGGCCGCAGTGTCCAGGAGCCCTTTCTTTTATTCCTGTCCCCGGTATGACTTCTTTCTGAAGTCATACCACCCTTTGAGCCTCTGGGCGGCAGCCAGGCGCATAGTCTATGATTTGTAGCAACAGAAAAGACTAGTCATAAATGTAAAAGTTTCTTTTGTCCCCCATTATAGGTGGCCTGCTGGCCTGGAAAGGCGGGGAGGGGAAGAATCAACACCAAAGCCAGTCCCAGGGGGTTCCTGCCACTGCTCCGGGTGACCCTGGGTGGGAGCAAACTTGTTGGGCTCTGCATTCAGACACCAGCTTCCCTGGAGTGGCTGGAAGGGGGTCCCGAGAAGACAGAGCTGGGAGAAGCAGCCCTATCCCACTGGCCTTTGCGTTGATCCCCAGGCCTCCAGAGGGACAAGGCCTGATTCAGGGACCTGGGGCTCTGGCCTCAGTCACTGGACCCCGGGCAGCCTGGGGCTCCGACCCACCCGCAGATGCCTGGGGTTCCAGGAAGAAAGCTGGAAGCAGAGAAGTCTGAATTCAGAACCCTATTCCAGGTGTTTTAAGAAGAGCTGATCTTAAATGGGGCTGCTTCTTGCTTCACAAAACGAAAATGGGCAACTCTGGCCTCTCAAAAAGAGCCACAAGCCAGGCATGGAGGCGCACGCTTGTAAATCCCAGCATCTGAGTCTGAGACAGGAGGATCACGGCTCATGGACAGTCTCAGCTACTTAGTGAGGCCCTTTGCAACTCAGTGAGACCCTGTTTCAAAATAAAGAATAAAAAATAGGGCTGGGGGTGTAGCACAGAGGTAGAATGCCCCTGGGTTTCATCCCCAGTACTGCAAATAGAGAAGAAAAAAGGCACACAGTCCCCATCTCTGCCCTCTCAGGATCTAGGATTCCATCGGCTGAATTAGGGCTTCAGCAAGACCCAGGCTGAGAGCAGTTTGCACACAGAAGTTCAGAAGTGGGCCTGCTGAAGCCCGGCATGGTGGCACACGGTGTAATCCCAGTACTTGGAGGCTGAGACGGGAAGATCGCAGGTTCAAAGACAGCCTCAGAAAGTAGTGGGACTTTGATCAACCTAGCAAGATCCTGTTTCAAAACAAAAATTAAAAAGCGCAAGGGGTATATCTTGGGGGTAGAATGCTCCTAGATTCTATCCCTAGTGCCAAAAAAAACAATTTTTTTTAATTTAAAAAAAGAAGTGGACCTGCTGGACTAAGACTTTCAGAAGCTAGCTTATCCAGCAAACACCTTTGCCATATATTAAACTTAAACGCTGGCCTCCAAATTAAATGGACTGACCTCATTTGGGAGATGAAGGAGAACATATCTGTGCAATGGTAATAAACCCTGCAAAGGGATGTTAAAACGCACAAGCCACTTCTAGGTGCAAAATCATGGATGCTTTTAATTTTTTTTTTTTCCTCTAAGGGCTCAGCTACAGGCCTGTTTTCTAAGAGCTTCATTTTAATTTATTTTTTTTTTCTAGTTTTCTTCTTTTGCGTTCTGTGTCAGCCAGCTTGCTCCAACACTTTTCTCTCCCAAGCTCAAGCTCTGAGAAGGACTTTCTGGAGCAAAGTTTGGAACCACCACCGGTGAACTTGGAGAGCTGAGAAGGGCCGGCCATTTCCCAGAACTCCCTCACCTAGGTCTGTGCAGATTAAACTGCACACAGCTCCTTAGTGGGATTAAACTGTGCAGCTCCTTAGTGGGAACCCAGCTTGCTAAAACGCTACTGGAAGACTGCAGAGACCACTGTATGCAGGCGGGCCAAGAAACAAATCAAAACAAAAACAAGGCCCCAAAGAAAGCAGCATGATTTAAGAATAAAGTTCTTAGGTGGCAGAAAGCCTCTGCATTGCCTGGTTAGGGACAGAAAACAACACTAAGGCTCCCAACCCTCTTTCACTGGGGGCCAGGCTCTGAGCGGGGCTTTGTGCCTGGGGCCGGGGGCTGCTCCCCACCCGCTGCTCCTGAAAGCACACGCGAGCCCGCCCGGCGCACGGTGGAGCCACAGCGCCACCAAGCGGCCATGGGGTGAACTGCCGCGGGCTCAGGCCGAGCGAGAGGTCAGGGTTCTTCTGGCCTCAATTTTCCCTGGCACGCATGGTCTGGGCGTGCCAAGGTGGTCACTAGCTGTCCAGGCTCGATACACCTACCTGGGCAGGGCTAGAATCGGCTGCCCTAAAAGATGCTCAGGGATCCTGCCCCCTTTCTAGGGAGAGGGTTGCTTTCCCAACGCCGACCCATCCCTTCTCTCCAGCAACTTGCTCAGAGTTTAAGAGTTTGCTTTCCAAACCACCAAATGAATGCACGCGTGTCTACGTTCATAGCTGCACAGTTCACCATTGCCAAACTGTGGAACCAGCCGAGATGTCCATCAGCAGATGAATGGATTACAAAACTGTGGGATATGGACACAGTGGAATTTTACTCCAAAGGAGAACACAATTATGTCATTTTCAGGGAAATGGATGGAACTGGAGGACATCTTGCTAAGTGAGATTAGTCAGTCACAAAAAGTAAGAAATCGGATGCTCTCCCTAAAATGTGGGAGCTAGGGAGAAAGAGGGTCATAGGAGGAACTCTAGACAAAGAAGGAGAAACCATAGACGCGCAAATAAGGAGACCTAATTGGGGCTGATAGGAGGGGGAAGAGGGAAATCCGCTAATGTCCATGATGCATGTTCACAAACACATCAGTCACTAAGCCAGACATGAGAAGGAGGGAGGGGAGGGAATGGGGAGGGAATTGGGGAAGGGCTGAATGAGTGATGTGTGCATGTGTGCCTCCACCATCTTGCACCCCATTAAGATGTCAAAAAAGAGTTTGGTTTCCAAGAAGAGACGGGTCAGACCATAGGGAATACCCGGGGAGCAGCAGGGCGCTGACCACCGTGCACGCTGCAGGGGGCAGGACTGTACAGAGGGCCCCAGCAGTCAGCCAGCTGGGCAACCCAGCTGTGAGAGGGCTCCTCTTGAGTTCAGACTCCAAGAACCCCTGCCCCTGGCCCTGCAAAGTCCCCAGCCCACAGCGCACCTCTGCTGGACATGCGCCTCCCCGGCAGGTCTGCCCCTCAGAAATAAATGACGGGTTGCTTCAAGAGGAGACATCCACAGACCATGAGAGGACCCCAAACACCAAAAAGAATATTCCAGCCAGGTATGGTAGCACACACCTGTAATCCCAGTACTTGGGAGGCTGAGACAGGAGGATCTCAGGTTCAGGACCAGCCTCAGCAACTTATTGAGACTCTCCCCAAGCTAGCAAGATCTTGTTTCCAAAACAAAAACAAAGCTGGGTGTGGTGGTGGCAGCGCATGCTTGTAATCACAGCATTCAGGAGGCAGAGACGGGGAGGATCCTTGGTTCAAGGACAGCCTAAGCTACTTAGTGAGATCCTTTGCAATTCAGTGAGACCCTGTTTCAAAAATTTTTGAAAATACTAAAAAAAAAAAAAAAAAAAAAAAAATAGGGCTGGGAGTGTAGCTAGAAGGTACAGTACCCCTGGGTTCCATCCCCAGTACAAAAAAAAAAAAAAAAGCTGGGTGTGGTGGCACACTTGTAATCCCATGACTTGGGAGGCTAACACCGGAGGATCGCAAGTTCATGGCCAGCCTCAGCTACTTAGTGAGGCCCTCTGCAACTTAGTGAGACCCTATTTCAAAATAAAGAATAAAAAATTGATCTGGGGTGTAGCTGGGAGGTAGAATGCCCCTGGATTCCATCTCCAGTAGTAAAATATAAATAACTATAACAACAAAAGCCTGGGGGTGTAGCTGGGAGGTAGAATGCCCCTGGATTCCATCTCCAGTAGTAAAATATAAATAACTATAACAACAAAAGCCTGGGGGTGTAGCTCGGAGGTAGAACACCTCTGGGTTCAATCCTCAGTACCACACACACGCACGCACGCACACACACATGCGCACACACACACACACGCACACACACACAGAATATTCACCCTCACCTCCAGGTGGGTTGTGTCCTAAAGCACCAGTGTGTGCCTGCAACCATGATTTATGTGCCTGGACCCTACATACACTGATTTTTTTCCCCATACGCACACACCTAGGCTGCGGTCTAATTTACCAGTGAGGTAGATTAAGAGATGTACTAGAACTAGAAAAGTCTGAACAATTAAAAAACATACTGTAATAAAAGAATTGTTTAAAATTTATGAATTGTTTATTTCTGGAATTGTCTATGTAATATGTACTGGAGGTGGGTCTCCAATAACCAAAAGGACAGGAGGTAAGAATTGCTCTTCACATTAACGCAGCCTTAGTTATGGGAGGGTATAAGGAAAGCAAAGAGCTTGTGCGACGCACTAATCCCTTTATTTTATTTTGTTTGGTTTGGTTTTTCCGAGGGTTCGATCTCTAGGCTACACTCCCAGTTCTTTTAGGATCTCATCTTTTTACGCTGTGTGTTTTGGGGGGATTATTTTTGTACTGAGGGTTGAACCCAGGGGTGTTCCACCTCGGAGCACAATCCCCCGGGTCACTGCTCTTTTAGGGTTTCTCTCAGTTGCTGAGGCTGTCCTCTAACCTGGGATCCTCCTGTCTCAGCCTCCAAGTACTGGGTTATAGAAGTGCATTACCATACCCAGCTTGTACTAATTCATCCACGCGCTTAATTTTATTTAAGCTTCACCCAAACCTTAGGAGACGGGCTTTTTTTTTTTTTTTTTTTTTAAACAGGGTCTCCTAAGCCAGCACGGCTGGCTTTAAACCTGAGCGATCCTCCTGTCTCCACCACCACGCCCGCCGGAGACGGGCTCTTTTATGATTTTGTTTTACGGAAAAGGCAGCACCCAGAAGTTAAATACCTGGCCCAAGACTGCCATCTGGCCTGGACAGCAGATTCCTTTGCCTACTGAGCCTTGATCCCCCCTCCCAGCAGCCAGCCCCTCCCTGGGGTGGAACCAGGCTTTATGGGGCTGAAACTTGCAGGGTTTCCTGGAGGGAAGGGCTGCTTCTTTAAGAACCATGAAGATGTAAACAGTTGGGTAGAGGGTGGAGAGGGCCCAGGCAGGTGAGGGGCTGTCATCTCTTACCTGTTCTTAGCAACTAGCTTCCTGAGGCGTCCTCTGCACCTGCCCTTCCCGGTCCCTGCCCCAGCTCCGTGGCTGACTTCTACACCCAGCTCCCCCCTTGAAACTGCTTGTCTTCCATGACACCCCAACTGCCGGGCATCAGGACTGCTCTCGGCCCTCGCCTCCCGGAGGATTCTGCAGCCCAACCTCCATCCTGGAAGCCCTCCCTGCCTCCAGCCACAGGATACCACTGGCTCCTTTGTTACCATAAGCCCCTTTCTCTGGGTCCCTCATGGGTCACCTGCCCAGGTGAGCAGCAGAGGAGGAGGGTGATGGGGACCGCGGACCCGAGGCTTTGCCCAGAGGCCAGATGATGAGCCACGGCACCTTCTACAAAACAGGCAGACACTGCCCGGCCTGGCCTCGCTTCTCCTTATAACCAGGATCACACATCAGCTACTTAAGAGGCGAAAGGAGATGGTGTAAGGGGCGCGCTTCTCAGCTGTATGCTTGGCACGGAGAGGGGCTCCTGGATGCTGAGCCTCTGTGAACGAACCCTGAGTCCTGGGTACAGGTATCTACTTCCATCGCCTGCAAGGTCACATTCCCCACGGGTCCCACCAAGGGACTCATCTTGTCTACAACTGCTGTTCCATCCTGCTCCAGCCTGTCTACCTCTCCTCCTCTCCTTCCTCCTCCTCCTCTCCCTCCCCCTCTTCTCCTCCTCCTTCTTCTTTCTCTCTCTCTCTCTCTCTGTGTCTCTCTCTCTGTGCCTGCCTGCCTGTCTGTCTGTCTGTCTGTCTGTCTCTCTCTCTCTCTCTCTCTCCAATTTCTGAATATTACCTCTAACTATTTGGCCCTGGGATTAAAAAAAAAAAATCCAGAATTTACCCTGAATCCAGCCTCCACTGCATGAAAACCTGCCTGGAATCTACCAATCACACCAGACCCTCCCTTGGAGCACGCTCTCCTCTCCTGCCGGCACCGACTCACCCCTAGACCCCTCCCTGGCCGGCCTCGTAAGGGACAGGGCTCTGTGCTAACCCTGCACCTGAAACGCGAGCCCCCCAAACACGTCTCAGATGGCGCCGTTTCTCTGCTCGAAACCTTGCGAGGGCTTTTTCTTTCCGTTCAACCCCGCCACAAAGCCCAGGGTGAGCCAGCCCTGTGCCCACCTCATCTCCCCCATAGCTTCCTGCAGGACCCCGATACTTCCCACACTGCCTGGACTCCCCAAGGAAGGCAGCAGGCATCTCTTCTCCATCTTGTCCCCATGCCTGTGGTGTTCTGCCACTTGGAATTCTCATCTGTCACTTGCCTTCAAACTGCAGTACAAATGTCACCTCTTCTTGGAAGCCCTCCAGGCTGGCCTGGGGCAGGATCCTGGGCACAATCCAGTCACAGCACTATTTGAACCCTGTGACGTTAAGATTGGTTTTCCTGTCTCCTGGGCTATGGGATGAGTGCTTTGAAGACACAGACATGTTGAAATTACAGTCACCACACCGGGCGTGGTGGCGCACACTTGTAATCCCCGCACTTGGGAGGCTGAGACAGGAGGATCGCGCAGGTTCGAAGCCAGCTGTGCGTGCTGCCTTAGGAGACCCTGTTTCCAAATAAAAATGTAAAAATAGGTCTGGGAGTATAGCCCGGAGGTAGAAGGGCTTCCAGGAACCCCAGTCCACCAGAAAGAAAGAAAGAAAGAAAGAAAGAAAGAAAGAAAGAAAGAAAGAAAGAAAGAAAGAAAGAAAGAAAGGAAGGAAGGAAGAAAGAGAAATTACAGACACCAAACGGGTGGGTCCTGCTGAGACAGGAGGATCGCAAGTTCTGGCCAGGAGTATGCGGCAACTTAGTGAGACCGTTTTAAAATAAAAAATAAATAAATAAATAATCCAGGCGTGGTGGCGCACGCTTGTAATCCCAGCATTTGGGAGGCTGAGACGGGAGGAACACTGTTCACGGCCAGCCTCAGCTACTACTTAGTGAGGCCCTTTGCAACTCAGTGAGACCCTGTTTCAAAATAAAGAATAAAGAAATAGGGCTAGAAGTATATAGCTCAGAGGTAGAATGCCTCTGGTTCCTTCTCCAGTACCACCAAAAATGAATGAATGCATGCATGAATAAATAGAGCTGTGAGTGTAGTTCAGAGACAGAATGACCTGTATTGTTCAATCCCCTATGTTGAAAAAAGGTGGGTTCTAGAACCAGACACCCCAGGGATAAATCCCTGCCCTTTCTCAGCTGGGGGTGAAGGTACACGGTTTCTGGGATATACCTGGGATACATCACCTCTGTACAGGGGATAACTGTGGGATCAGAAGTGGGTCCCTGACATGAGCCAGGTCAGACCAAGAGAGGCATAAAATAAGACCCTCAGGTGACTGTGTGTGTGTGTGCGTGCGTGCGTGTATGTGTTAATGGAGATTCAACTCAAGGGCATTCTGCCTCTGAGCTACACTCTCAGCCCTATTCTATTTTTTATTTAGAAACAGGGTCTTGCTAAGTTGCTGAGGCTGGCCTCAAACCTGTGATCCTCTTGTCTCAGGCTTCTAAGTACTTGGATTACAGGTTAAGCCACCATGCCCAACTGCACAGCTGTATAAGTTTTTATTTTTGTTTTTCTTTTGTTGTTGTTGTTGTTGTTGATGATGTTTTGCAGTACTGGGGATGGAACCCAGGGGGCATAAGCTTCACCCCTGGCCCTATATTTTTTTATTATTTATTTAAAACAGGGTCTCACTAAGTTGTGGAGGGCCTCACTAAGTTGCTGAGACCGGCCGCGAACCTATGATCCTCCTGTCTATGGGATACTTAGAAGCTGGCAGGGTCTAGGGGAGGAACCTCACACTGGCCTCGGGCTTCCAGCCTCTGCAACCCTGTGAAATAAATGTCCACTATTTATAAGTCCCACAGTCTGCTGTACCCTGTTCTAAGAGGCCAGACACACAGACACAGGGGCCTTCCCAGATACTCTGGAGAGGACAGAGCTGGGGTGGGTGGGGGCAGCAACACCCAAAGGGATCCTTAGTGTGGATGGTACCAAGCATCCATGCAGGGATGCAGGCCGAGCCCCTGCTGAGCTCAGATGGTAAAAAGCTCCCAGCCACCAGACGAGCATCACCAGGATCTGTCAGCAACAAACCCCAGCACGGCCTGCCACATCTCGTTCTCGTTACACCAAAGACCTCACCGAGTCCAAGTCCAAGTGGGGAGCTAAATATACTCATGGCTCAGAATTTAAAATATCTAGAGCTCAGCATGGCGGAGCACATCTACAACCCCAGTACTTGAAAGGTTGAAACAGGAGGATCACAGGTTCAAGAGCGGCCTCAGGAACATAGGGAGGCCTTCAGCAACCTAGTGAGATCCTGTGTCAAAGTAAAATAAAATAGAGCTGGCGTTGTAGCTTAGAGGTAGAATGCTTCTGGGTTCGATAGCCCCAGTACTAAAACAAAATAAAAATAGTAAAGTAAAATAAAATATAAAATGAAATAAAATAAAACAAAATAGTAAAGTAAAATAAAATATAAAATAAAATAGTAAAGTTAAGTAAAATAAAATATAAAAGAGTAAAGTAAAATAAAATAGTAAAGTTAAGCAATATAAAATAAAATAGTAAAGTTAAGTAAAATAAAATATAAAAGAGTAAAGTAAAATAAAATAGTAAAGTTAAGCAATATAAAATAAAATAGTAAAGTTAAGTAAAATAAAATATAAAATAAAACAGCAAAATAAAACAAAACAGGGTTAGAGTTGTAGCTCAGAGATACAATGTTCCTGGGTGAGATCCCCAGTACCATAAAATATCTCATCATCATCATCATCATTATTTATAGGGATAAGGAATGATAAAGGACTCAATACCCTACAACCCAAACAAGGAATATCATTCCCAGCATGAAAAAAATTGTTCCCAGACCCAGACAAGGAACAGGGTCCTTTAAGAGGTGTCCACGAGGCCTATTTGTGACTATTTAGTCCTATTTGTGATAAATGTGGGAGAAGAGTTTCTTACAAGAGGACTTCTCCAAGTACTGTATGTGGGCACCTCCCCTTCCCATTGCATAAGGCTGGCCGTGGTGAGTCTCAGGAACAGAACGTGGAAAGGGGTAGGTAGCAAAACAAGTCAATGACGCGAACTAGCAGGCACCAGAAGGCCCCAGTGAGGAGGCCGAGCCCCCCAGGGACAAGCCACAGCGGTAACGAGCGCCCTGGATACGATGCGGTGAGCACACCTCACACCAGGGTTCTTCCTAAACCCCCAGTCCGTTAGGAGAAAACATCGGACAACCCCAAAACTGGGAGGTTTAAAGGACACGCTTCAAAATCCACGATTAGCACTGCCCAAAAGAATCAAAGTCCCCCAAACGAGAAAAGACTGAGAAACTTCACAGGCCAGAGAAGCCTAAATGCAAGGTGAAACCTGGAACTGGATCCCCAGATGGAGAAAGGATATTCGTGGAAAACCGGTGAACAGAGAGCGAGGCTGCGGCTTAGTGAGCAGCAGCAGGACGCCTGTGTCCATGTCTTGGTTCTGAAAATGGTGGTTAGGAGGATTGTTATAACTACGAAGATCTTCACAGCAGAGGAAATGGGGCGGGAGGTGGACAGCAATGCTCTGTGCTGACTAGGAAACGTTCCAGAAAATCCTGTTATTCCCCCCACAGTGAGCACTCTGTAGAAATTTTCATAACCAACCCTGGTGTTAGACAGCAAGATAAGGCAAAGACAGTGATAGGTCGGGTCCCTCCCTTCCCCCACGGGACCCCACAGCAGGGACAGGAGGCGGAACCCCAGAAGCCAGAACTGGAGATAGCACGAAACTCCAGGCGTCGCGACACTCAAAGCGTCGCAAGACTCCGGATGTGGTGAGAGAATAAGTATTCCCACACTGCTAGCCCCACCTCAACCCCCTGCTTTAAATATCGGGGTACTTCTGCTCCCCCGTGTGACTCTGCCCACCGACCACGACTCTACCAACCACGTGGCTAGTTAAGTCCCTTCCCCCATGGTCGAAAGACTCGCCCGAAGGCGCCAGTTAATTAAAGCAGCTTTTGATAACTAGGCTGGTGTTTACCTCCTTTGTGATCCCTGCTCAATTTCAACGTTGCAGTCAGCAAGCAACATACAGTTACACGGGTGATGGGTCCATCAGCCATCATAAAAGGCAGCTCGATCCTTCCCCTAGTTTCTAGGTTTAAAAAGCAACTACTAGGGTGTATTCATTTTGAGTCACCCCCTCATGCCATTTTGGCATGGGGCTGTATTTCTATTTTCGGTATTTCTATCTTTAAATAAACTTCTTTAATTCTTCAAAAAAAATAAAATAAAGCAACTACTAGGTCCTGGGTGCTTTATCAACTCCAATTCCCAAGCCACCATGAGCGTCTGTCTCCCTCTAAGTAGAAAACTGGTCATAAGTTAGTAAGTTGACATTCAGAAGCGTACAGGATCTAGCACGGATCCAAAAGCCAGTATTCCTCGCCACATACCCCACTGTACCCCTTCTGGGGCGGGAACCATAGAAGATGACCACCTCTTCCTATCAGAGTCCAGTAAGAAACAAGCCTCCCTCCAGGGGGCAGCTACACTGGGAGTTCAGACCCTGGGACTTTTCATGGGCTTTTGAGAGCTGAGACACAGGCTGACCACTAGGTGGCGACAAAGCCCACCAGCGCCAGGGGAGGAGCAGTAGAGTACTTGGCCTGTTCTTTCCCTAAGACCTGTTTGGCAGGACTGACTCACTATAATCTAGTCCTTGCTTTTGCCTAGGCCGAGATTTTTGTGAGCATGAAAGGACTTAAAAAAGAACCTAGGCCGAGATTTTTGTGAGCATGAAAGGACTTAAAAAAGAACGTCTCCAAATACTGTGTGAGCACCTCATATGTGGAAGAATTTCCTTTGACCCTTGTTACAATTTGGGGAGTTTTATCTGTTAGGACTAACCAAAGACTGTTTTGTTTTGGTTATTGTTGTGGTTTTTGCTGGCCTTTAGCAGAACTAGCAGAGAGCTCTGAGCTCCTTACATAGCAACACACACACACACACACACACACACACACTCTCACTCACTCACTCACTCACTCTCCCTCTTGGGATGGACTTTACCATTTACCCTGTAGAGACAGGTCAGGCAGGATGATTTTTGAAGGAACATGATAACTGTTAGCCGGTATAGAGGAGAGACACAGGTTCGGGGTCCCTGTCTGTAGAACCTTAAGTGCTCTGGCCTGAGAACCCAGCCACCAGGGCAGGAATCCCAGCTCTGTCACTTCCTACTCGCGTGACCCAGGCACATGGCCTGGCTTCACCAAGGGCTGGGTTTATAGAGCCACATAGAGGTGAACAGATAAAAACGCTACACTGGTGTTTACTAAATGTCTGCCATGTCTGCTGTGGTGCTCCTTCCTCCCAGCTCTCCATTCCTCAACAGAATTTGAGTCCTGTCTATGAAGAGGTCATAGTCCTGTCAATCAACCTCCCTGCTATTGATCCAGGGTCCAAAAGAAAAGAGGTTCCTCAAAACTAAAGATTTGGCTGGGCATGGTGGTGCACGCTTGTAATCCCAGCATTTGGGAGGCTAAGATGGGAGGATCGGGTTTGAGGATAGCCTCAGCTAATATTTAGTAAGGCCCTTGAAACTCAGTGAGGCCCTGTTTCAAAATAAAAAAAATAAAATAAAAATAGGGCTGGGGATGTAGCTTGGAGGTAGAATGCCCCTGGGTTCTATCCCCGGTACTGCAAAACAAAACAAACACACAAACAAAAAAACCCTGAAGACGTGGTTCTGGGATGTGTGTTCAACCTCCAATCACATCTAAAGAATCTCCCAGAGCAGGCCACCTGGCCGCCCAATGGGTCACCTGGCCGCCCAATGGGTCACCTGGCCGCGCAGGGCAGACCCCAGGCAGCACGCACCTTGAAGGACAGGCCACAGAGTCGCAGGGTTAAAATTGCAACAGCTCATCTCTGCTTTTCTGAGAGGTGGCAAGTTACGGTCGTGTGGATGTCTAGGGTGAACTGCCTTCCGTCTCTTCTACAAGATGCCATAGTCCTGTAACGGCCGAGGGCCTGAGGCTCCAGCAGCATCATTCCTGCAGAGAACGGGCTTCGGTGTCTTCAGGACACTGGGGCAAAGCGGGGAGACCGAGTCTCCAGGTGAGGCTGGGTGGGCGCCAGAGCCCCTCGGGTCTTCATGCCATCCTTAGCCACTGCACAGGAGAGCTGCCTTGCGAGGGTCCGCAGGACAGATCTTTGAGTGCGACGCAAGTGAATCTGTCACCAAAGGTTCCGCCACTCTGGCAACCTCTCATGGAAGGCAGAGAGAAAGGGGCAGACCACCTGTCCTTCCCACACCAAACCCTGCCCAGCAGCAGCGGGCGCTGGTTACAATTGCCAGTTCCCAGCCCCTATGCCAGAGCAAGCAGATCAGGAGCTCCGGGCAGGGCCAGCGGTGCACCACAGCCCTGAGGCTGGGGCATGGGGGAGGATCACAGCTCCCGGGCTTCCCTGAGCACCTCCGTTACACATGGCAGCCATGGCCTGCTCTAGCCTGCCTGAGAGTCGCTTTACAAACCTGCTCTTGGTGTTGACATCACATTGCAGGAGGTGAGGGAAAGAATCCAGAAGTTCCAAGTCTGGAATTTCCTGTGAGAAGATGGAGCATCCTGGGAGCCAGGGATCCGCAGCGGTGATGGTACTCAGGTGACGCTATCTAGAGACTCAGTAGATCTAGAAAGCTCTAGACCACTCTGGAGCACACCTCTGACACCCCTAGCAATTACACAGGGGTGACGGCAGGATGTCTTATCCTAACTTTTTAAAAATGGCTTTAAATCTTTTTGACAACAGCCTACATATAAATATCTTTTGTTTTGTTTTGTCTTGTTTGGGGCTGTTTTTTTGTGTGTGTGATACTAGGAATAAAACACAGGAGCATTATACATCTGAGTTACACCCCTTGCCCTATTTTATTTCATTTTATTTTATGTTATTAAAACAGGGTCTCACCAAGTTGCAGAGGGCCTCGCTAAGTTACAGAGGTTGACTTGGAACCTGGGATCTACCTGCCTCAGCCTCCCAAGTACTGGGACTAAAGGCATGCACCAGTGTACCCGGCTTATAAATATGTTTATTAGTTTGTCAAAGCAGTCGTCAACAGGAAAGTCAGATTCAGATTTTCAGTTTTTCAGCCTACCTCTGACTTAGAGGTGCCTGCAATAATACAATCTGGACACAAGAGGGCACCAGAGGCCACAGGTCTGGGTGCCCCAGTCCGTCTGTCTGGGCTTCCTGGAAGGCAGTATCAGGCTCAACAGAAGGTTCCTCCAGACCCAATATCCATCTGAGCAGCGAGATCTATAGGAGACAGGTGCTCTCGGCCTAATGGCTCTGAATGTCCACCTACCCCTGAACGTCCGCCTGCCCATGTTCACCTGGAGGGCTGGACGGTACACAGGTGCGCCCAGAACAGAGCCACTCACCTGCACCATTTATTCGGCATGGGCCATGAGCTCTCAGGGTAAGAGATGGAGCTGCCGAACATACGATGCTCACAGCACATCTCTAATAGAACATTTCCTTCCACAGGTGCACACATACACGCACCTAAAACATCCCCAAAGCTCTGTAAGCCAGTCCCGTCACCCTTCATGCTGGAAAGCGAGCCCCATGAAGTGCAAGGTGGCTTCCCCCAGCCCGATGTCTGGCTGGGCTAGTTAGGAGGCCTGACTGGGGGGGGGGGGGGAGGTTTCCACTTTTGCACGTCAGCACCTCCCCAAAGGCAAACATGAACCTGTTTCTCTGGAGTCCTGCCCGCGATAACCCGGAGCTGGGCTGAACCTGGCGCCAGCGCTGCTGGCCGAGCTCAGGGTGGGTCCCCGGGAGTCTAGGCTCCCGCCAGCCACGTGGGAGAAGGCCCCCACCCAGAGCTCTGCGGCCCCTTAGCTGCAATGCCTCTGCCAGCTTGTCTGAGGATCGTCTGAGGCTTGCGCAGCACGAATCAGACACAGTTGCTGTTGGGATGCTCTATAACACGCAAGGTGAAGAGTGTGCATGTGTGTGTGTGTGTGTGTGTGTGCGCGCACGCATTCACAGCTCACCCAGCAGAGGCGCTAAGGGGACCTGCCTGTCCCCCCCTGCACCGCAGTCTGTCACAACGGCCAGTCTTCCATCCCCGGCCCTGGCTGGCATCCCTTGCTCATCGTCCAGCACTGCCCTTCCCCACCACCTGGGGAAGACGCAAAGAAGAGATGAGGCCAGGAGCCTGGCACTAATCTACAGAGGTCTTCGAGGGCAGAGGACCGGGGAGGGGGCCAGGCAGCGCCCCTGCCCCAGGGCTCTGTCCCCAGGACTCAGGTGACATTGAGCCATGAGACCAGGAGCACTGTGCTTGGACGCCACAGGGAGAAGCCACCGATTCTTGGCAACTTTTTTTGGTCTACTTCCACTTTAGGACCAAAAACACTGATAAATAATCTCACTCCTATTTTCTAGTCTTAAGACTTATGTCTTTTTTTGTGTGATATTGGGGACTGGACCCAGGGGCTTCTACCTCCAAGCTACACCCCCAGCTCTATTTTATTCCTTATTTTGAAAACAGGGTCTAAGTAGCTGAGGCTGGCTGCGAGGCTGCGATCCTCTTGTCTCAGCCTCCCAAATGCTGGGATGTCGAGTCTGCTCCACCACGCCCGGCTGATTTACACCTTTTTTGTCCTGTTACATGTTTTCTCAAAAAAAAAAAAAAAAAAAAAAAAAAAAAAAAAAGGTTCCCAGGCAAAGCACAATATATCAGCCTTCCCCACAACCACAAGACAGAGCTGTGGACACCCATGTAAGTCCCAAATAGTGTATAAAGATGAAGAACCATATCCTTTACCCCCAAAAGAACCTTCCATCCAGTTCTGGAAGTATGGCCTAGCAGGCTTGCACCTGGAGCTGGGTATGAGGGGGTCATTCTGGCTTCTCTCCTGGGGCTCGGAGAATGAGGCAGGGTACTGGTACTGAGCTCTTGCTGGGGAGTTGGAGCCACTCTTTCACACCCTCAGAGCAAGGGCTGAATGGGCCCTGAAACTGTTTCAGAGTAAGGACAGAGGCTATAAAAATACAGATGCTCTTGCATAACGTTGAAAACTCCTAAGTCCAGGCATATTAAGTCGGGGACCATCTCTATAAAACTAAACCTCTATGGATCATCTCTATGATATCTAAATGAAACTCTTGAGTCTTGTCCTAGGACAAAGCACATGACAAAGCTCCCATGCTTCTTTTCAGTTTTTACTTCCTAGGGCAATAGGCACACACCATAACCCTGCCATCTTGGCCATGTTAAAGTGTACCGCCCAGTGGCACGTGTACAGTCACAGTGTCATCCAACCATCGCCGGCATCTAGTTCCAGAGCACGATCATCCCCCTAAAAGCAAACCCTGGGTCCACTCCTGGGTCACCTCCTGTCCCGCCATCCCCGACTCCTGGCAGCTGCTAACCTACTTCCTATCTCTAAACCTTTCCTCTTCGGGACATCTCATATAAATGGCACCAGGTAATAAGAGAAACTCTAGTTGAAGAAGGGGCCCTAGAGAAGAGTAATTAAGGTGACTTATCTGAGGGGATGGGAAGGGGGAGATGGAAACGCTTCAAAGCACATGATGTACTTAAACATACCAAAGTCAATCACTAAATCAATGATTTAGTGATTTAAATCACTTAAATCATTAAGATGTTTTACTACAATGCACCAATAAAAAGATATTAAAAAATAAAAGTAAATAGCGTCCTCGGTGTGACTTCTTTCTCCCAGCCTAGTATCTCTACAGTTCATGCATGTTGTAGGATAAGTCAGTACTTCGTTCCTTTTTATGGCCAAATAATAACCCACTATATGTCATCTTTCATTGTATAGTCGTGGAAGCACTGGTGAGAGAAAACTGAAACCTCTATGCCTAAATGCGTAAGTCCTCAACTAGGTAAGAAGATTGAATGCTAAAAACAGGATAAGCAGGCGATCACATTTTTATATCGCAGTGTAGGGACAAATGCAGAGTTATGCACAAAATCAGATCCTCAGTCTGTGCAAAATCAGATTCATGTCCACAAGGACGTTCTCTTTCGCTCAGCCCTACTGTTCTCAATCCATCATTCTGGACCCTATAGTCAGTGCTAAGTCAGCACTTAGATGAGGGGATTCCAGAGGCAGCCAGGAAAGCTCCTGGCGTGGGGAAAACCTCCCCTCTCTCACCTGGGGTCCTGACCAAAGCTGGCTGCTGGCTTGTTTCTACCTGATCAGGAAAAAAATGTAAAAGAAATTGGGGGAGCCGAGCTTGGTGGCGCACACTTGTAATCCCAGCGCTTGGGAGGCTGAGACAGGAGGATCGCACGGGTTCGAAGCCAGCCTCAGCTACTTAGTGAGGCTCTCAGCAACTTAGTGAGACCCTGTTTCCAAATAAAGTATAAAATAGGTCTGGAAGTATAGCCCAGAGGTAGGAACCCTCTGGGTTCCACCCCAGTACTACAAAAAAAAAAAAAAAAAGAAAAAGAAAAGAAAAGAAAAGAAATTGGGGAGATCCCAGCCAAGGGGAAGATGGGAAGAGGGGAAAGAGTTTCTTCATGATGAAAGGACATTGGATGAACGAGGGGAGACGGCAGAGAAAAGATGGGCAGGTCGGGAGGAGTTGACCACTTGGACCTCATGCCCAAGAAGCAGAGGATTGCTTAAACAAAATGAGAACTCTGCCCAGGGAGATGAAGGAGGAAAGAAGAACGTGAGACTCAGAGGACACAGAGCAAGCGGACAGCCCTCCCGACCGGCCAGCTCCCTCCTCGGCTTCCCTTTCTTCCCCACATGAACGCGCCTGGCTGAGCAGCTCATGAGAGGACAAGCCTGGGAGGTCCAGAGGGAGGAAGGGAGGGTTGAGGAAGAAAACAGTTCAAATAATGTCACGTCCCTGCATGATGACATCCCTACCAATGTCACTAACTTTATGAGGAAGGGGGCGGGGGGCCCAGAGGGAGCCCACCAAGTGCTCTGTGTCTGTGTGTTGGGATCACTTTGAACGTTACTATGATATATCATTACAATGCACCGATAAAAATATGTAAAATAAACATCAGCTCATCACCCAGAACATGTTCCCAAACATACTCTAACGAAGTCTACCCATCCAGATGAACATCCTAATCATTCCATTAATTTTTTTTCCTGCAAAAATAAGTTAAATTTTAAGATGATACCAGCATCTAAAGCTATTTGTTGCAGCCTTGTCCTGAAAACCTTGGAAACCCAAAGGCATTGGGGGCTGGTTAAGAAAACGTGGTCCAGTAAACTCGCTGGCCCTGGAGCATCAGTGGAGGTCACTGTCAATGTCAACCATGACACAGGAAGGTCACCCGCCTGTCAGCATGGAAAAAGAAAGGTAACAGAATCCCCTTGATGGTGACATCACAGCAACGCAACATGGACCATGAGGTCAAGAGCGCCAAGGGGACGCTGGATGTGCGTCATCCTCGGGCCACTGTCCACTTTCAAATCTGCTGATGCTATTTTAATATCAGGGTTTCCATGAGAACCAGAACCAACAGCCTCCATGTATGTACCTGTAAATAACCCCCCTGTTGGCCACCTCCATCCCGTCTCTCTTACAAGTGTTACAGCTGAGCAGAGCTCCTCTGGAATGAGAGCTCCACCCCACCGCATATATTTCCTGCATACATGTGCGTACACACACACGTGCACTGCAGCTCTCCTTGGCCATTCCTTTTTTTTTTTTTTTTTTTTTTTTTGCCAGTCTGGGGTGGAACCCAGGGGGATTCTACCTCTGAGATACACCCCCTGCCCTATTTTTATTTTTTATTCTTTATTTTGAAACAGGGTCTCACTAAGTTGCAAAGAGCCTCGCTAAGTAGCTGAGGCTGCCCACAAACTGTGATCCTTTGGTGAGGCCCTCGCGGATGCTGGAATTACAACCGTGCGCCACCACACCCGGCTCACTTGGCCATTTTTGAGTCAGGGTGAACAGTGGCTCTTGTGGCTGGGCTGGCGGCAGGGGGCAAAGCTGGTTTTCCCTCTGGAGGGCTGTTTGCTTAACACTTCAACCTCCTGAGCCTGGGCGGGTTATGAAAGGAGCGGGCTTCTCCACGCCTGGAAGAAATCCCAGGCCACTGCTCATTTCTGTGCAAGTCTCCAGAGTCCAGTGGTCCTTCCAGGGAAGAGCAGAGAGCAGAAGCCAGAGCAGAGCCCATGTGGAACAAAGGGCCTAGAGACCCCAGTGTCCTCTTTGAGCATCCCCCAAAATCTTGTTGCTCCAACAGGAGCCTGGAAATCCACGCACAGGAACAAATAGTCCTTAAGGTACAGCTGTATGCCAGATGGGCCCCAGAACAGAAATGAAGATGTCCAGGATGCAGGGCTAGAGAGCAGAGAAAAAGGAAAACGCAGAAGCTGGGATGTGCCAGCCCAGACCCAGAACCAGGGCGCAGGACACTGGGGGTGCAGGACACTACTTCCTGACGGAGCCGCTGCCCCACTGACCAGGAACCCACCTGCCCAGCCACTCCCCTGCTGGGAGCCCAAGCTCCCCACACCCAGCCCGGAGCCATTTCCATTGCGTTACCAAGACACCAAAAGGTAAAAGGGAGGGGAAAAGAACTGCAGGGTATCAGTTATATAACAGGACTAAACTAAAAGGTCATCAATCCTCTCCTAAATAGTTGTGTTAAGAAAACTATGGTATGTACTTTACAGCAAAGGCATTACCCAGAAACACAGAGACAAGGGTTCAAGATTGCAAAAAAGCAGAAATGAAATATTAAGGATAAAGTGAGAGATAGGTGTGGCAGTGCACACCTGTAATCTCAGGACTTGGGAGACTGAGATAGGAGGATGGCAGGCTTGAGGCCAGCCTCAGCAATTTAGGGAGAGCCTCAGAAAGTTAGGAAGACCTGTTTCAAAATAGAAATAAGATGGGATAGGAGTGTAGCTCAGAGGCAGAGAATGCCCCTGGCTCCAATCTGTAGTACAAGAAGAAAGAAAAAAAGAAAGAAAGAAAGAAAGAAAGAAAGGAAGAAAGAGATCAAACCACACCTTAGGCTAATGATTCTGCAAAATCAAAATATAGACCAGGGATTGAAGAGATGGCTGGGTAATAAGGTGGAGTCTAGTGAGATCAGTGTAAAGTTGTTCTTCATAGTAACCATGCCTTAAATGGCAGCAGAGAAAACCCCCAGGGTCCTTCCAAGAAATGGTAGCGAGGGAGAAAAATCACCGACCCTCCATGTGGGGAATCTGGCCTGCTTAACCAAATCCTCCCAGTGCTGAAATCGGCATCTTCCTCTGTCTTTCTCCTGCTGACTGGAGTGATCTGGGGCCCTCTGCCCCGAAGCAAACTTTCCTGCCTTTCTTAGGGGAGCCGCAACCACACGAGCCCTCTCATCCCCAGCAGACTTGTGCATGCTCTGCCCAGATCCTAGTCTTCTCTTCCCAAGGACCCGCTTCCCTCCCCACATTCAGAGCCCTCGAGAGTCTCCTTTCAAGCAGGTCAACCCACCATGGCCTCCTGCATCTGGGAGCCAGGGACCTTGCTCACTCTGTCCTTACCACCTCAGTGGCTCCTCTCCCACCTCTTCCAGCGCCCAGCAGTGGGTCCTGACATCTCGGGCTGCCCTGCCTAGGCCCACTCTGGACAGCAGTTTGCTGAATGAATAAGCAGCTCCTCCTGCCCTGTCTCCTTGAATTGGGATCAGGATGGCTACAAGAAAAGTCCCCCTGAAGTAAGGGTAAAGAGATGTCTCAAGGTTTACATCCAACCGCCTGTTTTGTTTTGTTTTGTTTTGTTTTGTTTTGTTTTGTGGTACTGGTGGTGGAACCCAGGAGCTTCTACCTCCGGGCTATACGCCTAGACCTATTTTATACTTTATTTGGAAACAGGGTCTCACTAAGTTGCTGAGAGCCTCACTAACTACCCCCAGCTCAAATACAACAAGCCTTTGAAAGTCAGCTGAGAAGAAGGAATACAAGGCAGGCCTTGGGGGAGGGTAGGGAATGAGTGGATACCCCCAAGCTCCTGGAGGGGCAGAAATAATGGGACAGGAAAGTCAAGGCCTCCCTGGCTGAGAGGAGGGCTGGACCATTCTCCAATCTCTCACTTACTTTAATTGCCAAGAAACAGCCCTTCTCTGGCCATCATTATGATTTAATTAAGCCACAAGTACCCGGAAGGAGGAGGCTGGCCAAGTCCTTAAGACCAGCAGGCAAGGTGGGAAGCCAGGTCAGGGAAGATCTGGGCAGGAAGAGCCGAAGCCAAGACAGAGCTAAGACTCCCAAGGGCAGCCCCCACCCCTCCATATCCAGCCTCAGTCCTGTAACCCATTCACTGCAAATAATTCAGGCAACTGACACACAGGAAGCTCACAGACAAGTGAGTGGTGGCCACTTTTGCAAAAACATTAGACTCAGCAAAGGAAGATGCGAAGGGCTACATGGGTAATTCCTAGGAAATGTTCCCCCAAGGGCAAACCTGTAGAGACAGAAGCACATCCAGTGGTGTCTAGAGCTGGCTGTAGTGTCAGGTGAACTGAAAACAGGCCTGAGGGAACTTTGGGGGCTGATGGGAATATCTTAGAAGCACTCCTCATGGTGATAGGTGAGAGGTCGGGTCCCTCCCTTCCTCTATGAGGCCTGACAGCAGGGACAGGATGCAGAACCCCTGGAAGTCAGAAGCGGAAATAGCGCAAGAATCCAGGTGTCTCGAGACTCCAGGTATCACGAGGCAGACACCAGAGGTCGTGAGACTATGGATGTCACAGGAGGACCAGCATTCTAGCCCCACCCCAAGACCTGGCTATATAATGCTCTGACTTCCTCTCCACCACATGACTCTGCCAACCAACCGGGACTACTGGTCAACTCTTCTGACCACATGGCTCATCAGTCCCTTCCCCCACGGGCAGCAGACCTCGCCGAAGGTGCCGGTTTTGATAACCTGGCTGGTGTTTACCTCCTTTGTGACTCCCCAGCTCAATTTCAACGTTACATTTGGTATATGAAACCCAGGAGGATTTTTGTATTTTTTCCCTTATTTTCTCTTTTTTGAGCCCCGGACTCTCCAATCCATGCCAGGGTCTTTGGGCAGAGTGCAACCTCCAGCCACTCGCCCATGAGGTCCCACGCCAAGCTCACTGAGCAGCGCACTCACCGCGACAGCTGCCAACACCTCCGCCAGCAGCTGCAGCTGCCAGTGCCGCCCACCACAGGCACATCCGCTCACTGCTAGGGCCCCGTGGGCCGG
This sequence comes from Muscardinus avellanarius, assembly GCF_963383645.1. Lineage (NCBI taxonomy): Eukaryota > Metazoa > Chordata > Mammalia > Rodentia > Gliridae > Muscardinus > Muscardinus avellanarius. Next base: position 66,203,459 of record NC_137802.1, read on the forward strand.
CCCCCGCACCCACTGCATACACCCCGAAGCCACTCGGACCCCACTGTGTGCTCCACAGCCCTCTGTCCACCACTGCTGATCCAGCTCTGTGCTCCTGTGTCCTGCAGAGATTTTTCAGACTGGGTTAGATCCCTCCCCTTCCCTTGGTCAACAGGTTCCAGCTTCTTGCCTCTCCGGACATGAGTCCTCTGCCGCTCCACTGGGATCTAACAATCCAAGCGCTTGGTGACCCATTGTCCTCCAGTCCACTGCGACCACTCGCCCATTAAGACCCCAGTGATGACTGGGATCTTCGGGTCGAGACCCTGGATGACCAAGTCGTCCTTCGTTCCCAAATGATTGATCAGGAAAAGGGGGACGCCTGTTTCCTGTTCTTTATTCTCGCCCACTGACCATACGTGGTGAGCCAACCTCCAAACTAGCAGAGGACTTATGCCCTGAGCACCTGTCTTTCCTCGATATGATAATGGGTCACGGTGGCCTGAGACTTTTGTAAGCGATCTGGCACAAGGTCGGAAGTCCTTTATGTCTAGGTTTTCTTTATCCTGCACTCCCATCCCTCCGACCACTCTCCCCCCATCAGCCGCCATTTTCCCATCAGCTGCCGTTTTGTGATGGCTACCTGGTGACGTCACAGTCGCCATCTTGGTCACTTCTTGTGACTTACAAAGTCGTGACCTTGAGACGTTACACAGTCGTCACCTTGGTTGCAATCTTGTGATGTTGCAGTCACCGTATTGTGACAACGCACGACCGCCATCTTGTGACCTTGCTGGGTTACAGGTACCATTTTTCTGATTTCACCCCCGATCCCCTAGGATCCCTCCTCATTGCCCCGACCACCACCCTACCCTAAGACGGCCTCTCACTCTAACCTCCTTTCCCCTCTGCCGTCCTCCCTTGCATCGTGCAAGCGTCTGATCTCTCATGTCAGGATGCTCATGTTATTTTAACCTCTGCCTTACTCCAGATGAACAGGAGCATATTGTAAAGGCTGCCCCAGAACAGATCAACCAGGTCCATTTAACCAACCCAGCACTTTCGACAGGAGCAGCTGCGGTACCTTCGGAGGATCCCCACTGGGATTATCAGCCAGCCCCAAATGGTGGGGGTGGGGGATTAAAATGAGAAACCATGATACTATGCCTTCTTGATGGCTTGCGGGATACTTCCAAAACCAGACATTTTTCTTAATCGGCTGCAGGAGGCTTTTACCCCCTATACCTGCTTAGATCCATCTAGTGAGGTATCTGTGGTGATGGTAACTCCTTTCATTGGGTAATCAGCCCCTGATGTTTGGAAAAAATTAAGAAAGACTGAGGATGGTCCTCAAACCCCTATCCAAGATTTAGTGAACATGGCACTTAAAGTTTTTAATTTCAGAGAGGAACAAGCGGAGATGAAGCGTACACGCTGACTTCGCCAGAAGGCAGATTTGCAGGCCCGAGCACTGGTAGCTGCCAGCGGTGGTGGCTCAGCCCTCTGGAGCACCACCTAGGGTTGGAGAACAGCAACGATGACTACTTCCAGGAGCCTGCCTCAAGTGTGGCAAGGCCATGCCCAACAACCAGACCACTCCCGGCGTGCAGCCAGGAGGGCCACTGGAACGGTACTCTTGGAAAAGCGGTGAGCCCCCGGTGCCTCAACACAGGGGACCCACCCTTCCAGACCAGGCCCCGCCACTGGCCCTACATCGGGCTGGCCAAAGACTGATGACTCCCAGACTCCTCAACCTCGATTATCCTTGCCAGGCCAGGGTAATTCTCAAGGTAGCGGGTAAGCCAATCACCCACACACTACAGGCCCTCCTTTACAGGACAAAATTGCCCTGCCTAAGGCTCAAGCCAAAGCGGTCATTAGCCTAATACATAATTCCCTACACATGGGACCTATGGCACGTAAACATTTCCTAAACCCGTTTTTTTTTTTTTTTTTTTTTTTTTTTTTTTTTTGTGTGTGTGTGTGTGTGTGTGTGTGTGTGTGTGTGTGGTACTGGGGTTACTGGAAACCCTTCTACCTTCAGGCTACACTCCCAGACCTAATATATATATATATTGGAAACAGAGTCTCTTAAGCCAGTGAGGCTGGCTTCGAACCTGCGCGATCCTTCTATCTCCGCCTCCCAAGCACGGGGATTACAAGTGTGAGCCACCACGCCCAGCAATAAAACCCTTGTTTTATTCTGTCCTCCTGCAACAGCTGTTTAGTAAAGTCAGTGCCTTCTGTTGAATTTGCACTGTTGTTTCTCCCAAGGAGGCCTTCGCCCCCCTTTTCCTATCCACCAAATGAGAGGACCGTGGTCGACACCCTAATAGCTTGGGTAGAGGCTTTTCCCTCAAAGGACGAGACGGACAGCACGGTGGCCAACATTCTGTGCTTGGGCATCATCCCTCAGTTTGGACTCCCTAATTCCTTACAGTCTGATAATGGACCAGCTTTTATTTCTAAGGTTACTCAACAGGTGGCACAAGCCCTGGGCATTTCTTGGAAGCTCCACATCCCATATCGACTACACAGTCAACAGGAAAGGTAAAAATAATAAATGGGATTCTTAAAAACCATCTAACAAAACTCTCCCTTGAGCTGCGGGTATTGTGGCCTGAACTCCTACCACTGGCTCTGGCCTACGTGAGGGCCACCCCTCGAAGCCCCACCTTTATGAGCCTCTGAATTGCTGTATGGTCTCCCTTTTTTAGTCACGCTCTCCCTTCGGATCCCCCTCCCTTGGCTTCCTATCTCCCTTACTTGTCTTTTCTCAGGCACCTCCTTAAGGAGCACGCTGACTGATCTCTTCCCCAACCTGGGACTGAAGAAGCATCTCCACACCCAGTCAAGGCCCTTAAGCCAGGGAATCAAGTCCTCCCTCCTCAAGTCACTCCAACCAAAACATCTCCAACCACGGTGGACTGGGCCTTTTACAGTGATCCTCACCATACCTACTGCGGCCAAACTGCTGGGGGACCCCAACTGGCATCACCATACTCGGCTAAAAAGGGCTCCATTACAGCAACCTCATAACAAATTCCCCAGTACTGAAAAAAAAAAGTGCAAGTTGGCGGATCCTGAACCTCTGGCCATGCCTCTGCCCACGGATAGCAGGGATCACTCACTTGGAGAAGGAGCCCTGGTCTTTATTGTTGACAGAGCTGTGCTGCTAAGTGGGTGATCTTTAGCCAAGTCATACAGCCTGTATCGGCAGCAGGCTCTGCCGCTGTGAAGCAAGGCTAGAGGGCAGCTCCCAGGAAGGTTGACATGGCCCGGGATAGCCGGCACAAGACAGCCTTCCCGGATGCTGGTGATATCGCATTGGGAACACAGCATCTGTGACCACAGGACTCGGGTTCGGAGCCAAGCGGCACCACTTGGCAGCTGGGTGATTGGAAGCAAGGTGCTGGCCCTGTGTCTCAGTCTCCTCTGTAAAATAGAAATAACGATCACGCCTACATCCAGGGTTCCTCACGAGGCAGGAATCCATATGCAATGCACGTGTGCGTGTCTGGATACACATACATGTGTGTGCGCGGATATATATTAAGAAGAAGCGTGGGATGCACAGTGTGTTGTAGTTTCAGCAACGCTACGATTCACTGATTTACAGCATCCAGAGTGCTTTCCCAGGACACACCTGTCTCGCCCAGCGTGGTCCTGACTGCGCAGTTGCCGGGTCTGTCTGAGCAGAGCCATGGCCTGCACCAGTCCTGGAACCATCCAACAAGCGGCAGCTGGCAGCAACACAGCCCAGGTTCGCCTGTGGACAGCGGGCGAGTGTGTGGGAAGAATGGAAGAGTGGCGGGCTATTGGGGGAGGTGGTCTCGGGTCTAGGCCTCTGCCTCCTTATGCCGCCCCACACACGTGTCCCACACATCTGTGCCCTTCTCTCAGGACCCACAGGCCTGCCTTCAGGCTTTGGGGCATCTCTGTGCCCCGTGCCAAAGTGTCCAGGCCCGCTGAGCAGAAACAGCCCCCAATGGAAGTCTCTAAATCAGGGCGGACCCTCCTTTCACCTTAACCCCAGGGAGGGCACCACATGGTGTCTCCTCTTGTATCACCCTCGGAACAAAGCTGATAAGGAAGCCCCCTCCCTCAAACTGGGCGTGGTGGCACACATCTGTAATCCCAGTACTTGGGAGGCTGAGACGGGAGGATCGTGGGTTTGCCAGCAGCCTTAGCAATTCAGCAAGGCCTTCTGCAATTTAAATAGACTTTGTTTCAAATTTTTAAAAAATAATAATAAAGCAGGGCTGGGGGTGTAGCTTGGGGGTAGAATGCCCCTGGATGCAATACAGGAGGAGGAAGAGAAGGAGGAGGAGGAGAAGGAGGAGGAGGAAGAGGAGGAGGAGGAGGAGGAAGAGGAAGAGGAAGAGGAGGAGGAAGAGAAGGGGGGAGGAAAAGAGGAGGAGGAGGAGGAGGAGGAAGAGGAGGAGGAGGAGGAAGAGGAGGAGGAAGATAAGAAGGAGGAGGAAGAGGAGGAGGAAGAGAAGGAGGAGGAAGAGGAGGAGGAGGAGGAGGAGGAAGAGGAGGAAGATGAGGAGGAAGATGAGGAGGAAGAGGAAGAGGAAGAGGAGGAGGAGGAGGAGGAGGAGGAGGAGGAGGAGGAGAAAGAGAAGGGGGGGAGGAAAAGAGGAGGAGGAGGAGAAGGAGGAGGAGAAGGAGGAGGAGTTGTTTCCCAAACCAGCCCAAGAATGCAATACACCGGGAGCAGACACCCCAGAAACTGCCGTCAAGCTAGGCGTCCTGGTCTTCGCAAGCCCTGCTAGGGCCCAGGTTCCCTGAAGAGAAGCAGCATTTCTCCAGGCTCCTGGGTACTGCCACCGCCCCACAACCCGGCCCTGACCTCCCCAAACAAAGGTGCTTTTCTCTTGCTCTTCAGGGTCACCACATTTTTGTGAGACCTGTGCTTGTTTTCTTTCTGCTCGGGCCCATCTTGGCTTGCCTCCCCAGGCACCACCAGCCCCAGGAGACAAGCCCCGTATTGTTTCCGTGGACCCAATAAATGACATCGCTCCCCCACCTCCTGCCTCTGGCTCGCTGGCCCTCCCAGCCTTCCCCTTCTGAAGCCGCCCCTGTGCTAAGTGGCCCCCTCCAGCAAGGAAAGTACAGGAATCTTATGTCAAGGGGGAGGGAGACAGGCCAACTCGTGCTAAAGGCAACTTCCACTCCTCATGTTATCAGGTGAAGACTCTTCCAGAGAAAAGCAGCGTCCATGGTCTGCTCCTACAGCCAAGCCCCTTCCCCAGGCTCAGAGTCCATGGGCAGGGGGTCGGCAACAGCACCATGACAGAGAAGGACCATGCTCCAGGAAGTTTTCCAAAACCTATCCTGTTTGTTTGTTTGTTTGTTTGTTTGTTTGTTTGTGGTACTGGGATGGAACCCAGGGACGACATCCTACCTCCAAGCTATAGCCCCAGCCTCATTCTATTTTTTATTTGGAAACAGGGTCTCACTAAGTTGCAGAAGGGCCTCATTAAGTAGCTGAGGCTGGCCTAAAGCCTGAGATCCTCCTGCCTCAGTCTCCCAAGTACTGAGATGACAAGCGTGTGCCACCACCACCCCTGGCTGAAAACACATCTTTCATCAACAGGAAGGCTCCTCCCTGCCCCTCAAAAAGCTACGTGATGCATGAGGTAGAAAAGCACAGGCTGCCGCTCCTGCTCTTCTCCCACTATGGAATCGGTGAGGTTCCCCTGATACGCTCCGGAGGAGACTGAGCAAGGCTGACCATTTGCAAAAAGCCCAGGCTCACTCCCCTGGGCTACTGGGATGTGGGATGCACCAATGTGTGGAGCAACAAACCAAAATAAGGCACACATGTCCTCCTGCCCAAACACAGGCCACCACGTGGGCTGTTTCGGCCTTGCAGGGCTAGTGAACCTGCAAAACTACCCCCACCCAGAACCTCCAGATTAGAAGAATAAGAAACCAGAAAGAGACAGCAGCCACTGAGACTGCTCTGAGCCCCGCCCTCATCTGGGGCCACGCCCATCTACCGATGGCCTATTGCGCCCAAGCAACTGCAAGGTCAGCCACCTCTGAGCATAGCCTATGCCCGCTGGCTCTGGATAAGGCTGTGTGAGGCAAATGGACACCGAAGCATGTCTGCACGGTCACCCCTGCAAGATCCTAGCCTCCTCCAGGCTGGGGCCGAGGGTTAGGGTGACCCATGAACAGGGCCAGGAGAGACTGGAGCCACAGGGAGACCGGAGCGAAGAACGGGGAGACCAATGCGTCCATACACCTTCACGCGCACGCACACCCAGGCACTCACGCCCAAGCACGCAGTTGTTTTATTAGGAGTTCAGAGCTGGAGGAAACCTCACAACCCATCGCTGGTGTTCTGCCTAGGAAATAAACAGCGGCGTAGAGAGGTAGAGAAACCTGTGGGTCGCCTGCCAAAAAGGACACGACAAGTCATGATTGAGACCCAAATCGTTCAACCTTGGGGCCAAGGAGACTGTCAGACTTCCTATGACCACCGTATAGGTGGATGGGGTCCAAACCTCTCCATGGTGCAACAAGCTGGCTCTAAACGCTCACTGTGAGTGTTCTCCGCATGGTATAGATGAAGAACATACAGAGAACACCTGGAGAGGCACCACCTGCCTGCCAGGAGTCACGGAGATGAGAGGGAGGTTTGAGAACCCAAGCCGCCCCATCCCCGCTGCTGTTGGCCCCATCTGGAAGTGGTCGCCCATGCTGGAGTAAGTGTCCACGGGGATTATTCTGCAAGTCATGGTCAGCAGGGCATTGGCACAGTAATTCTCATTTTCCAGACCCAGTCCAGGAATATACCAAGGACGAAGGGAACTTGCGCTCCCTGCCCAAGATGGAGGTTCCTGGAGCAGCTCCCCATGCTTCTCCAAGTCTAGTGTCCAACCCTCTTTCAACATCCCCATCGCCTTCATCAATAAGGCATGAGCTTCGGCTCCTCCCTTCTGCTCTTCCTTGCCCCTAAAGCCTTCTGCCCTGGCTAACCCTACTGCATGGAGAGCTGCGGCACCCACCTGCTCACAGAACCGTGTGCGGGAGCGTGGCTTGGCACATACACAACCTGCTCTCAGCCCCATCCTGGACACCCCCACGCCACGATCCCTCACACCTGTCCTGCACCCAGACATCTGGAAGGGCAGGAGGGGCCCTGTGCTTTGCTTTCTGAGATGGGGCCTGACCCCTGCAGGTTGTGTGTTTGCAGAGCCCAGAGGCAGGTTCTGGAAGGTGCTCAGGGCCTGCAGAGGGTTAGATGGGCTCAGCCAGACCAGGGGCCCAGGATCCTCCTGCGGGCGGAGTGTGCGCCCCGATCATCACGGCTGCCCCGTGTGAAGAGGACTCTGAACCCAGCTGACCCAGGAGGCCCTGAACCTGCACCCTGCTCCTCCTGGGCTGGGGTAGGAAGTGCAGCAGTACACAGACGGGTACGCAGGAGGCCCTGCCCCGTACCATACACACGATATACAATGCTATTACGCTCCAGAGAGGTCACAGACGCGGGGCTGGGGCAGAGTGGGGGCTGTGCTCTCATGGACACTGTCAGGGATAGATGATTCTTTTTTTTTTTTTTTTTTTTTTTTTTGGTACTGGGGTTCCTGGAAGCCCTTCTACCTCCGGGCTACACTCCCAGACCTATTTTTATACTTTTTTTTTATTTGGAAACAGGGTCTCCTAAGCCAGTGCGGCTGGCTTCAAACCTGCAGGATCCTCCTGCCTCCGCCTCCCAAGTGCGGGGATTACAAGCGTGCACCACCACGCCCGGTTGGATAGGTGATTCTTGACCACAGTTCCCCAAGCTTCCTAAATCCAGATTGTTTGTCAAACAGCCAGGCACCGCCCTCCCAGGCCAGGCTCTAAACGGGCACAGGATCAGATCAGGCTTTGGTGCTATCTCCTCCCCAAAGGTGTGTACACAACCCTCCAGGGTCGCACAGTAGGAGGGATATGGACCACCTAGAACACACGCTTTCGCTGAGCTGAGCAGAAGAGGCCGATTCCCAGCCAGTGCCAGGTGAAGAGGCTGGCGGGAGGGATATAGGCCGGGGCTAAAATTGAACCCCAAATCCAAGGCATGGGCTTGGCCGTGCCCTCCCTTCTGCTGACTCCGCCCTTTCAGCCACACCCCACCCTTGACAGCTGTCACAGGCCCCCAGCCTGGCTGCCGGTTGGCTCTCCAGCTCTGCAGCAAGCAGAGGCCTTGGAAGAAGACACAGCAGGGCTGGAACCTCCAGCACCCCCGGGTGATACCAGGCAGGGCGCTCTCCCTCTCTGAACTCTTGCACTTCAGGTCTGCCAGGTGAGACTGTCTCATAGAAAACTTTATAAGAATGAGTAGCCAGGCGTATGGCACACGCCTGTAATCCCAGTACTTGGGAGGCTGAAACAGGAGGATCGCAGGTTTGAAACCAGCCTCAGCTACTTAATAAGGATGTCAGCAACTCAACAAGACCCTGTTTCCAAATAAAAAATAAAATAGGGCTGGGGGTGTGGTTCTGAGATAGAATGCCCCTGGGTTCTATCCACACACCACACACAAAATGTCTTAAGAATGAATGAGGTGCTGATACAATCTACAGCAATGTAGGAGATGTTCAACAAACAATAGTCTAACATTCGTTTCCCGGGAATAGCCAATCAGGACGAGCTGATTTACATGACCAAGCAAAACTTCTATGCCATGTCTGGGTGAGGACAGTATGGCTACACACACACAGGGAAAAGGGATTCCCTGCACTCCCACACACCACTCCCACACACCCCAGCACCCCAGATGGGGCTCATACCCACAAAGCCATCTCAATCTCAATCTATCTCTCTCTCTCTCTCTCTCTCTCTCTCTCTCTCTCTCTCTCACACACACACACACACACACACACACACACACACACACACACCCCACAATGCTCAGCAGCCCCAAGTCCCAAGATCATGAATTACAGCACACACAGCCAGATCCTAGTCCAGGGAGCCGGTGAGGTTATCCCCACCCAAAGAATAAAAAGTCAATTTCTTCCCGGCAAACCAAGACCAGCTTGCCAAAGAGCTTCCAGCTCCCTGGAGTGGGATCATTTACCTGGTGGGAGAGCCCCAATCACAACAGCCCGTGCCAAGATTCCCCTAAAACTCAGAACGATAAGATAATAAGCCCTAACCCCCACCCGGCAAGGCCAAGACGGACCCCTTGCTCTTCAGCACAAAGTCCTTATTGGTCTCGCTGCGGGGGTGAAAATAAAGGGGGTTTTGTCTTCCTCCCGCCCGCCCCTCCCGCGGGCTCAGTGAGTTTATCTGACACTGCGGTAGCCTGTGTAAACTGAGTGTCCCAGGATAAACGTTCCCTTAAGAGTCCCTTGGCCTGGGACAGAGGGACCCTCTCCTGAGGAGAATGGGGAGCTTGTTCCGGATGGTCTTTTAATAGGGGGGGCGGGGTGTCAGCAGGACAGGCGTCCAGCACACTCACAGAGGGGCTCTGTCCCAGACCTACAATGGAGGGAATTCTTAAAGACACTGACGCTGAAAGGGAGGAAAGGCCCTTTTTTTTCCCTAAGGGGAGGGGACAGAGGGTAGGGCGGGAAGGAGGAGGAGGAGTGTCAGGACTTCTCATTCCCCAGAACAATCCGGGCTGTAACAAGGCATCTCTATGCCTGGGAGCTGCTGAATGGCCGGCACTGAGCAGCCCCACAGAGCAGAATTCTCCCCCGGCATCTGCAGCCCGGTCTGCTTCCCAAGTCCAAGAGGCTGACCCACAGGCACACAAAATCAATCGTGTTCCTGCCCACAGGAAGGGCCCCGATCACGCGGCCCTGCAAATCAACCCTTTACAGGCAATTTGAGTCTTCAAGTGAACCCCAGAAGGAGGAAAACGGCATCCACAAGCCCACAAATAACCTCAGGGGCAAAGGGTCACTGAACCTCCAAATTTGCCTCATGGTATAAGTTTCACCTTAAAGAAAAAGAAACCCCAAGCTATCATAGATGTCTTATAAAGATTGCCTGGTGAGCCCTGTGGGTCTCGCTAAGTTGCTGAGACTGGCCTCCAACCCATCATCCTCCAGGCTCAGCCTCCCAAGTCCTGGGATCACAGGCCTGTGCCATCACAGCCGGCCTGTTGTATATTTTCGTCTCATTTGTGTGTGATCAAGTACTTCTCAGGAAGCCCAGAAGCACAGCTACAAGAGATGGGGTCTGTCCACTGAGAATGTTCCTGTCTTTGTCCTTCCCTGTCCTGTTCAAGACCACCTGCAGGCAACAGCAAGAAAAACAGGAGACACCTTCCAGGCTGAAACTAACCAAAGAATCATCTGCCAAGACACAGAGAGGCTGGGTGTGGTGGTGCATACCTATAATTCCAGTACTTGGGAGGCTGAGACAGGAGGATCTCAGGTTCAAGGACAGCCTCAACAAGTAGTAAGACTTTCATTAACAATCTAGTGAGACTCTATTTCAGAATAAAAATAAAATAGGGCAGGGGGTGTAGCTCACAGGTAGAATGCTCCTGGATTCCATCCCCAGTACAAAAAAAAAAAAAAAAATAGAAATACACAGAGAAAACTGAGTCCCAAAATAGGGCAGGGGGTGTAGCTCACAGGTAGAATGCTCCTGGGTTCCATCCCCAGTACAAAAAAAAAAAAAAAAAAAAAAAATAGAAATACACAGAGAAAACTGAGTCCCTAAGTACAGGGCCATGTTGTCTAAGGCCAAAGGTAAATTACAAGTTGAAGGCAAGGTGAAATCAGGGTTCTGTGGACAGAAATCCAGACACAGCGGCTAAGACATGTAAGTCCCGGGCCACAAGCAAAAGCCAGTAATACCTTCAAAAAGCAAGACGTGTAGCGGCTCTTAGGATGGAATGTCGGAGCACATTGACCCAGCTCTGCCCAAACCACAGCCACACACCAGGCAAAGGGCAGAGCAGCCTGGGTGCCGCCCATCTGCCAAGTCCCCGGCTGCACATTAAGGCTTTACTAGAGTCGGGGGCAGGCCAGGTGCTATGAAATCAGAGAATGCACACTTAGGATTATACTGAAGAAAAATCATTTATTCATGTGAAATAGTCATGGCTGTATATACCATTCGGGACTGTCAGAACTACAGAAGTTCGAGGAAGAGGGATACTGGATGAGAAAGAAAACCTTTGCAGAAAACGGAGTCAGCACCCAGCCGCTTGGTGAGTTTATGTCCGCATCAGCTGGGTGACCACAGGACAAGAACAGTGGGTCCACGTCATCCCCCGGGGCTGAGTGTCACTAACTATGTATCGGGAGAAGGAAAAGAGGAGGTGGAGGATGTAGTCCATGAGGAAAGGGGACCCTGTCCCTGGGACTCTGTCAAGGTACTGAAACAGCAGAGCACAGCGGTGCATGTCTGGCACCCCAGTACTTGGGAGGCTGAGACTGGAAGATCAAAGATTCAAGGCCAGCCTCGACATCTTAGCAAGACCCTCTAAGGTCTCTAGTGAGACCTCTAAAAATAATAATAAAAGATAAGCTGGGCATGGTGGCACACGCTTGTAATCCCCATGCTTGGGAGGCAGAGACAGGAGGATCGCACAGGTTCAAAGCTGAGGCTGGCTTAGGAGACCCTAAAAAAAAGTATAAAAATAGATATGGGAGTGTACCCCGGAGGTAGAAGGGTTTCCAGGAACTCCAGTACCACAAATAAATAAATAAATAAATAAATAAATAAATAAATAAATAAATAAGGTTGAGGATGTAGCTCAGAGTTAAAATGTCCCTGACTTCAATCCACAGTCACACACACACACACACACACACACACACACACACACACACGCTAACGGGAGCCACCTGGTTAGTTCTCAGTCCTGTCCACCCAAGCCAACAGAGATTCCTGGGCCGGTCATCCATCCTATTCATCTTACAATTAAGGTGGACACACCGCCTGTGCACAAGTGATCTCACATAAGCCAAGGGAAAGTGCAGCCCAAATTCTGCATTTCCAGGAAAGAAGCCAAAAGAGGAATGGGGCCTCCTGGTTAAAAAATGGAAATCTCTTCCCCAATTAAATCCAGCAACTCAGAGCAGACACATAACTACAGCCCAAGAAGATAGAGCTATTGAGCCCATTTGGGGGACTTGGGCAGAGTCAAGTCAGAAAAAGAAGGGAAGCCGGGCGTGATGGCACAGGCTTGTAACCCCTGCGCTTGGGAGGCGGAGACAGGAGGTTTGGCTTAAGAGACCCTGTTTCCAAAAATAAAAAAGTATAAAATAAGTCTGGGAGTGTAGCCCAGAGGTAGAAGGGGTTCCAGGAACCCCAGTACCACCAAAAAGGAAGGAAGGAAGGAAAGAAAGAAAGAAAGAAAAAAAGTAAGAAAAAAAGGAAGGAAGAAAGAAAGGAAGAAAGAAAGAAAGAAAGAAAGAAAGAAAGAAGAAAGAAAAAGAAGGGAAAATGCATAGAAAAAGGGATGCGAGAATCAGCGTACTCATCCAGGGAATGAGGCGTGCTCCATCTCCAAGGCCCCTGACCCCGGGGCCACATGGAGGCTCCATTCTCCATCCTCCCAAACAAGCAGTCTAAAGGGTCTCTGTGCAGAGACGTGCAGCCCAGACTGGGCTAGGCTTTCTCACGGAGCCCATCGCAGCTGAAGGAGAAGTTGGCTCAGTGTCCAGCCGTTCTCCCCCTCTCCAGGCATCACATCAATAACACAAGCTTAGCAATAAATCTCTTCTGGAAGCTCAACTCTAAGTTCAGGGAGTGAAATACACACAGCAATGTCCTGGTCAGCTAAGAGGGGAGATCCTTAAGCAGAACACGGCCATTGCACTTCTTTTTGTGTGTGTGTGGGGGGGGGGGGGGGAGGTCTGGGGGTGGAACCCAGGGGCATTTGACCTCCGAGCTACACCCCCTGCCCTATTTTTTATTCTTTATTTTGAAACCAGGTCTCACTGAGTTGCAGAGGGCCTCACTGAGTAGCTGAGGCTGTCCGTGAACCGTGAACCGTGATCCTCCACTCAGCCTCCGGAATGCTGGGATTACAAGCGTGCGCCACCACAACCGGCTTGCCATTGTACTTCTTGATGGTGGTGATGGTGGTAAGGTCTGCTTTCTCATCCCACTGAAAGCATGCACCCAGTATCATGATCCTTGTTATGGAGGACACTGGGATACCCCTCCCCACCTCCAGAATCATCATCATCACCAAGGTAACCCATGATGCTAAAGTACATTTTGGGCATTGCAACTCAGGAGGAAATAAAAAGTGTGGAGAGTACTTGCGGGAAAATGTGCTAGTTTTAAAGACAAACAGAATGACAGCTCTATCTGGATCCTGACTCGGCCATCTGCCAGTTGGGAAACTATACGCGATTACTGCTAGCTCTCCAAAGGTGACTTCACATCCACAGAGAGGATCGTGAGGACGATGGGAAGAAGGGGTAGAACTGGAGCTAAGTTCTCGAACCTGGAGAGAGTCTCATGGAGGAGACTCTAGTAAGTAGACTCCACCATTCGTTTGGTGTTGATGACTTTACCACTGACTCTACAGTCTCGTCTGTGGGGAAGAAAGGAGGCAGGCCTCACCTTTATCCAGAAAGGGCAAAGGAAACACTCTAAAAGCTTTTGATTGGTTATCAGGAGGAGGAGGCAAAGGTTGCATCAGAGCTGTGGAAACTTGGTGAAATCTGCTTGAGTACTGACTTCTAGCACTTTCCAAAGAAAACAACAAGCTTGCAGCTAGAAGCTAGACAGAGGCAGCTTGGAGGCTGATCAGCCAGGGGACTGGACCAGCCACAGAAATGCTAGGAACCCCAGCTTCCTCATCTGGTAAGTGCAGCATGTGCAGCATCAGCACCAAGTGCAGCAGCTAGCAGCCCTCCTGGGACACACACGCCTTTATCACAAGACAATCGCTATTCTCCTCCCACTTCACTCTCTACACTGGCGTTTCCTACTGAAAGGTAAAAATGACCTATCACAGTGACGAGATTTTTTTACCCTGACATAGCAAAGAACGACACCTGGTAGCACCTGCCCAATCAGCATGGCTTCCTTGAGCTTGCACAATCCATGAACATGTGTCACTGTTCTCCAAAGAGAGCCAGGCTAGGTAGCAAGTACACAAAGCAAGTGGTATCGGGTCCCCTACCTCGAACTCAGCAGCCCGGAGATCAAAGCCGTCCCCCTCCCTGGGGGCACCTAGGAGATCCCCTTCCCCGTGAGCACAGGAATGTGTGGGCACCAAACAGCCATCTACACAGACCCACCTGTGCAGCTGCTTCTGGACTAGCTCTGGCCAGACTTCCCTGGGTGCTTAGTTTTCCCCAAGCCTGGCTGCAAATGCAGGAGCCTGGTGAGAAGCCTACCCCAATCCACTACCCTTAACTCCCATCATCCAGATTTTCCTACCAGGAAAGGAATCAAATCTGCCTCCCGAAGGTAGACTGGGAGCAGTCCATTGATTCTACAGGTATTCAATTAGGGAATGCATTTTCCTTTCTTTGATGAAGTCCCAGGTAAGAGGTGTCCTTTCAAGCCGGGCGTGGTGGCACATGCTTGTAATCCCAGCATTTGGAAGGCTGAGACAGGAGGATTGCTGTATGCGGGCAGCTTCAGCTACTTAGTGAGGCCCCTTGCAACTCAAACTCAGTGAGAGCTTGTTTCAAAATAAAGAGTAAAAAGTAGTGCTGGGGGTGCCGCTCAGAGGTAGAATGCCCCTGGGTTCCATCCCCAGTACCACAAAAAAAAAAAAAAAAAAAAAAGGAGGTGTCCTTTCCAAGCCTTGAGCTCTATTGCAGGGACAATCTTGCTGCGCAAGGAACAATCACCCAGCTGCCAGGCTGCCAGGCTGTGCTGAGCAAGCCCAGAGCTAAATGCCAGCTTTTTGATGGAGCAAGTTGAAGCCTCCATGCAAAATCGGACACATGCCAGGTGTGGGCACACACCTGTAACCCCAGTACTTGGGAGGATGAGACAGAAAAGATCACCAGTTTTGAGACCAGCCTTGGCAACTTAGCAAGACCCTGTATCAAAATTAAAAAATAAAAGGGTTGGGGGGCTCGGAGAGAGAATGTCCCTTAGTTCAATCCCTAGTACTACAGGGGTCGGGGGCAAAGACAGAAACACAGGTTCAGAGTCAGAGGAGGAAGAAGCTGCTGAGGGGCATGGATCTGTCAGCTTTCACTGAGCATTAACATGTCCTGGACACTCTCCCAGGTACCAGGTACACAAAGGTAAACACGATTCCCTGCTCCCTGAAGTATACATTCTGCTGTATTATCCCACAGTGCAATTCGTTGGCAGGAAACATTTGGTGGTACCTGGCTGCATTGATTTCCCTTCCCAAGGACCTTTGCTTCCATCTTCAGAATCCTGATGGCTCTGGGAAGGAACGCTGCCTCTACCCACAGATGCAGGTGTGAAGCCTGTGCCCACGGGAGAGTCAATCAACGCCCCCCGCATCTACTGACCACAGGCATGGGCCAGCCCTCAGGAAAGCCCACACAAAGAATCCCAGAGGCAAGAAGTCTGCAGATGCTGCTACCCTTTCAGCAAAGAAATTCAAAAAGGAAGCTGTGTGCAGCAGAAGAAAAGAATCAGAGAAAAATAGACCCACAGGTAATAGCCCTGCCAAGCACAAACCCCAGACGTCTTAGCTATGTGAACAACCACAATAACCCATTGTCTAAGCTGGTTCAAGGTGGTTTCTCTGGGATCTAATCAGACTCCTCTCGGGGATGAGGAACCAAGCCCAGAGATACCTACACAGTCCCAGGAGCGATGGTTCCTGAGGTCAGGACTCCCTTTTGAACCCTGGCTTCATCTTCAAAGTTGCGGGACCTTAAGGATAGTTCTTAATGCCTCTACGCCTCGGGTCCCAGAGGTGACTCAGGACATCCCAAGGTGAGGGCTGGGAGCTCTGGAAGCGCCTGCTCTGAACCTGACCAGAGCTTGGCTCTCTTCTTCCTGCTGGAACTCTGGCTGGTGGGTAGCTGGTGCTGGCCCGAGAAGTGTATTTGTTGACCCTTGTGCAGGAAAGGAGCTGGGGTGAGTAGTGATTTGGAGACAAGTGACATCGCCAGGTGGCCCACGGGACTGGTGAATTGTGAATGCCAAGCAGGCATCTCCCCCAGGCTGGAGTTGTACAGACCGATGATGCCCAGGGTGCCAGGGGCCAAGGGAAAGGATTTGGAAATGGGGGATTGAGCAAGGTCCTGTCTCAACTGTGGGGACAGAGGAGGGATGGGATAAAAGAGGGCACTGACAGTGACCGGGAAAGCCATGCTAGGAAAAACTGAACAGCACAGGACCCCAGCAGAGTGGAGAGAGGAAGGGAGCACCACAGCTCCTCAGCTAACCACATCCAGGCTTTCCACTTAGAAATTTAATTAAAACCCCAAATACCTAAATTTCCTGGCTGTTCTGCCAATGACCACAGATCCCCTGAGATTCAGGAGAAAAAAACTCCCTCAGCCCTGCTCTGGAGTCCTAAACAAGTCTGGCCTGAGGCCCAAAGAGGAGGGACCACCTGGGGAGGAGTCACAGGGAGGAACCCCCCCTCAGAGAAAAATGCCACCCGGTTCTGTCCAAACAACTGCAAGAACAATGGCTTTGCTTTCTGCTGCTTAATTCTAAAAGTAGAAAGAAATATCATGATGAAAATATAAAAATATCGGGGCATGGTGGCACACACGTGTAATCCGAATACTCGGGAGGCTGAGACAGCAGGGTCACACGTTTGAGACCAGCCTCAGCAACTGAGCAAGAACTTATTTCAGAATAAAAAAAAATAAATAAAATAGGGCTGGGGTTGAAGCTCAGAGGTAGAACCCCCATGGGTTCAATCTCTAATGCCAAAAATAAAAATAAAAATGGAAAAGAACCACTTTTACGGTGGCTGCAAAGGCAAGAGGCCACTTTCCCCTGCCTACTGATGGGAAGCGCAGAGACAATCACAGCCTGCCTCCTGGATTCTGAACCCCTGGGACAGGTTGAGCCACAGTCTCAGCCAGAAAGCTCTAGAAGAAGGTAGCAATCCCTTCGCCCCAGCCAGGTCCCCAGCTCTCCACAGAGCCGCCACGGAAACCTGTTGTCTATCTCTGGGCTCAAACTTGGATGTGTGTGTGTGTGTGTGTGTGTGTGTGTGTGTATGATTTCTAATTGAACCCAGGGGTAGTCAACCTCCGAGCTACACCCCCCTTCCCAATTTTTCATTTTTTTATACTTTATTTGGAAACAGGGTCTCACTAAGTTGCTGAGAGCCTCACTCAGTAGCTGAGGCTGGCTTCGAACCTGTGCAATCCTGCTGTCTCAGCCTCCCAAGTGCTGGGACTGCAAGCGTGCGCCACCACGCCCAGCTCTATATTATTTATTTTGAAACATGTTCTAACTGAATTGTAGAACACCTCACTACTTGCTGAGGTTGGCCACAAACCTGTGATCCTCCTGTCTCCGCTTCCCAAGTACTGGGATTACAAGCATGCACCACCATGCCCGGCTTTTAAAAATGTATTTCTTAAGCCATTTCGCCATGCAGGAAAGAGTTCTCTGTTTAAATAAATATAAATTTAAATAAATGTATATGTAAGTGACATATCACTAAATGTAAGTGATATATATCACTAAATTTATAGGTATATATCACTAAATTTATATATAAATTATCACTAATTTTTCTGTGATATATATAGAAAGTGATATATGAGTATATATGTTATATATATATATATATATCACTTACAAACTTCATATATGAATATATATACCACTTGACACTTGAGCAAACTTCATATATGAAAATCTGACCCTGCAGGACAGGTTGGCAGAGCAGATTTATCCTGGAGTTCTCTCAAATCAGGAGCTCCGTCTCCATCCTCTCAGTCCCACTTCGCACTAAAGCTTCCCCAACTCCCTCTTCTCTCGGCGTCCCCCGGTTCAGGAGTGCGGGGCAGTGCCTTCCCACCTCTCTTCACTCCCCTGCACCTTAAGGCCCTCCTCTGCAGAATGAAATGATGCCTCTTTCACCGGGCTGAGGATAACATCAATGGGACATGGGCAGGAAGGCACCAAAAACAAAAACAAAAAAAACCCTCCAGCTTCAAGAATCAGGAGCTCAGGAGCATGCTAGATCACCTAACCTCTTAATTTAGTAAGAATAGCCAGCAGGTTCGGAGCTGGGTGCCACCCACGTAAACTCTGCTGCGCCCTGGTCCCCTGGGCATGTAACTCCGAGTGGCGATCACTTCCTCAAAGCTAACAGTGCCTCACACCCACCACTAGGAGGGCAGAAAGGAGAGAGGGAACGGGGGACAATGGAAGGAGGGAGAAAGGGAGGAGAAAGAAAATTAGGAAAAGGTAGGAACCAATATTGGCAAGAAAGTGCAGTGTCAGTCCGGGATGTAAAATGGTGTGGTTGCTGCAGAAAACTGTGTGGCAGTAGTTCTTCAACAAATATTAAACGTAGAATTATCGTATGACCCAGCAATTCCACCTATGGTCATACGTTCAAGATCACCGAAAGCGGGAACCTGCGTGGGTATTTGCATATCCACGTTCGTGACAGCATTGCCCACGGGGGCCAAGAGTTGGGCACCAGATGCCTGTGGATGGTAGATGAACATGATGTGGTCTATATGCACAAGGAGATAATAATCGGTCCTAAAATGAAAGGAAATCGAACAAGTGCTACGGCTTGGATGAACGTTGAGGATTCCTGCTAGGTGAAATACAGCACACACAGAAAGACAAATACTGTCTGACTAGACTTGCACGAGGTCCCCCATGAATGGTCAAAGTCATAGGGACAGGAAGTGGAGTGGTGGTACCCGGGCTGGGGTAGGAGGGATGGTGAATTATTGTTCAATGGGGACAGACTTTCACTTTGGAAAGAGAAAGAGCTGTAAAGATGGGCGGTGGTGTTGTTTGCACGACATAGTAAATGTACTTCACACCGCCAGTACTGCATACTTAAAAATGGATAAGATGGTAATTTTTATGTTGTATGTATTTTATCATAATAAAAAAAATTGGTTTCACGTGGTGGCACACGTTGGTAATCCCAGCATTTGGGAGGCTGAGACAGGAGGATTGTGGTTTGCAGACAGCCTCAGCTACTACTTAGGCCCTCTGCAACTGAGTGAGACCCTGTTTCAAAATACAGAATAAAAAATGGGGCTGGGGGTGTAGCTCAGAGGTAGAATGTCCCTGGGTTCCATCCCCAGTACCGTAAATAAAAAATGGTTTCAATATTTTTGTATTTGTGGCCCTGGAGACGGAACCCAAGGGCATTCAACCTCTGAGCTACACCTCCAGCCCTACTCTTTTTCTGTGTGTGGTACTGGGGTTCCTGTAAGCCCTTCTACCTCTGGGCTACACTCCCAGACCTATTTTATATATTTTTTAAATTTGGAAACAGGGTCTCTTAAGCCAGCGCAGCTGACTTCAAACCTGTGCGATCCTCCTGTCTCCGCCTCCCAAGCGCGGGGATTACAAGCGTGCGCCACCACGCCTGCCCCCCCCCAGCCCTACTTTATTTATTTTGAAACTGAGTCACTAAATTGCTGAGAATCTCTCTGTGTTTCTGAGGCTTCTCTTAAGCTTTGGATCCTCTTGTCTCAGCTTCCCAAGTACCATGCCTGGCTCCAGCTCAATTTTTAAAAATTAATTAAGTGAAGGGGGCACATCTGGAGAAATAATAATTGCCAATTCAAGGTCCTGAGGGTTTCACTTCCCGGGCTGAAGTTGTGCCCCTGGGTCAGCATCTCAGACATCCCCATCTCTGCATAAGGCAGTGGAGACTTTCCTCGGCCAAGACTACTGTGTCCTAAAGTAACCTTTAGATTGGCTCCAGGACCACCAGAGGCCACCTGTAGAAGAAGCAAAGGGGTTGCACCAATGCCAAAGGAAGCATCCAGCAGGTGCTCAATAGTTGCAGAATTAAGGAAATAATTCTACCAGCACATGACTGAAAATATGTCTGTAATTAGGTGAAAGGACATACCCCTGGATGGCTCACAAAGCATATCCTGAAACCCCTAAGCAGCCTCCAGATGGACTTGGTGGTCAGACAGGGAAGGTCCCTCCTAACCTGCCCTGAGTAGGTTTCTCAGTCCAGTAGAAGCAAAACAAATTGCTAACGTGAAATGAGGTTGGTGACTCACTTTTTAGGCATAAAAATGAGACCCTAGAGACTGGCATCTTCCAAACCATGAGGCAGGGTGCGCTGACAGAGCTGAGGGAAATCTAGAGCTCTGGAACTACAGAACCGCGTCGTTGGCCCACACCTGGCCACTTCTGTCCAACCACACGCAAAGGCACCTGGCCTCAAGACTTCCTTGCAAAAACCTGTACCAACACACCAAATACGGGAGGAGGAAGGGATGATTCACCGTTAAAAAAAGAATTCCTGGACCCAAACTTGCCACTTCAGCATTCTCCTGGGTTGCTTGGCTCCTCCAGGCCTTTTGGCTATTGTATAATCAACCCAGATTGGTTTGGTACAGGCTTCTCCCCTCCCCCTAGTCTGTAAGGCAAGGGAGGCCTCTTGATTGTGAACAAGGTGTTCTTAGCTCATGGCAATAGTTGAAAGGAAGAAATCCATGCATGGTCATTCCTGTCCTCAACTGAAGTGAACTGTATACATCTATCAATCATGGGACGAGGGGGTGGTAACTTGGTGGGCAGTACCCCATCCGCTCCTTAATGATAGTGGCATTGCCTCGGACAATGGTGGCCAGAAACCAAAGTAGCACCTGTTTGCACAGGCACCTGGACAAATGCATCTACTTAGGGAAACTTCCAAGCTCCCCAGGACTTCACACTCCAGAGCAAAAAGACTAAAGGTCTACCTAATTGTTATGGTTCAGAACCGTGGCTCCTTTATCATGCCCCCACATGCCGCCACTTCAGTCTTCACCCAGAACTAGGGGCACCTGATTTCAAGACGTTTGGGTAAATGTCTGTACCAACAAACCATAAAAGTGTAAGGGGGCTTGCAGGCCAATTTGGGGTAAGCTTGGGAGGCTTCCAGAGGAGAAAAAGTGAGCTTTGTAGTTGAGTAAGCTCCAAGAGAGAAAGGTTTAATGTAGGTTTTAGCAGGCCAAAAATCAGTCAACCCTCAGTTTCCTAAAATGTCCATCTCTATCCGAGTGGTCAGGAAAGTATGTCAGAAGAGCAAGCTCCCAGGCCACCTCGCCAGCCCAAAGCAAATCAAAAGAGAACCCCTAAAGGTGAGCCACTAGACATCTTCATTTTAACCAAGTTCTCCAAGCAACTCATGCGTGTGCAAATCACTGTCGAAATGTGGGAGACAGTCAAGCAACCTCAAAGTGAACAGTCCCACTGGGTGGACATCAATCTGGGAAGAGAGAGCTCAGGACCAGGCTGAGGAGAGGGACCAGGCAGGTGCGGACAGCAGCGCCCACTGTTCCCAAACTGTTTAGTTGCCACATTGTCAGAAGCCCTCTCCCAACACTTCCTGTTAGGACTGTCCCTGGAGCTGCCCGGTTCCCAACAACTCTGTGCTATGTATGAGGACAGAGGAGATAAATGGACCTTTACCCAAAGACAAGTTATACAGTTCAGGTAAGAAAGCGGAAATGCCCAAAAAGGAAGAGAAAAAAAAAAAAAATCAAGTCCAGGCAGCCAGACTCGAATAGCTACAGACTATCTGGATCAGGGGAATGCTCAGTTGAGACGGAAGTAACCTTAACATTTCTTGACCCCCCAAACAAACATCACCTCCACGCTCTGCAGGAAGCCATGCTGCCCTGGTAAATAGAGCAGGGACCCCAGCAGAGAGCATTAATCTGCATGCATCATTGGCCAGAGGCTCAGACTCTCTGGGCAGAGCACAGGAGACCAGCTGTGATAAATCAGGAAGGCCTCCTAGCAGAAGAAAATGGAAGTTTCGTGGCCAGATAAGCTTCAAGGCTCGACTTAGGCTCTACCTGGCCAAGCAAATTCTTGGGTTTTCTGAACCTGTACACTCTTTTTTATGCAAAGACTCTGGGCCAGGCTCCATCCACATGAGCTGTTTCCTCAAACCCTCGCAGCCCGGCTCTCCTCACCCCAAATCTTCTCCGGGGACATAAATCCTCTATAGAAAAGAGAACTCATTTCTCTGCCCCCCCATTATGTGATAATATCCTCCATCTATTCCGAGGCCAGAGCAAGAACGCGAGTTCCTTTCGCTCTGCCCAGATGACCAGGAAGTACAGCCCAGGTTGGGTCTGCACACTGAGCACTGGGACACACCTGCGGGGTGAGTCAGCCGCGCAACACTGCAGGGTGAGCCTGTCAACCGCCTGCTCTCACGCACACCGGGCGACAGCCGGCTCCCTGCCCCCTCCCTGGAGACGTGTCGGGACAGATTGGGTAATAACCCAATTTTTACTCAACCACATTCCCCACGGAGGTTTGGGGAGAGGGAAGGGGGAGGGACAGAGGATGGTTTTATCCTGATGGTTGTATCATTTTTGGTGAGGGCCCCTCCAGGGCCTGGGTTGGATGTGATTCAGCTGCTATCACTGATGAGGAAGAGAGTTAACCTGGGGAGGAAGGTGGGTGGAGATGCCATCTCGATTTTAAACCTTTCGCGGAACAAAGGACCGTCTGCTGTGTGCCCCTCGGACTTTTGTAAGATAGCGTCATAGGACCAGGGACTAGACCCTGCACCAGAAAAGGACATTTGTGGGACAACTAAAGGAATAAGAATAAGGCCTGCAGAAGAGTCGTAAGCACTGTATCAATGCTGAGGTCCTGTGCCTGATCGCTGTACCGTGAATAAGTCAGATGTTAACAGGTGAGGACGCTGGATAAAGGATACAGGGAAATTCTAGGCACTATTTTTTTTTCAACTTTCCTGGAAATCCAAATTTCTAACAAAACCAATTTTTTTTTAAGAAAAGACAATATTTTAACTTAAATGCATAAACCCTAAAACAATTCACATCCCAGTTCCGAAGGCAAATTTTAAGTTATTCTCATACCAGTGCTGATTAACTCTGATCCAGGAGGAAAAAGAACTGAACAGAAGCCCAACTTCACTCAGCAGCCGTTACCCCTGTCCCGCGCCCTCTCCCCAAGACACCCTGCCCCTGTGTCCCCTCCTTGAAACGCAGGAGCCTCAGATGCATGAGCGGCAGCCTTTGCCTCTAAAGCCACCTCGGAAACATCCACCAATAGAAGGGCCCCTTCCACTTCAGCCCTGAGAGACTTACAGCAAAGAGAAAAATGCCTGGGGATTTTCCAGAGGACATCATCTCAAATGTGAACAAACCCGTGTGTACAAAAGGACTGCATTATTTCTAAGGGTAAACGTCTGGGGATACCTCAGTGTTCAACAGTAGGGGAATTATCCAGCAAGTGATGGACCAGCGCCTGCAGCAGAATACAGCATTACATCACATGAAAGACACAGTCAAGTAAAATTAAGGGGGACAAAAAAGCAGGAGACGAAGTTAGGCATATGACAGAATTTCACCCAAGAGGAAATACCTCAATTGGCAGCATTACGATGGTAGATTTTTTTTTCCCCCTGCTTTTTACAAAGCCTTTTGTAGTTTTCTTTAAAGGATGGAGAGGTGGTGCTGCAGGTCACTGGTCAGTGGGGCAGTTTCAGCAGCTTCACTCCCAAGGGCAGGCTGAGTAGAGAACTGGGGAGGCAGAGGGTTGGGGGAGTGCAGAGACCATGCTATGCCCACCCTGGGACCAGTGAGGCCAGTGGCAGCCCAGGGCCACAGGTTCCCAGGAAGGAGCGGTCACACCAACTAAATTCACCATTTTCCCGTGTCTGCTTCCTGGCCCTCTCCCCCTTCCTGAGCAGGTGCTGGAACCCCGAGCACTGACCAGGAAGAGCCTTGACCACTTCTAGTTTTCCATGAATGAGGAACTTCCGGGTGGGAAACAGATCATCACAGACGGGTTCTAAACTAGAATCTACAGGCTATGTGGGAAGGCAGAGGGGGGATTCCACATCTGGCAAAGCATCCCCAGAAAACCATGTTCAGGAGCAGGGTACTGGAGCTGAACACAGGGGTCAAAGGAGAGAGAAGGAAAAGAAGGAGCTTGCTTTATCTGTACACCAAGGGCAGCGCTGCCCATTCATTCAGTCAAAGAACATCTACTCCTTATCTTCAGGATCACAGGCACCTAGCTGCCCCAAGTCGGGCAGACACAAAACAGCAAGCAGAGAAGGAGCCTGTGGATATACAAGTGGCTTGTTTCCAGTATTGGTTTCAACTTAATTTTCTCTCCCACCTGGGCCCAGAAACCTCTTCCCTTACAAGTTGTGCAGGAGGAAGGAGGAGGAGGGGTAGATGGCAGGCGAAGGACCCAATTCCTGCCATCTCCCACCCATTCAGGAAGCCTGCCCACACCCTGGCCAAACGCATCCCGGCTTCCGCAGATGGTGGTCGAGTCCTTTCAGTAAAGCTCTTCTGCAAACGCCCCAGGCCCCTCCTGGCCCCAGCGACCCGCCTCATAGCGGTGTCTATGCGGTGGGCCCCAGCAGCGCCCGGGGTGCCAGCGGCCAGACGCCTGGAGCTCAAGCCACTCGCCAAGTAACGGGCCCTGGAGGGCGACCTGGCGGGACGGCCAGCGCCAGCCCATGGTGGGGCACAAGGATGCGGGCGCTTCCCTCGCCAAGACTCTGTCCCGCCAAGGCAAGCAACCGCTCCGCAGCCCAGGAGACTTGAATGAAAGACGATGGCCAGGAACGCCCAATATAGGGGTGATCGCAGGTCACTGTACCCTGGGGGCAGAGGGATAACTACAAGGACCTCCGAGAAGAAACTAGGAAAAGCCACCACGCCGGGGCGCAAACCAGATCGCCTCCCGGGAATTGCAGGGAAACTCACCTCCAGATGCGCGGTCGACGGTCAGGTGCAATCAATCCAAGGAGAGGGCCGAGGTCCCGGGTCTTCGAAGCCCAGCTAATAAGCACCAAGTAATCCATGTGAGGGGCCCCCGTCCCTTTCCCCACTCTCTTTCCGAGGCCAAAGCACCGCCAGCTTCTGCGCCGCCGACCCGCGGAGGTGGCGGGGGGCTCGCGCCCCGGGTTCCCCAGCGGCAGCCTCGCGGTCCCCAGGGGTGGGCGCTTGCACCGGGCGGGACCCGGGCATCCCGGGGACTCCTTAGAGCGCATCCCGCCTCCCCGCGCCTGGAGAGCACAGGTCCCGCAAGCAGATCCTCGGCGCACATCGCCAGCGCCGACCCAAGATCCACGCCTGGTAAACCCGGCTGCCAAGTCCAGAAAAGTGCCAGCGATAAATCCTCTCCCATGTGGCGTAGGATAGGCTGAGGACTCGCGGGAGAGAAGCTCACCCAGCTGCAGATGCCGGTTAACAGGCCGGCACCCTCCCGCCCCGTGCCGCCGCCTCCGCGTTCTGCAGAGGCTCTGGCCATTTGGCGTATTTATACGAGGTGGATAGAGGGGGCGGGGCGGACGGCAAGGGGCGGGGCCGAGCGGCTTCCTGGGAGTTGTAGTTTTGTCTACCCAGAACACCTGTCCTTCTTCGCTCCCGTCTTCAGTGAACAAGGCTGGGATCGGGATCACCATCTTGTTACCGGTTACACTGGGTTTAGACTGGCCTTTGCGCAGGTGAGCCCGAGAATTTTACCCCCGACATACTTTAATATCTCTAGCTGCAATCAAACTCAGGCTAAACTAACAGACTGTGTGACCTTCCGGGAGGGATAGGTGACCCCCATATGCCCGAATTCTTAATAATCGAGCACAGATAGGAATGTCAGGACCTGAGTCTGCAGGGTATTTGCCTGGACCGCAGTACCTGGGGAAGACAGAGGGTGGCTGGATCCTGCCTTTATTTATTTATTATTTATTTATTATTTATTTATTTATGATGTTGAGGGTTGAACCCAGGGGCATTCCACCTCAAAGCTACACCCTCAACCTGATTTTGTATTCTTTATGTTGAAACATGGTCTAAGTTGCAGAGAGCCTCACTAAGTAGCTGGAGCTGGCCGTGAACCTGGATCCTCCTGTTTCGGCCTCCCAAATGCTGGGATTACAAGTGTGTGCCACCACGGCTGGCTAGGATCCTGCCTTTAATATGAATGGCTGGTGTTTCCTTAGGTTTGACTTCATGACACCCTTCCCCAAAACAGCTGCTACCCTGAGACCTACCTAGATTAAAATTCTGAAGCTGTGGTTTCCAACCTTTGTTTTCTGTGCACACCTTCCCCTTTATTTAACACCTGCCACCGAGCGCCTGCAGACATTGGGTAGGAAGTTAGGAGCCCTCACACCAGCAGCTCACAAGTCTGCAAGAGGGGGAAAGAGCCTTATGATACGGGTACGGATACACAAGGCCTGTCTGGGCCAAGGCACTAACCCTGGCTGGGGACATCAGCAGAGCCTTCTGAAGGGCTGGTGTCTGAGCTGAGCTTTGAAAGAGCAGTAAGCAGATAGGTAAGCCAAGGTACATAAACACAGCAAGAACAAAGAGTGGAGAACTGTCTGGGGAAACAGAATGGGTATTCCAGAAGGGGACAAGATAAGGACCTAGGAATTCTTCCCTGGAATCCCAGAATAAAGTACTCCTGACTGGGGTACCTAGAACAACAGGGTTATAGCCGGGTATAGTGGTGCACACTTGTAATCCCAGTACTTGGGAGGCTGAGACAAGAGACTCGCAGGTTCATGCCAGCCTCGGTAATTTAACAAGGCCCTCTGCAACTTAGTGAGCTCCTGTTTCAAAATAAAGAATTAAAAAAATAGGGCTAGGGGTAATAGCTCAGGAGGTAGAATGCCCCTGGGTTCTATTCCCAGTACTGCAAAACAGAAACTGCTAGTAAGAGCTAACTTTTAAGAGAAAGGTAAGTAAATGTAGGCGTACACAATGAATCACCTAGTCTGTGCCCTCTTATGTCTTGTTAGGTTTTAACTGAATCCCAGGGAGATCATTTAAACCATAGTTAAAGGGTGAGGAAACCTCTGTGTCTTGTGAGCTCTTTTCAAATGGCTCTGAGACAACACTAGTTGGGTTATTTTCAGCCTCATCTTTTGTTGGAAAGAACTCAGAACAGTGATAATGAATACCTCAAATAAGACCTCTGTGACAAATTCTTAGAATTCAGCTGACCTAAAGGGAACTGAGAGATTCCAGTGATGTAGGCCCCAGCAATAAACAACCGCTGAGCCTGTGGGAGCCTGTGTTTGAGATGGAACTAGAAACACATAGGAGCACTTGAAGGAGCCCGAGAGCAATTCATGGTGGGACAGAGAGAGGGGTCAGTCTCTTAGATACCCAGAGACACTCAAGGTCATGGTATACATGCCCCTGAGTTCAATCCCCAGTACTACAAAAACAAAACAAAAACAAACAAACAAAAAACAACAGGAATGTGTTTTTCCACAGTTGTACAAGTTGGTGGTCCAAGGTCAAGGTGCTAGCTGGGTTGGTTCTGCCTTCTGGGGTTGTGGGGGAGAATCCGTGGGGGGCCTCTCCAGCTTCTGTGTGTTGCTGGCTATGGTCAGCATTCCTGAAGCATCTCCCCATTCACACATCCATTTCCCTGTGTCTTTCCACACACCTCTGGAGTCTCTGCAGACTCCTTCTGCAGTCTCTGTCTCTTGTTGCGTGTTCTTTTTATAAGGGCACCAGTCCTGTTAGGTTAGGGGCCCTACTTCAGTAGGACTGCCCTTTAACTGATTACATTCACAATGACCCTATTTCCGAATAAGGTTACCTTCTGAGTACAGGAGACCAGGACTTCCACATACGAGGGAGACACAGTTCGACCCATGACGGGCCTTCTACGACTCGCTGCCCTGGTAACAACCACTGTCACTAACTGGTCCCTCTCATAAGAGCAAGCACGGTCAAGTGAAGTGAAACCACAGTTCACTATGGTAGAAGGATGCCGCTTTCCTGTGGTCAGAGTGGGGCTTCTGAAAAAAAGTGGCCTCAGGGACAAGAGACCCAGGTTTAAACTGACGGGAGGCACCTGGGTATGATCCACCAGGGGAGGGAAATGGAGTCAGGAGAGAGAGAAGGTGGCTGGCTGGTCAGGGGTGCCTCGGTCTCCCCTAAGGACAGGGTCTATTTTCCACCTGCTGCTGCGGTTGAGTTTGTGCCCATTCTGAGACTGGTTTGACCACTTTTTCAGAAAATACTGTTCTCCAACAAAAGGAACCAGGGATGCTTGGAGAAATGGTTGATTTTAGGATGGAGAGGCAAGAAATATACAAGATAATACACCAGGCATGATGGTACACACCCCAGATAATACACCAGGCATGATGGTACACACCCCTAATCCCAGAAACTTGGGAAACCAAGAAAAAATGGCAAGTTTGAGATCAGCCTGGGCAACTTAGTGAGATCCTGTCTCAAAATAAAAGAATAAAAAGGGCTGTGATATAGGTCAGTGGTAGAGCACCACTGAGTTCAATCTCCAGTACTGTGAAAAAAGTAAGAAAGGAAGGAAGGAAGGGAAAGAGGGAGGGAGGAGAAATATATAAGATTGGAAGATGAGCTAGAATATGTTGTAGTAATGTTCAAAAGATGAGAAAATGCTAAAATGTACATGTACGTACACACACACACACACACACACACACACACACCATAACAGTGGGACTATGGCAAAGGGATACGGAGACCAACTGAGCTTCTAGTGGCCAAAGTTGGGGAATGATTTGAACAACATAAGTAAAGTAGTCTTGGATCATAATCCAAAATATAAAATGAATATTCCTGGGTCCATAATGATATAATTAAGTGATTGAATAAACAAATACACAGGGAAACTAATTTCTCATACAGAGTCATTCCCAAAGCGTGTGCCCACATTGCCCTCATGGGGTAGGGGAAAATGCCCTGCTTCTTAAGTATATGGTGATTTCCTTCTAAAAGTAAGGGAAGAGCTGGGCGTGGTGGCGTACGCTTGTAACCCCAGCATTTGGGAGGCTGAGACAGGAGGATCGCGGTCCATGGACAGCCTCAGCTACTTAGTGAGGCCTCTGCAACTCAGTGAGACTCTGTTTCAAAATAAAGAAAAAAATAGGGCTGGGAGTGAGTGCAGCTTAGAGGTAGAATGCCCCTGGGTTCCATCCCCAGTACTAAAAAAAAAAAAAAAAAAAAAAAAAAAGGAAAATGCAGAAGAGAACTCCTTAACATCTTGTCAACAACAACAAAAAAAGGATCAAATTCCAATTGGGGGGTCTACCTGCAAAATCCTTGACTAGTACCCCTCAAAACTGCCAAGGTCATCTACAACGAGGCAAGTTTGCAAAACTGTGGCAACTCAGAGGGACCTACGAGGTCACAATGACTAAGCGTGGTATTCTGAATGGAATCCTGGGGCAGAAAAAGGACGTTAGATTAAAAACTAGGAAGTATGAATAAAGTCTGGACTTTATTTAATGTATGGACATTAATCCCTAACTCAAAAATGTACCACACTAACAGAAGATGCCAGCAATAGGGTTGGGTGTGGGATAGATCTTTACTATCTTTGTAGTGTTCCAGAAATCTATTCTAAAATACATTTCTTATACCTTAATATTCAGTGGGACATTTCACCCACTTTGTCTTCTTCAAGAGTTTCTTGGCTAGCCAGATGTGGTGGCACACAACTGCAATCCTAGTACTTGGGAGGCTAAGACAGGAAGATCACAGGTTTGAGGCCAGCCTCAGCAACTTAGCAAGATCCTGTTTCCAGATAAAAAGTAAAATAGTGCTGAGGGTGTAGCCCAGAGGAGGACACCACTAGGGTCAATTCCAGGCTCATGCACACACACGCACATGCACGCGCGCACACACACACACAAAGGCAGTGAGGTGTGGTACAATATCAGTACTTGGAAGGCTGATCCAGGCTAACCTTATCACACTTAGCAAGATTCTTAGCAATTGAGCAAGACCCTGTTTCAAAATAAAAATAAGAAAAAAATGGGATTTGGGGGTGTAGTTTAAAGGTAGAATGCCCTTGGGTCCAATTCACAGTACCAAAAAAGAAAAGCAGTTGGACCTTAGAGAGGTATAAAATACCCTACATGGTGTCTCACCAGTAATAGGTCTCAGTTAATGCTAGTGATCAATCCAGTGAGCCCAACTCTTCTGCCTTCCTTCTGCCCCCATCTTGCACAGGGAGCTCTTCCTCATCCTACTCCCCCTTGTAAAAACGAGGGGATAAAGGACTGGACAGAGAAGATATGGGTCTCCATCATCACAGAAAGTTTCTGCAGCATCAGGACTACCTGAGACCTGATTAAACATGTAGAATCTCGACTCGAGCATATAGCTCAGTGAAAGAGAACTGTCTAGCATGCACTAGGCCCTGGGTTTGATCCCCAGTGCTGCAAAGAAGGAAGAAAAGAAGGAGGAGGAGAAGAAGAGGGAAGGAAGAGGAAAAATGGGAGGAAGAGAGAAGGGAGAGGAGGTAGAGAAAGAAAATGAGGAGGATAAAGAGAAGGAGGAAGAGGAGGAGGAAGAAAAGGAGAAGGAAGAGGAAGAAGAGGAGGAAGAGGAGGAGGAGGAGGAGGAGGAAGAGGAGGAGGAGGAGGAGAGGGGCGGAGAGAATCAGAATCTCCCACTGTACACCAAACATCAGAAGCTGTATCTTCAAGCCAGGCGTGGCGGCACACGCTTGTAATCCCAGCATTCGGGAGGCTGAGACCAGAGGATCTTGGTTCGCGGACAGCCTCGGCTACTTAGTGAGGCCCTCCGCAACTCAGTGAGACCCTGTTTCAAAATAAAGAATAAAAAATAGGGCAGGGGGTATAGCTCGGAGGCCAAATGCCCCTGGGTTCCATCCCCAGAGCCACATACACACAAAAAAAGAATCTGTAGCTTCTGATGGACGTGATTTTAATTTTTACTATTGCAAGTATACATAAATACAGAAACAATTATAGTTTTTTAAACATCAAGGGAAAAAAACTCTCAGACAGAGTGTTTGTTTTAACCAAGTAGAACATATCCTCTGTCTCGTTCTGCAACATTCTCTTTTTCTGTTAACAATGTGTTTTGGAGAACTTTCATAAAACTAGCAGTTCAAAGGAGAAACAGTTTGACATGGAGAAAATTCAACAAAGTCCGAGACTGGCCCGATGCCCCACACAGTGCGGATGTCTCAGATCACAGGATACGCGCACTGGCTGGTTAAATGAGCTTGGTGCCGATGCCCAAAATTATCAAAGGGGACGTGGACACATGGAGCCAGAAGGAAAACAACGTGTTATGCTCCAGGCGTGAGAGGGCGTATGGATGCGATTTAATCACGTAAGGGTTTGTTCATGCTGGGTACAGAGATTCAAATAACTAGACAACAGAGAGACACAGACAGAGCGCAGCCAAAAATTAAAATAAATAATGCTAGGATTCAGTGGAATCCTAGTGGCTCAGAAGAGGACAGCCAGACTGTTAGAATGTCAGGCAATTGGAAGTGTGAGCCATTCCGCCATCTGCAGTCAAGGTCGTGGCAGAGGGTGGGGTCGTCAGAGTCCAGCCCTTCCTTCCTTTGCATGTTCCAAGATGATCTGGGTTTATCTACCCTCTTTTGGTCCCTTTCTGCTTTCGAACACACTCCATGCGCAATCATAAATGATAAACAACCTTGGAGAGCTCCAGCCTGGCTCCGTGCCAGGTGTTTACAAACATCTGCTGCTTGTGATAACCCTCTGATGCAAGAGATACGGGAAATAGGATTATTGCTGATTCCTAAACGGAGCTTGCTCAGGGCCACCATCCCATCTATCATCCCCATTCTACCCTCCTGGCTTTATTGAGGGGACCCAACCCTCTCTGCCTCCTGGGGAGCAGCCGCCTCTGGGGATTGCTCTTACCCTTAGCTCACCACTACAAGTGGCCTCTCCAGGGCCCCAGGGAGGCTTACCACTGGATGCAGGGAGCTAGTCCGGCCTTCTCAGTTTGACTGTATTCCTTGTACTCAAAATCCCCTCTCCCCATGCTTTTACAAAATCGTGCCAGGCACAAGGGCTCTGCCCTGTTTGCAGATGATGCTCTCCTCCTGCATCCTCACTGTGAAACATATCCCAGCCCCGATTCCCAGCTGTTTTTGTCTCCCTCCTCGGGTACCTGGCCCATTCATGATCCTGCACACCCAGGTCTGCTTCCTGCATGCCTGTTGGATGTTCTACACCCCTCAATCTCAGCCCAAGAGCAAGCATCCCTGCCCGTGCACATGAGTCCCACCCAAAGTGCCCTCCCTGATGAGTTTCTTGGCAACTGCCAGGGACAGTTCCAACGAGTAGCCACTTTCCGCCCCGGCCATCCTCAGCTCTTGGATTTATCCCCCCACCCCTTCTTCTCTTTTTCTTGCTCAGCCCTTTGCAGAAGCACCTTGGAAAAACTCAGAGCTTAATTCCTGCCAGGACCGACCTTTCAGGCACGATGGGACCCCTTCACACAAGTGTCCCACCTCTTCAGTTCTTCAGTCGGATTATGAAATTTGTTCCACCTCTTTCCTCTGGGACTTCTCAGTGAAATTTAGCCCTGAATGTCCACAGCTAACCTCTCACTGGATGAACCCACTGTTTATTGGCTTTCTTCTCTCCCATTTACTCTTTGCTTCTAAAGACAAACTACCAATATAATCTATACACAAATGTTCCTTCAGCCTGACTTGGTGGCACAAGTCTGTACTGTACTTGGGAGGCTGAGACAGGATTGCAGGTTCTAGGCCAGCCTCGGTAACGTAGCAAGATCCTGATACAAAATATAAAATAAAAAACAAGGGCTGGGGGTATACCCTGGAGGTAGCATACTCCTGGTTTTAATCCCTAGTATTTAAAAAAGTACTCCTTGCCGGGTGTAGTGGCGCACACTTGTAATCCCCGCACTTGGGAAGTGGAGACAGGAGGATCGCGCAGGTTCGAAGCCAGCCTTGCTGACTTAGGAAACCCTATTTCCAAATAAAAAATATATAAAAAATAGGTTTGGGAGTGTAGCCCGGAGGTAGAAGGGTTTCCAGGAACCCCAGTACCACCAAAAAAAAAAAAAAAATGCTCCTCTAATTCAACAAGAATCCAAATAAGACACCACCCACAAATCAATTTTCTTTCTTGATTCTTTACTCATGCCTACAATTCTCTAAGTCTCCCAGACATCAGGGTCAAAAGCTTAGGAACATTCTGGTTTCTTTTGCTTTTTTTCTCCTGCTCCACCAAGTCTTTCTGAACTCCTTTCTCAAGTGCTGGAAGTACTCGTTCCTGTCATTCCACTACCAGCCCTAGTTCTGGTTCTTGTAACCTCTCGCCAGGATGAGTCCTTACCACTGCAGACACCACCCTGTCTGCTCGTTAGACGGTGCTGAGCTGATCCTTTGAATTGCTCTGGGATAGCCTTTCCTTCCCTGTCACCGGGGCCCAACGACAGCTCTCTTCTTGGGACTTCCTTGATACTGTTATGACTCCATTCTTTTGACATTTAGAATACTCTGTCAGCATTAGTTATTTAGACATGTACATTTCTGTCTCTTCTAATAAAAGTTAAGTGCACTGGGATCAGGAAGTATGTATATATCATATGCCTTCTTTCTTTGTTAAATCCCCTCAAAAGTGGCTCTATCAGCATCGTCTGGTTTAATTTGACTGACAAGACTGCATTGCTAACAAAGCAGGTGCTGATAAACAGGGCTCTTGCAGGCAGACAAATCTCCTCATTCCCCAGATTACACTGAACCATTCTCTAGACATCCCACCCAAAAAGCTTCACCCCAAAGCTTCACACTACAGCAAACTTCCCAAGCTGGTAGAAGTAATTAGCCTACACCTCTAAGCCAACATCATTATGTCTGATTAATATTCCTGATGGTTTGAGGAATTATTAAGAGAGAGTTAGAGGTGTTAGGATATATGAAAAGGATAGTGTGTGTCCTGGAGCTTTAAGATGGATATGAATGGGTGGCTTTCTGTCTTTAGACTGAACAATGATGACCATTCACTTCATTCATTCACTTAATTTATTCATTTGTTTAACAAACATCTATTTGGCACCTGCTAAACACCAGGGCACTATGCTTAGCAGTGGGGATAGAATGATAAAGATGAAAGATAATACTTTTTTCTTCCTGGGAGAGGCAGAATAAATTCATGAAGAATTAGATATTTGTAACCTCTGTCTTTGTCTCTGAAAAAGATAAAATAAAGAGACTTGTGGACTACAAAAAGAATAAGGAAAGTCAAAGTTAAGATATAATAGAGGAAAACAGAGGATCTGACCTGTGAAGGTTTCCCTGAGGAAGGGGCAGTTTCGAAGCTGATGACCACTAGATCATCCATCCCTGATGCACACGCTCCTACACCTGACCCAGTGGTGTGAGCAACTCATTAGTCAAAGAAGGCTTCTGGGGGCAGCCAGACTGGACTTCCCCTTGAAAAACAGAGAATCTTGGAAAAACCATAATACAGAGGAGGCCAAGTCAAAGGCGAAGGTATGCAAAAGAAGCTTGTGGTGGAGGCTGATGGGAAGAAGCAAGAGCAGCCGGGTGGCAGTCACTCTAAAGCTTCTTGCTTATGGTTTTCCTTGAGAACAGGGTGCCTTCAGGGAGCCCAGACACCCAGGAGTGTGAGTCCAGGAGATGGAAAGTTTGGTTCCCATCCAAAACACACCTTCTTCCTTTTACAGAGCTGGCAAAATCAAATATGGCGACAGGCAGGAAAGCCCTACTTGGATTTTGCAAGAAGCTTTGTAAGGCAAATATCCCCCAAGAGAGAATTTGAGACATTCACCTCCAGAGCCCTTCCTTCTCCCTGGTTCATTTCTTTCCCTCCAGGGAGCAGGTCACATGAGTGGGAGATGAGGTTAAGTGATGCTGGAAGGATATCTTCACTCCACCCAACTCCTCCTACACCCCTCTGAGAGGAGGAGACTTGTGCATACATTGGCACTCCCTTGGGAACACTAGCTTTTTTGCTGGAGGACTGAAATCGGCCACCTCTTAGCTCACCTGAAAACCTATCTCCTCCTCCTTCACCATTGAATTCAGGGGCTAGAAAATGAATGGAGGATAGAGAGACACGCGGAAAACGGGGGTCAATAATGGCTTTCATGCATATCTAAACCTGTCCAATTGCCCTGACTCCCTCACAGATAGGAAAACTGGTCACATGGTGGGCAGTCACCCAGCCATTTTTGATCTCTGGTCGTTCCAAGTGCACAAACTGGATTTTCTTTGCCATCACCAGCCTCCCTGCTAGCCATACTTCATCCTACCTGGAGAGATGGCTCTCAGTGGAAGAAGCTTCAGGTAGAGGGAAGAGGGGATCCAGACTCCTCAAGTTCTGGGTCAGCCATTAATAGCAGAGTGTAATGGTTTAAAAATAGAATGTCCGGCTAACCCTCATGGAAACAATGTTGGAAGTGGGGCTCGGTTGCTAAGGAGGGGTCTCTGAGGATGCAGCTTTAGAAATTATATATGGTTATAATTATAGGAATTATATATGGTTCTTCCTCTCTCTCTCTCTCTCTCTCTCTCTCTCTCTCTCTCTCTCTCTCAGTTTGGCCTTCATGATGGGAGAACAAAGACCGTGTTCTTCCTCTCTCACTTTCCCTCACTATTCCCTGAGATCCTCGGTTCCCAGTCTCACATGGATTGAACCCAAGAATCTCCAAGGAAACCATTTAAATCATCCTTCCTCTAAATTGTATGGCCAAGTCTTTTAGATTATAGCGGTGAGAATGTTAAGACAGGAAGTCTCCATTTCCTGTGGGAAAATAAGAGATCATTTCCATACACACATCTCCAAAGAGGCCATCAGCCACAAATATTTTCCCTGGGCTCCATAGAAAAAGCACAAATAATAGGATAGAATAAAAGCAATCGTGTTTTCGTTCATTTTTTTCAATTAAAATTTTTTGGAGCAAGGTATGGTGGTGCATATCTGTAATCCCAGTACTTAGAAGGCTGAGACAAGAGGATGACAGGTTCAAGGACAGCCTATAGGCAACTCTGAGACACTCAGTAACCTACCAAGACCCTGTTTCAAAAAAAAAAAAAAAAGAAAAGAAAAAAACAAGAACATTATATTTTTAAAAGGGCTGGAGGTGTAGCTTAGGGGTTGAATGCCCCTGGGTTCAATCACTTGTAACACACACACACACACACACACACACACACACACACATACACACACACAGGGAGAGAGAGGGAGAGTATTTTAGAAGGCATCTAGGTTTCAAATCTAGAGCAGAGCAGGGAAAGAACATGAATATGGCCCTTCAGCCCAGAAGCAGAGGCAGATTCTTGAAGAATTCACAAAATGCTTTTATTTTACAGAGGTAGAAAGACTCACACAGGGCAAACGACTCACCCCAGGTCACACAGCAAGGCAGCCACAACCACTAAGTCCTAGGGTAGCTCACCCAACAGTGGGCTTTAGCAGCATACCAGACTATTGGAAAAATATAGGAAATGCCATTCAGTCCAGCCTAGTAGACCTCTTAACCTTGATACAAATTAGTTAAGCCAGGAAGGTGAGACCTGCTGCTCGTATGGCCAACTGTGGGTCTTCTCAGGAAGAGGAACCAGCCACCAATCTCTCCACAGGAATCAGCACCCTGAAGGAGGTGCCCCGTGGAGACAATAAGCCCTATTTGTTGCTGCATTTGGTGAGGCTGGGCTCTGCGCCCAGCATTGAAGATTACTCTAGCAATATTTATCTGGAATGTAAAGGGCTAATTCCAGGAAGCTGCCCTTCAGGAGATCTTCAAGCTAATGAGACATTAGTCTGATTACTTAAGAACAAGATCTGGTGGGTGTCAGGGACCAACTTACTCAGTCTGCAGACAACTGCCTAAGCCCTCCACCTGGCCAAGCCTGCCCTGGGCAGAAAGCTGTGAGCAGACAAAACAGAAGACCAAGAGAAGAAAGAGACATCTGGTGTCTGGCGGGCGCCAGAAGAGTTGCCTTCACTCTTCAGAAGCTCAGGCTAAGCCACATTTGATGGCTTTAGAGGCCATGCTGAATGGGCTCAGGACTACATCATGGCGGAAACTCAAGCGCCTGCCACCTTGATATTGACATCCTCAGGTAGTCACTTTGCATATCTCTCCCACCACAGCAGGTTTAAATAGGAGCCCTGGTTTTCCCATTAATAAATCTAGTGGATCCCCTTCAAGAGACAGATTCCAGCTACAAATATCTCAGAAAGAAAACTGTCTTCCAAGTCAACTGGTTCTTCAAGGTTAATCCTGATCTATCTCAGTCAGAGTGGTTGTAAATAACTCCAAAGCCATTTGTATTGACCAGCTGTCAGTAGCAGGTCAAGGACTTGGGACTCAGCTCCTGCCTAAGAGATGCTGATTCAACAAGCCACAGGCTGGAAAGGAGAGCCTGGCTGGCTTCTCCAAGCCCCAGCAGGCTCCGAAGGAGGCAAAGTCTATATCAGGGTTAGAAAGATGGGATAGAAAGAAAGAGGAAGGGAGAGAAAAAGGCAGAAAAGAACATTTTCCTTCATCAGATACGTGAGTGAGGCAGTCATTCCTGCCCAGAACACCCTCAGCAACCTAGAAAGACCCTGTTTCAAAATAAGAAAAATAAAAAGTCTGGGGTATATCTCAGAGTTAGAATGTTCTTGAGTTCAATTCCCAGTACCAATAAACAAATAAAATAAAAAGGGTCGGGGTTGTATCTCAGAAGTAAAACACCCCTGGGTTCAGTCCCTAGTATCTCTCCCCCCCACACACACACACACAGAATCTGAGTTAAGCAGAAATAGAATATTTAAATAGACTTACAAGAAGTAAAGAATTTTAAATTGAAAAAGTGCATGCACGCTAAGGAAGCCCAGGACCAGAGAGCTTCATGGATGAATGCTACCAAACATTTATAGAATTAACACTAATCCTTTACAAACTCTTTGAAAAATAGAAGAGGAAGGAAGACTTTGTAACTCATTTTATGAGACCAGTATTAACCAGATAGTGAAATAAGACAAAGACATCACAAGAAAAGGAAATTACAAGCCAACATTTTTTATGAATAGAGATTTTAAAACCTCAATAAAATACCAGAAGCTTAAATTCAACAATATATAAAAAGGTCATCACATAACCAAGTGAGATTTATATCAGAAATGCAAAGTTAGCTTAACAAAAATCAACTGATGGGACATAGTATGTTAATCAAATAAAAGATAAAAGTTATACAGTCACCTCAATTGACACAGAAAAGGCAATTGGTAAAGTCCAATACACTGTGATAATAAAAGTACTCAACTATGCTGGGCGTGGTGGTGTACGCTTGAAATCCCAGCATTCGGGAGGTGGAAACTGGAGGATCATGGTTAGCGGACAGCCTCAGCTACTTAGCGAGGCACTTTGCTACTCAGTGAGACTCTGTTTCCAAATTAAAAAGACAAAAAAATAGGGCTGGGGTGTAGCTCAGAGGTATAATGTCCCTGGGTTCCATCCCCAGTTTCACAATAAATAGATAGATGATGATTGATAGATAGATAGATAGATAGATAGGCAGACAGACAGACACACAGACAGACAGACAGACAAAATAGCCAGGCGTGGTGGCGCATGCTTGTAATCCCTGTGCTTGGGAGGCGGAGACAGGAGAATCACACAGGTTCGAAGCCAGCTGTGCTGGCTTAACAGACCCTGTTTCCAAATAAAAAAGCATTTAAAAAAATAGGTCTGGGAGTGTAGCCCGGAGGTAGAAGAGTTTCCAAGAACCCCAGTACCACCAATAAATAAGTAAATAAAAATAAATAAATAAATAAAATAAAAGTATTCAACAAACTAGGAACAGGAGTGGGCTCTCTTGACCTTGACAGTAGCAATGAACACTCCCAGTTACTAACATCAAACTGAATAGCAAGACAGGATTGTTTCTTGTCAGGGATAAAACAAGGATGTCTACTCACCACTTCTACTCCACATGGTACTAGAGGTTGCAGTCAAAGCAAGTAGGCAAGAAAATTAAATAAAGTCATTCAGATTGAGAGAAAAAAGTAAAGTTGTCTCTATTTGAAAATGACATAAAATAACAAGTGTTGATTAAGACATCTTGCCCTCATAGGTTGCTGATGGGAATGTAAAATGCTGAAGCCACTTTGAAACACAGTTTGTCAGTCCTCACATAACTAAATGTAGAGTTTTCATGTGACTCGGCCGTTTCACTCCTAGTTGTACACCCAAGAGAACTGGAAACATGTATTCACACAAAAAGTTGTACCCAAGCCGAGCGTGGTGGCGCACGCTGTCATCCCAGCATTCGGGAGGCTGAGACCTGAGGATTGCAGTTCGCGGACAGCCTCAGCTTCTTAGTGAGGCCTCTGCAACTCAGTGAGACCTGGTTTCAAAATAAAGAATAAAAAAATAGGGCAGGGGGTGTAGCTTGGAGGTCGAGCCCCTGGGCTCCATCCCCAGACCCGCAAAAAAAAAAAAAAAAAAAAAAGTTGTACCCAAGTATTTACAGCACCATTAATTGTAAGAGTCATGATTTTTAGATGATGAAACTTAGAAACAACCCAAACATCCATCGACAGATGACTGGATGAATAAAATGGGGTGTATCTATACAAGGGAAGACTCTTCAGCTGTAAACAGGATTGAAGTGTTAACGCTTACTACAATATAGATGACCCTTGAAAACATGCTAAATAAGAAAACCAGATTTTAAAAAACCCTAATTGTATGATTCTGTTTATATGAAATATTTAGAATAGTTACACCCATAGAGATAGAAAGAACAAGAGCAGTGCCAGGAGTTGGGGCATGGGAGAAATACTCAGTGACTACTATTAAATATGAGGTATTTTCAGACCTGTTAAAAATATTCTGGAGTTAGATAAAACTTTATAAATATATTAAAACTCGTTGAGTTGTACATTTTAAAAACATGGGCTTTATGGAATATAATATCTTACTAAAGGTGTTCTTTAAGGCATGGTGGCATGTGCCTATGGTACCAGTACTTAGGAGGTTGAGACAGGAGGATCTCAGGTTCAAGGCCAGCCTCAGCAAGTTAGCGAGGTTCTCAGCAACTTAGTGAGACACTGTTTCAAAATAAAAAATAAAACAGGGTTAGGGGTATAGCTCAGAGGTAGAAGTGACGTGGGTTCAGTTTCTAGTACTAAACAACAACAACAAAAAATTAATGATCTGAGGTGTTCTCAACAAAATACATTTAGATACTGTGGCCAAGACCAATAATTTATAATACAAGCAGAGATAAGAGTTCAAAGGAGAAAGGCAAGCAAGTCTTCCCTGTCCAGTTAGGAGACACTGAGCCATAGCCTGGCCTGCACTCTGACTGTTTCAACTAAACTTTTGAGAAAATTAAAGAGGCCCATATTGTGGTGGTACAAAATCAAGGAAATACCTAAAATGGTTGGAAGATAATACTTAATGGCAAAGTAGGAGATCCAGACATTTCTATTACCATGCAGGGAACCAGGAAGAGACCATCTGCCCTCCTTCCTGGCCATCTGAGTCACTGTGAAGTGTACTTCTGTGGGTCCTGCATTTGATTTCATGTTAATGACTTAACTGCATTTTGCCAGGCCTTCAAAACTGACTTGAGAGAGGAGAGAGTGGGGTCACATTCCTTTCTGTTCTATACTCTACAACTCGATGAGACCCAATTCAGGCAAGCCAGAATACAGGGAGCAAAAGCAAGAAAATATCCCTCTCTGTGTCCTGGAAGGATTTATATGTCTTTCAATGGACTCAAACTAGGAGTTGGAAATAATGGGTGTCATGTCCTCATTAAATAACATTTATTTCATATGGCATACTAATTCAACAGGGTATAGAACCCGGGCAGTAGAAATACTCAAAGAGAGGAAAACATAACCAGGCATGGTGGCACATGCGTATAATCCCAGCATTTGGGAGGCCGACACAGGAGGATCATGGTTCAAGGACAGCCTCAACTACTTAGTGAGGCCTTTGCAACTCAGTGAATAAATGAATAAAGAATAAAATTATTTACATAGCATTTAGGTAATATGAATAATCTAGAGATGATTCGGAATGTACTGGAAGATTCCCATAGGTTATATGTAGATATTAAACCATTTTATCTAAGGGACTTGAGCATCTGTAGATCTTAGTATATGCAGAGGGTTCTAGAACCAATTCCCTTTGGATACTGAGGGATGCCTACAGAACAGAGTGCCTAAGGATGTGCATTTGGAATATGAGCTTGCTTTTCCTGAGTCTACAGCCCTGAGCTCTGTCCCTTGTAAGTCTCAGTTTCCCTACCTATTAAAATGGTCACAGTGATAGAACATCTGATATTTTGGATGCGAGTGTCAGGAAGGAGTCAATAATACAGTAAAACAATTGTCATGGTAAAATAATTGCCATGCTGTCGAGAATAAAGTATGTGCTTAACAAATGTTAATAGCATTAATAAGAGAAAAGAAAATAGGAAGGATGGAAGCCAAGGAAAGAGGGATGGAGAAAAGGATGATGAAAGAATAAGGGGGGATGAAAGAGGTGTAAGACAGTGGCAGAGGAGGGAGGACCCAATAGGTCTTGGTCCCACTGGGAGACAGGATATGTAAGGATGTACATAAAAGCAGGTCATGAGGCAGCAGGGATTGAGTGTTCAGGAATCAACCCCAATCAAGAGTGAAAGAGTCCAGAGGAGGAGGCTGCCACCCCCCACCCAACCAAGACTATGGAAACACAAGAACCAACACAGGGCAGCTGGACAGAGCTGGACAGCTGTGAGGCGAGAAGGCAGGGTAGGGGAGATTTTGTCCTTGGTGTTTGTCCCCACACCTAACAGATTCAGAGTCCTGACACTCCTGCGTTGTCCACAGGATTATCATGGCTGGCAACACCTCGTTGAGCTGTCAGGATGAGTTGATGAACCTGACGTTTTCCATGTTTCTCTTCCATAGACTCTAATATCCGTTAAAGTACATGTTTAGTCACAAACTTATATCCCTTGTCCCAGTGCTCCAATTCATTTGCTTATCAAACTGACAGCTTCCATCTGTTAAAATGTGAATAGGTCAAATGGCTTTTAGGGAGCCTAAAATCTGTTTATGCCAGCACATTTGTTCCTAAAAATAATGATTGTTTAAAATGACTATCATGCATAGTAGTCTGCCTGGTATTTTTCTCTTCCTTAGAAAAGGACTCTCTCTGTCTCATTCCATACTCCTTGAAGGAGTAACCTTGTTCTTCCTTGACTTCTCCTGATGTCCAGCTAAGTTGACAGGTCCAGACATTATGGCCATGATTAAAGGCAACCCAGAGTCCTAAGTTGGGAGTTTTCTACTACAGGAATAGAGAAAGAGCCCAGTCAGCGCTCCGGCTCCCTCCCACATGGTGAAGGCACATCTGGGACAGAGGGAGGAGAGCTACGTGCAGAAGAAGGCAGTGCCAGGTGTGTTCTGAAGGTGGACTAGACCCTTTCCATCTGCCTCTGGATATTTCAGTTTTTCCTTTGAGAATCACTTCTCCCTGCCCAGAATCCTCCCAGTACATTCCTCTTTGGATCTGTAGTAGTTCCAGTTTGGGGAATCTATTTTTTACAACTGAAAATTCCACTCCCAAACTGTAGTTGAGAGGCTGTGATAAGGAGAGACCCAGCAACTATCAAGATGAGAAAGCAATGCTATCATGGCACCCACACATGGACCTTAAAAATAGATTGACACTTGTAGACTATCTCCTAGTGAAACGTGCTCTTACGTTTTGGAGAGGTCTCAATAAACATAATCAAAAGTTCAAACTCTCCTTAGAATTCACTTCTGCTTAGAGAACAGTGATTCCTTCACAGGTGCCCATCTTAGCCAAGAGCCCACCTCCGCCGGTGCCATAGGAAAGAAAGTGGAAACTGCCTAAGAAGAGTAGCTTCGACTGGGAGCTGCAGTTCGCCTAGTTTTTAAAGGAAGCTTTGGAATCCCCTGAGGAAGTCAGTAGCAGATGAAGCGTGACAGAGAAGACTATGTTCAAAAGTAATAGGTAAAGAATTGACACGTGAGTGTTCAGAATGATAGGCAAAACCTAGAAAGTTGGAGAACTGTGTCAGCATGTAAAGTTTTCTCAATTGTAATCAATATTGGTTCATAATTTTTCTTTTTTGAGGCACTGGGGATGGAACCCAGGAACATTCAACCTCTGACCTACACCCCCAGCCCTGTTTTTTATTCTTTATTTTGAAACAGGGTCTCACTGAGTTGCAAGGG
This sequence comes from Muscardinus avellanarius, assembly GCF_963383645.1. NCBI lineage: Eukaryota > Metazoa > Chordata > Mammalia > Rodentia > Gliridae > Muscardinus > Muscardinus avellanarius. The sequence continues at coordinate 66,246,546 of NC_137802.1, forward strand.
ACCTCACTAAGTAGCTGAGGCTGTCCTCGCACCTCGATCCTCCTGTCTCAGCCTCCCGAATGCTGGGATTACAAGTGTGCACCACCATGTCCAGCAGGTTCATTTCTTTATAAAGCCTCTGTTTGATCAAAAATATCACCCAGAAAAGAAGAGAGACAAGAATTTGTTCTGTGTGCCTTTTGGCCTTAGTTGTGAGTTGGAGTCCTCACAAGATACATATGGTGTATTCGACCTGACAGGTTGCAGGGTTGCAGGGGGCTTAAGGAGAAACTAGATATATGGATGGGCATGGCTCAGGAAGACCAGCTGGGGGCGGGGCTCAGGACCAGCATTCAAGGAAGGCTCGAACCGTGGGCTTGGAAGGAGCAGGGGAGCGAGCGGACGCTTCCAGAATCCAGAGATGGCAGCCACACAAGGGCACTGCCTGCCAGGAGCTGAGGCTACCTTCCTGCCACACTCTGGCCCCTGGTCACTCACCATCCTGGCTGATCTTGGCCCAAATCCACAGGGCACAAGAGCCTACTGAGCTGGGCACACAGAGCAGTTCTCGGGCATGGGGCAGGGATGAAGCTTCCGCATGGCTGGTCTCTTTCCATTCAATGCATCTCACACACTACAGCTGGATGAATCTCTTCAAAACTCACTGTGGACTTGAGACACCTGCCATGACTTCACTAGCCCAGCCCCTCACTGGTCCCAAATATGCCCCATGCCAGTCTGCCTCCATCTCTGCAAAATATTTCCTGTACATGGAGATGAGCTGCCCTCATCTCACCTCCTGGAGCCTTTGCAATGCTCCCAAAAGGTTCAGCCTCGCCTCACCTCCCCTCGCCGCCGCCTCCTTCTTTTCTGCCTCCTCCTCCTCCTCCTCCCCTCCTTCTCTCCCTCCTTTTCCTCCTCTTCCTCCTCCTCATCCTCCTTTCCCTCCTCCTCCCCCTCTTCCTCATCCTTTCCCTCCTCCTCCCCCTCCTCCTCTCCCTCCTTTTCCTCCTCCTCTCCCTCCTTTTCCTCCTCCTCTCCCTCCTTTCCCTCCTCTTCCTCCCCCTCCTCCTTTCCCCCCTCCTCCTCCTGCTCCTCCTCCTCTCTCTCCTTTTCTTCCTCTTCCTCCCCCTCCTCCTTTCCCTCCTCCTCCTTCTTCACCCCCTCCTCCTCTACCCTGCCCCCTCCTCCTCCTCCCTCTCCCTCTCCCTCTCCTTCTCTTTCTGGATACTTAGCCTACTCCATTCTCCCTGACATACCTGGAATTCAAGAATATACTTCTTTTTTTATGTTTCTTTCTACTGTAAACTTGAGGACATGGCCTCGCCCTGCTCAGTGTCTCTGGCTGCTCCAAATACCAGCCAAACAGCTGGCTCACTGTGGGTGTTTAATCCCTGTACACCGAATGAGTGGATGTGACTGTCTCTTGGGAGGCTTTATGAAGGCCAGATGTACCAAGTCTTTCTTGGTCTGCCTTTCTAGGCCACATTAGGCTGTAGACAAAGTAAGATCCCAGTGAGTCCCACACTGATTGTGGGGCATCTAGCTAATGCCATAGTGCACTCGATCTGCTTTATGAAAGCACTTTTCAGACTGATTTCTAGCATAGCCAGGCAGCCAAGGTTGGCAATAGGTATCTAGAGGTTTATTGGACCATTAAATGACCCAGGGGGACAATAGGCAGTGTGTTCATCTCACCGGGAGAGAGAGACCCAGGGGGCCTAACTCGCCCTCATGCGAAGAACCAGCCCTCGGGCTCCATGTAATAATCTGCAGCTCACCAAATATCTTGCTTCAAGGTGCATGAGCTCCAGCTAGGTTAATGGCCATTCACGTCTCTAGCACATGGTATTTGGGAGCGGGGGTGGGGGCGGGTGGGAGAGAAGCAGAGATTGTTACACGCAGTGATTCTGCCTGCATCCGTCTCTTTCTTCCTCCCGGCCTCTCTCCCTCCGCCCATCACCCTGCCTCCTACACAAGGAACCATTGAGAAGGGACAGAACAAACGCTCCCTTATGCGGCTCCCACGGCGGTGGCGTCTCTTGGGTCCTCCGAGACAGCTGCCTGTAACAAGCTATGGTTACTCATTACCCGCTTCCCAGGCAGGACAAGGAACCGACTTAACAGACCAAACTAACCCTGCTGCTCAAATGCTCCAGCCATAAATAAATAAATAAGTCAGGTGTACGGAGGGCAGGGTGGGCGTGGAGGAGGGGGTGGAGAGGGGTCAGAGCAAGTGGACTGGTGGGGAGAAAAAAAGGGGCCTAAGAGGGGAGGATGGATGGAGAGAGGGAGGAAAACATCCTTTGCAGAAAGGACAGAGGGTGTTTGTACGGCTTCCTGGCCCCCGCCTGCGAAGGGGGCTGAAATCAACTGGCCATTTGGAGGGGACTTGGAGGGGAAAAGGAGAGAAAGCCCTCTCTCACCAGCACGCCTGAGCCTTCTGAAGGTGGCTGCCTTCTGGAAATTATCAAGCGCTCATTGTAGAGGTGTGTGCCACAGGGCAAGGGTTTTGCTTCCTTCCTGACTCACAGAGCAAATGGTCTAGTCTGCAGTCGTCCCGGCTGGCATGGAGCAGATGGGAGGGCGGGGACCGGCAGAGACGGCAGAGGGACCGAGTGGGGTGACTGTTGGCCCGAAGCCAGTCACACCCCCGATCTGGAAGTGGTCTGTGTGCGTGGGTCTCAACCTGGGGGCTTTCGCACGCGCCACCTCACCGGCTGGCACGGGCCGTGACTGGGGACATTTGTGATGGTCACACTACGGGGAGGGCAGGGCGGTCCTGGCACTCAGTAGGTGGCGGCAAGGGTAACGCAAACACCCAGGACGCGCAGGAAGGGCCCCATAAAAGCAAATGGACAGGACCCAAAGGGCACGGCGCAGAGTCTGGGAACTCCTGTCTCAAATGCAGCTATGCTATGTGCACGATACAGATGTGTACATGTGAGTGCGGTATGTCTGTGTGTTGTGTGTGGCCTGTGTACCTGTGCGCTGAGTATGATATGTGCAGATAACACACAGGTGGTGTCTTATATTATATGTGCATGTGTGCAAGTGTGTGTTTGTGATGTGTGCACAGTCTGTGTACCCATAAGTATACAGGTGAGCTGGGCGTGGTGGCGCACACTTGTAATCCCCGCGCTTGGGAGGCTGAGACAGGAGGATCGCGCAGGTTCGAAGCCAGCCGCGCCCGCTGGCTTAGGAGACCCTGTTTCCAAATAAAAATGTAAAAATAGGTCTGGGAGTGTAGCCCGGAAGTAGAAGGGCTTCCAGGAACCCCAGTACCACCAAAAAAAAAAAAAGTATACAGGTGATGTATGTTGATGCTATATGTGTGGGGTGTGCATGTTATCTGTGCTGATGTGTGTGCATGCGTGTATTTTAACATGTGCATGCCATCTGGGTCCATGTGCGTGTGTTTGTGGCATGTGTCCATGTGTTGCATGTGGTAATGTACCAGTGTGCCCACATGTGATATGGGTACACAATGTCATACATGTGCAGTGTGTACTTTATCTGTGTGTGTGTGTGTACACTGTGACATGTTCATGCAGCTTGCAAATATGCGTATGTCTGTGGCATGTGCCCATGTGCAGCCTGTGGCCTGTGTACCATGCACATGCAGTAATGTGTGCACAAATGTCATGCGTTTGCTGCATGTGTATTATCTGTGCACGTGTACACCGCACATGTAGTCTGTACGCGTGTGCCCACCTGCAGCCTGGGCATGTTGTTTGTATGGCTGCACTGGCTGATGAATGGCAGATCAAGAAGAACGAGGAAGATTCCAGAGAAGAGACTGTCTACAACATCTGATGGGTGGACACCTGGAGAGACAGGGGACCCCGCGAGGCTCTGGGAGGAGGCCGTGGGGGTTCACCTCCTGCCTCTGATGCTTAGGAGCCACATGACCCCAGGCAAGGCGTGCAGCTTCCATGGGCCAGTTTTCTCATCTAAGAAAGGGGTAACCAAAGTATCTACCTTGTGGGGTCAGGAATGAATGACTTTAAAGTGCCACGGGCCGGCACAGAGGAAGCGCTCCATTCATGCTGGCTCTCGGAATCACACTGCATCGGGAAATAATTCATCCTGGGGTCTGGCCACTCCCTGACTCCCAGGAGAAGCCATTCCCTGGGGACCCATCCCCGCCTCTACACGAGAGCATCCTCTGGCCTCGAGTTGCCTAGTGATGACATCGGCCCTCAGTACTCCAGCTAGTCTCCGAGCACAGACTGGGTAAGAAGGCAAGCCGGTTACCAGCCCACTGTGCCCTGCAGGCTCCAGGGACCCCAGGCTCTCCCGAAGGGCCCAGCAGACTGAGAGCACCCAGCTAGGGCTGCCCGCCCCCCACCCCAGCCCATAGCTGGCGCCTTCCTCCTAGGTGCCCAGATGCCTAACGAGGGCCTTATTGCCACAATAAAGCAATGACAGGCGCTTCGCCCTCAGCCTGGCCTGCCTTCACAACCGGCTAGTCAAAGCCGCCCCTCCCTGCCTCCTGCCTGCTTATCTGCTGCTGGAGACAGAAGTCTCTGGTTTAATTGTGCCCAATTAATTATTGAACTCCACAGCCCACACACAACAATCCCTCCCATTCACAGCACTGGGCGGGATCCGCTGTCCTGACAGACCTGGAGTCAGCTCAGGGCCAGGTCAGTCCAAACCCAGAGAGGGACACGAGTGAACCCTCCTCATCCTCCTCCTCCTCTTCCTTCTCCTCTTCCTCCTCCTCCTCCTCTTCCTCCTCCTCTTCCTCCTCCTCCTATTCCTTGTCCTCCTCCTCTTCCTTCTCCTGTTCTTTCTCCTCTTCCTCCTTCTCCTCCTCTTTCTCCTCCTCCTCCTATTCCTTGTCCTCCTCCTCCTCCTCTTCCTTCTCCTCTTCCTCCTCCTCCTATTCCTTGTCCTCCTCCTCCTCCTCTTTCTCCTCCTCCTCCTTCTTCTCCTTCCCCTCCCCTTATCCTCCTCTTTGTCCTCATTTTTCTCCATGTCCTCTTCCTCCTCCTCCTCTTTCTCCTTGTCCTCTTCCTCGTCCTCCTCGTTCTCGTCCTCCTCCTCCTCCTCCTCCTCCTCCTCCTCCTCCTCCTCCTCCTCCTGCAGGAAGTCTCTCAATAGCCCCCATGTACAATACCTGGGCAGAGGATGCCTATGTACCGCTCTCTTTGGACTGGTGGGTGCTGCACAGGTCACCCACCAGCTTATCCCATCGCGCCCTGTGAGCACCTGTGCCGGTACAGCAAAGGCCTGGTCCGTGTTAATGAGCGCAGCTGGTCTGGCTCGTTAACAGCATCCTCACCCAGCTCCACGCAGGTTATTGTAACTCTGTTGATATCTACAAAACAACGTGCAGCTTGATGCACTTACACTTGGCTGAGCTCCTTACAGGTAGGTGTCAGGCGCAGAGTTAAGCACTTTCACCCTTGGTCAAGCGAACACCAGCAGCTCCCAGTGAGGGGCCTTTCTTCCTGCCTGGATGGCGAGGGGCCTTTCTTCCTGGCTAGATGGCGAGGGTCATTTCTTCCTGCCTGGATGGCGAGGGGCCTTTCTTCCTGGCTAGATGGTGAGGGTCATTTCTTCCTGGCTAGATGGTGAGGGTCATTTCTTCCTGCCTGGATGGCAAGGGGCATTTCTTCCTGCCTGGATGGCAAGGGTCATTTCTTCCTGCCTGGATGGCAAGGGGCCTTTCTTCCTGCCTGGATGGCGAGGGGCCTTTCTTCCTGGCTAGATGGCAAGGGGCATTTCTTCCTGCCTGGATGGCGAGGGGCATTTCTTCCTGCCTGGATGGCGAGGGGCCTTTCTTCCTGCCTGGATGGCGAGGGGCATTTCTTCCTGGCTAGATGGCAAGGGTCATTTCTTCCTGCCTGGATGGCGAGGGGCTTTTCTTCCTGGCTAGATGGCGAGGGTCATTTCTTCCTGCCTGGATGTTGCCATCAACGTCTGTCTTACAGATGAAGAAGTTAAGGTGCAGAGAGTTCAAGTCACTTGCTCAAGATCCCAGTGAAACCAGGACTCTCACCTGGAACGTGGCTGCGAGCCTCTGGCAGCCCCTCCAGCAGCTGTTACCCTCAGGTGCCATAGTAAAAGGCAACAGGGAACCCGTACTCTGCCTGGGATCTGGTACGTGACCAATCCCCTGACAGTCTTTTTTCAAAATTTGTTTTTATGTTGTCATTTTTTATTTTTGGCATTAGGAATTGAACTCAGGGGCATTCTATCTTCAAGCTACACTTCCAGTCTTATTTTATATTTCTTTTGAAACAGAGTTTCTAAGTTGCTGAGTGTCTAAGATGCAGAAGCTGGCCTCAAACCTGCGATCCTCCTGTCTCAGCCTTCCAAGCACTGGGATTACAAGCATGAGCCACCACACCTGGGTTCTTCTGATGTTCTTTGGTCCTCTACCACATCCCTGCTCTCTCTGCCTCAGAAAGAGAGGCACGCTGAATTCTGTCTGCTATTTCCTCTTTTTCATTGTGATTCTGCCACACATGTAGGTATTTCTAAACAACATGTTGCTTGGTCATGCTTCAGAGTTCCATGAAAACGGCCTTACATCACCTGCAGCCTGCAAGTCCCCTCTTTGCTCCCTCAGGGTACACCCTTCTTTCTCCCTCTGCACTCCTGGGGAGCATCCTAGCTCTTTGAGCTCACATTTAAGACTCTCTTACTTGTGTGGCAGAGTTTGCAGAACGGTTCCTCATCCATCATCTCTTTCTGGTAGGAACCCTCACTCTCTTCTTCTAACAATCCGGAAGGCGTTGGACGATGAGGACCAGAGAGTAGAAAAAGGGTTTCTGGACACTTCTGAGAAGCCGGAGAATACAGTTGAGCAGCAAGGTCACTATTTCTTGGATATTTTATGAGACAAAAATCAATGTTGTGATCAGACTAAGAATGGGTTTTGCAACCAGCATCTTTGGGATTTCAATCCTATATTAAATTATTTGATGTATGGTACTGGGAATTGAACCTGGAGGGTGTTTGACCTCTAAGCTACGCCCCACCCTATTTCCTGTTTAGAAAGAGGATCTCACTAAGTTGCTGAGACTAGCCTGGAACCTGAGATCCTCCAGTCTGTTTCCCAAGTACTGGGATTATAGGTGTGCGCTATCACGCCCAGCTTGAATCCCTTGTGTTAATCAGCTGTTGGCACAATGCTGTTGCAAACAAACCACCTGAATGCCCAGGGACTCCCAGTCAGAGTGATTTATTCCTACATTTTCAGGCTTGGCACTGCAGTTCTGCAGTCTGAGATGGACTTAGTGAAGTCCGTCAACTTGAGGCTGCCTCTTGACTAGATAGCTTATTGCATTATGAAATACCCCAAACATGGCGGCTGAAGTCAACCATGACTGACTTCCAGCACTGCTTTGGGCTGGCTGGGCTGCTCTCCTGCTGGTCTTGCCTGGCTCACTCCTGTAGCCAGAGTCCCAGCCAGCCTTCTCAGCTAGCTCAGAGGCTGTGCCAGCTATTTGTTGGGGCTCCTTGGTTCTCCTCCCGTTCATAGACTGACGTCCTCATGGCGTGGTGGGCTCAGGGTTCCAAAAGAGCAAGAATCCAATGGGCCAAGGTCTCTGAAGAGCTGGTTTCTGGGACCCATACCCTTCACTCCTGCCACATTCTATTGGCTAAAACAAGTCACAAGGTGGCCAGCCCAGGGTCAGGTTGAGGGGATAAAACACAGACTCTCCCCTTTTTGATAACAAAAGAGATGAGCTCACATTGCAAAGGGGTGTGGATTCGGGGTGGTGTGATTCATTGGGTTCATGGCGGGGTGCAGGAGGTAATTATTAACAGGCCCCATCACAATTGCGGCTCAAGTCTGCTATTGTTTTATTCTGGAGCCACGACTGAAAGGCTATTAGTGACCTTGGATATGATACGTTCTTCTTGAGATAGATCACTGAAGCCCAAACCAAGACAAACTGCACAAGCACCCTAAAGCCACTACTCCTGGCCTGATCACTAACTTTCCATTGGCAAGTAACATGAATATGACCCACATCATGATAGAGGGAATAGTGGAAAGAGGTGTGTGTGTGTGTGTGTGTGTGTGTGTGTGTGTGTGTGTAAAGCCAATCCATAACACAAGCTATAATAACCTCATTGGCACTCCTCTTATTTATTTATTTTGTGGTACTGGGGATGGAACCCAGGGGCTTTCTACCTCCGGGTTACACCGCCAGACCTATTTTATATTTTATTTAGAAACAGGGTCTCACTAGGTTGCTGAGAGCTTCACTAAGTAGCTGAGGCTGGCTTTGAACCTGTGTGCTCCTCCTATCTCAGCCTCCCAAGCGCTGGGATTACAAGTGTGCGCCACCACGCCCGGCGGCACTCCTCCTATTTAAAACATGGTTAACAGGTACAGTGGCTCATGCCTATAATCCTAGTACTTGGGAGGCTGAGATAGGTAGAACACTCCTGACTTTTTTTTTTTTTTTTTGGTGGTACTGGGGGTGGAACCTAGGGGATTTCTACCTCCAAGCTATACTCTCAGACCTATTTTCTATTTTATTTGGAAACAGGATCTCACTAAGTTGCTGTGAGCCTCACTAAGTAGCCGAGACTGGCTTCTAACCTGTGAGATCCTCCTGTCTCAGCCTCCCAAGCACGGGGATTATAAGCGTGCGCCACCACGCCCAGCAGAATACTCCTGATTTTAATCCCCAGTACCACTAGTTAAACAAACAAGTAAATAAATAAGTACATAAATAACACTGGGTAATTCATCACTTACAGGCTTTTTGTACTACAAGATAAGCTACTTGTCCCTATTTGCCAGGGATGTGTTGGTTTTACCACTGAAAGTCTTATATCCCAAAGGTTTCCCTCAGCCCTGGGCAAACAAGGAGTTTGGTCATCCTATATTGAAGACTAGGTGTTAGTCTAATTTGAAGCTACCCCAGCTAAATCATGAAGGGGCGATGAGCCCTACTCTACAGAAGAGAAAATCAGCTATTTGGCAGCCACAGGATTCATGGAATAACCAATATTAAAACCTGGCTCTCCCAAAGCAGCTGTCTCCTAGGGCACATTTGCCACAGGTACTGCTTCCCACAACCTGCGGCTACAGATCATCTCTCCTCGGTCCTTCTGAAAGCCCTTTCAGAGGGATTTGTTAGGGGAGGAACCAAGGCTCAGAGAGGTCAAAGGGAACACCCCCTAAGGAGTATGTGGAGTATCTGATCCAGGCTGGAGCGGCAGATACACAGAGGAAACAGAGGGGCCAGCCTAGAACCAGAGAGAGCCCTCGAGAGGCAGGGAGGAAGATGTCCTTTGAGGCCTCCATCTGACCTGGTCACTGGCTGAGAACAGCTGATCCTCAGGCCTGAGGCTCTCATACCACCTTGACTCTGTGCCTTAGGAAAGGGACCCATTTGACCCACTTGAGTTGAATTCCAAACCTGCTCTGGTCTCTGGTCTCAGACTCACTGGCTGAGTAGCCTGGGGCAAAAAGCCCAAGCATGCCAGGCCTCATTTTCCCCATTTATGAATCACCTGTATGGTTTGGAGGCATCCCTTAAAAGCTCATGTGTTGGAGTCAGGTGTGGTGACGCATGCCTGTAATCTCAGTACTTGGGAGGCAGAAAAAGGAGCATCATGGGTTTGAAGGAACAACCTCAGCAACTTAGGGAGACCCTCAACAACTTAGTGAGACCCTGTTTCAAAAATAAATAAATAAAATAGCAAAAAAAAAGTTTTCATGTTGGAAACTTAATCCCCAAATTCACACATCAATGGTATTTTGACGTGGGACCCTTGGGAGGTGATTAGGATTAGGTTATGAGGGAGGTGCCTGTGCCTCCGTGATGAACCTGTGCTGGTTCACTTGCCGTTTCACTGCGAGATGCCCTGTACCACATTAAAATGTAACAACATCCTTACCAAATGCCCACACCTTGATATTGGACTTGACAACCTCTAGGCTTTATAAATCACCTGGCCTTGGGTATTCTGTGATTGCAACAGAAAACAGACTAAGACAACCAGTCACCTATCTGACATAAGGGGTACTGGGAAAGTGAGTAGAAGAGTCCCGTAGAGTGAGGAGGTGCCATTTCAGGTGACCTAGTCACCATGAAACAATAAGAGGTCAGATGCCAAGGCAGACCATTGGAATTAACTCCAGGGTCTCATTCCAATCTGCTTTTTTGAGATCACCTGTCTCCTTAAAGCCACAGTTTCACTGGATTGTGAGTCCCCCTTCTTAAGAAGTTACCTGCTTCTCTTGGCTGTCAGAAGGACTCAACCAAATGGGCATGTGCCCATTATCCATCAGCTTAAAGACATGGATGGACAGAGATGTACGGGGCGAAGGGCAGGGTGTGCAGCCTTTGCCCCCACATCAGAGATGAGATGAAGGATGGATTGGGATGGAATTGATGAAAATAATAGCAGTGATGCTATGAAGCAAGCACCAGGATGTTCCCCTGATCCCCCAGAGAGTGCCTGCTCTGAGACCGGCGACCACCACTCCCACATCCCTGACCTGGATTCATTCCTCTTCTGAGGGGCAGCCAGGGGACAAGCCCCTTTCGACCGGAATGCTTTCTAAATACTCAACATCTGGAAGGAGCTGCTACAAAGGCCTCCTTTGTGTAGCCAGGAAACGGGTGAGCAATAAAACAGCACAAGACCCCCACAGAGCTGGGATGGCAGAGGGAGAGAGGGCGAGGGAGGGAATCGCACAGGCGAGGGCCTGGGAGAGGATGTGTGAGACGGAGGTCGTGGAGGGGTGTGTCCGGTGGCATAAGACGCTAAATCATGGCCAGTGCTTCCTACATGGCAGAGGCTGAGTGCTTCATGTATGGTGCCTCACTGAAGTGAAGGTTTGAGAGGCAGCCATGGTCAGGGAGGGAGATGTATCTAAAACGTGCCAATGTAGGGACCACTGAGGACCAAAGCAACAAAATAGCATCAACAACAAAAATAAACCAACTTGGAGCCCAAGACCGAAGTATCAAAGTAATGTCTACATGCCTTTCATAAGTGGGCTCTTTAAAGGTTAATTACTAATGTACAATCCCCCAACAAGAACCATCTACATTCCCCTATGGTAAAATAGGCCATCCCCAGAGTAAAGCCCTATAGAGAGTGAACTTGGAGGCCCCCAGAGAAAAGTCACATATTTGTCTATGCAGCCAGAGTGAGGTTTACCAGTTGTCTGGTACCACCCAATGCCACTCTTGCATCCAGAGTGTTCAGTGTGTTCCTAGTAGGAAAATAGAAACCAAAAGAATAAAATGGTGTGTGTGTGGGGGGGAGAACCCCAAGGAGAAACAGAGACAATTCAGAAAGCAGAAAACAGGAACCAAAACTACCCACTCCCCTCATTATTATCCTTAGAGAGAGAAGAGAAAGTTACTGTGCCTAAGGAGACCACAAGAAGGAATTTTATGGCAATTAAGAACTTTCTGGAAATTCAAAATGCGACAGTAGAAGTTAGAAAGTCAGTAGTAAAATTGGAGTACGACGTTGGATAGGCCACGAGACAGAAAAAAGATAAGCACAGGAGGAATGATCCCAAAGAGCATTAAACCAGGAGCTGGAATCGATAAGAATTACAAAAGAGAAACAGAAAAACTTGCTAGGAGGAAATTGCAAAATAATTAATATAAGAAAAGGAATATGAGTTTTCAGGTGTACATGGGCTGTCAAAGGATCTGGTTCAGTAAATGAACACAGACCCCCACCTAAAACCCTGTGTCATAAAATCACAGCCGGGACCCTTCCTCAACCTTCAGTGAACAGTCGAAGTCATTCTCCTGTCTCCTGTCACCCTGACCATCCTCTTCTGACTCCCTTTTCCTTTCCTTTAGAACGGCCCCTGTGATTCCATTGATCCAATGGGGAAAATCCAGGGTAATCCTCTTTTGAGGTCAGCTGACTGACAACCTTAATCCCATTTGGGCTTTAGTTAGCCCCTGTGGCTGAAATAACTGACTAGAACAACTTAGCGGAAGAAAAGTTTATTTGACTGACAGTTTCAGAGGTTCAGTCCATGGTGGGCTGGCTCCAATGTGGACACATCATGGCAGGTATTATAAGAGGAAAGCTGCTTGAGGCAGAAGGGAAAGAGACAGACAGACAGACAGACACTCCCCAAGGCAACACCTCAGTGACCTACTCCCTCCAAATATACCCCACCTGCCTACATGACCATCTGGTAAATTTGTTTAAATGATTAATTCAGCAATGCATTTATACACTGATGAGGTTAGAGTCCTGACACAATTATTTCCCCTCTGATCACGTCTGCATTGCAAACACACCAGCTTCTCTGGAGGATATTCCCATCCTCAAATCATAACAGTCTGCAACCTTGATTCCTCTCTGCCCTGTAACAAAATACTCTTGGGGTCCAGGAATTTCAGCTGGCAATTAATCTACGTACCGTACTGCGGATGTTGTAACTTTGCTCAAAACCTGGGGTATTTTAATGAGGAAAGGGAAGAGTAGATGTCAGGAAGGGTTATAGAGTAGAAAGGAAAGGAGGAGATAGGGTTGCCATGATACCATGTAGTGACTGATCCAATCCCAGGCTGAACCTCTGCTGCTGTGGTGTCAGAAACAAATCCTTATCAGGCTAAACCGCTAGAGAAAGGCTTTGGTTCCAAGAAGCCAAGTGCAATCTGAAGGACACTTTCACTTTCCAGGGGGAAAACATGAATAATGTCTAATATACAAACAGGGAGAAATGCCAGGTCAAACACAGTGTTGAGAAATTGCAGGTAAAATTAAAAAAAAAAAAAAAACTCAATTGAAAGTTAAAGAGGCAAACTTGGGAATGGATTCAGAAAGAAGGAAAGTAGATACACCAGGGCTGATTTCCTCTAAAAAGTTACCAGGCTATTTGATTTCTCAAGCTTTAATTATATTATTATTATTATTATTATTATTATTATTATTATTATTATTTTGTGTGTGTGTGTGTGTGTGTGTGTGTGTGTGTGTGTGTGTGGCGGGGAGGTCCTGGAGATTGAACCCAGGGGTGGTTCTACCACCTCTGAGCTACACCCCCAGCCCTATTTTATTTATTCATTTTTAAAATTTTAAACCAGACATGGTAGCACAAGCTTATAATCCCAGCATTTGGGAGGCTGAGACAAGAGGATCTCGGTTAATAGACAGCCTCAGCTACTTAGCGAGGTCCTTTACAACTCAGTAAGAGCCCCTGGGCTCCATCCCCAGTACTGCCCCCCGCCAATTTTTTTTTTTTTTAATGGAGCCTCACTAAGTTGCCAAGACTCATTTCAAACCCGCAATCCTCCGTCTCAGGCTCCCAAGTACTGGAATTACAGGTATGCACCACCATGCCTGGCCAGCAATAATTTTTTTAAATTAAAAAAATGATGATTCCTGGCCAATGCACTGTGCTTTTACTGGGCATGGCGGCGCACGCTTGTAATCCCTGCACTTGGGAGGCTGAGACAGGAGGATCGCACAGGTTCGAAGCCGGCCTCAGCTACTTAGTGAGGCTCTCAGCAACTTAGTGAGACCCTGTTTCCAAATAAACTATAACATAGGTCTGGGAGTGTAGCCCAGAGGTAGAAAGCCCCTGGGTTCCATCCCCAGTATCCCCCCCCCCACACACACACACACACGATGAGAATGGTTTGGAGCCAGCAATTAGAAGATACAAGGAAAGTGCCTGTCCATGTGACTCCCTGGCTGCAGGGGTGGGGGGGGTGGGGGGTGTCATCAGGCTGGGTGGGAGAATCTCCAGGAAGACTCGGGAGCACATGGGGCACAGCGGGGGGCATGAGAGATAATCTCACAGCCTCGGGCTAGACAATGGTTCAAATGTGCCCTTCCCAACGAGCACGCCCAGTGCCCCAGTGCCCCTCCGAGCTACAGGGGCTGGAAATTGGAGCAGAACCCCCGTTCCCACCCCTAACTACCCTAACTAGACCCTGTTTTAAGGTGCAGAGCTTGAAAGAGAGGTAAGGTCAGGGACCCGTGTGCAGAGAGAGGAGCTGACCATAGGCTGCGCCTCCAGCAGCATCTGCGCCTCGCAGCCTGGCCCTGGGGAACTGAGCCGAGATCTTTATCACCCAGCCGGCTCTGGCACACTTAGTGTGTGATAGACCTGTCTCCACCTTCAGGCAAATGAGCGGGTTCACAGGCAGAGGCCTGCCCTGCCAGACAATGCTCCCCTTTGTCCCCGCCCCAGACCTCGGGAGCGGCAAGGAAGCCAAATCCATCAGCTCTGTCAGGGCCCTTGATGCGCACAAGGCGCCATGTGATCTGCGCTCGGCAGCGGGCCCTGGGCCCCCAGTGCTCGGCGCTAACTCACACGCAACCTGTCACTCACCGTCTGGAAGCCAGGGGTGGGGTCGCGTGCCAGGGGCTGGGGGACTGGGCTCCTATTCCCAGAAGCCAGCTGAAACTCTGACACATGCTTTCTTCTACCCAGCCCCGCGAAAGCGCTGCGCAAAGAAAAAACCATTTCCTCAACTTGGCAAAGGCCCTCCTCGGCTATTTAGCAAACACGACGTGAACCGGTGCACACGGCTGACTCAGGTGATCCACAGTGCAAAGGGCCACACCAGGAAAGGGGGAGGTCGGAAAGCGGCTTCTCTGCTGAGATTCCCTAGCAAGGCGAGCCTGGGTAGGCAGGGGGGACCTCCTGGGCTTTGTTGTTTTTTCATTTTTTGTTTTTGTTGGGTTTTTTTTTTTTGTTTTTTGTTTTTGTTTTTGTGGTACTGGGGATGGAACCCAGGGGCATTCTACCTCCGGAGCACACCCTTTGCCCTTTTTATTTTTTATTTTGAAACAGGGTCTGAGTTGCAAAGAGCCTCACTAAGTAAATGAGGGTGTCCCTGAACCGCCATCCTCCTTGTACCAGTATTGGGAAGAGGGATCAAAATGTATTAATGTGCCGGTATTGGAAAATTGCTTTGATAATTTCCAAAGTGTAAAATCTAGTCAGAGCCTAGGTGCTGTGCAGGCACTCAGGCAGGGAGGGGGCTGCAGCGATTACAATGCAGAGTTCCTCTCTGTCTTTGCCCTTCATTCTGATGATTAACCTATAGTAAAAGCCTTAGAGTCAACTGAAGCCATTAGCCCTAAAATTACAACAGAGGCAGCCGGTGCCTCTGTTTACCTCCTCTCTTCTGTGATATTTGGGTATTTTTGTGGCCTAAGAGAACCTGGAAGTGGACTCCGCGAGTTCTGCCTACATCATTCTACAGAGTACTCAGTGTGTCCTACAGACTGCAATCCTGTCCCACAATCCCCCTCCTTTCCCACCCTCCAGCCACATCACCATCAGCCACCAGGCCAGGAATATTACTGGAACTTTCCTTGGGCAAACACTTCTTCTCTTGCAGATACCTAGACTGACCCCACACTCAGCCCAGAAGAGGAAAGAGGATATAAGAAGAAGGGGCAGCCAGGCGTGGTGCCGCACACCTGTAATCCCAGGACTTGGGAGACTGAGACAGGAGAATCACACATTTGAGGCCGGTCTCGCAATTTAGCAAGACTTTGTTTCAAAATAAATTTTTTTTAAAAAATGCTGGAGGTGTAGCTCAGAGATACAATGTTCCTGGGTTCAATCCCCAGTACCACAAAAACAACAACAAAAACAACAACAACAACAAAAACCGACAAAAACAAAAACAAATTACAGGTATACACCACCATGCCTGGCCAGCAATAATTTTTTTTAATTAAAAAAAAATGATGATTCCTGACCAATGCACTGTGCTTTTGCCGGGCGTGGTGGCGCACGCTTGTAATCCCAGCTTTTGGGAGGCTAAGACTGGAGGATCATGGTTCACAGACAGCTTCAGCTACTTAGTGAGGCCCTCCATAACTTAGTGAGACCCTGTTTCAAAATAAAGAATAAAAAAATAGGGTGGGGGGTGTAGCTGGGAGGTCGAATGCTTCTGGGTTCCATCTCCAGACCTGCAAAAAAAAAAAAAAGAGAGAGATAAAAAGGAGGAGGAAGAGGAGGAAAAGAGGAAGAGGAGGGGGAGGAAGAGAAGGAGGAAGAAGAAGAGAATAAAGAGGAAAAGGAAGAAGAGGAGGAAAAGGAGGAGGAGAAAGGAGGGACAGGAGGAGAGGAGGAGGGAGAAGAGGAGGGGGAAGGAGGAAGAGGGGCAGAAGGAAGGAGGAGAGGAAGAAAAAGAGAAGGAGGAGGAAGAGAAAGGGGAGGAGGAAGAAGGAGAAGAGGAGGAGGAGGAAGAGGGGAGGAGGGGGATGAAGAGGAGAAAGGGGGAAGGGGAGGAGGAGGAAGAAGGGGAAATGAAAGAGGAGGAGGGGGAGGAGGAGGAGCAATCCATTTGCAGTGGCCTCAGGGTAGGGTCACAGGCATGATTTTCCTAGGTCACAGGAGCCAAGCAGATTCAGCACTATGATCAGTGCTTATTCAGTGCTGCTTAGGTCCTACCCCCTAAGCAAAACTCACAGACTTATTTATGAAAATGAAATGAACTCATGAATGAGTTTTGAGAAAAGCCCAAGTTTTCTTAGAAATACAGGATCTTGGAGCCAAATAATATCCCGTAAGAATTTACTGCTTTGGGCCATTTCTTAACTAAGAGAAAAGCATATGTAATATATGACTTCTATAAATTATAGTCATGTAGTAAATTATAGTAAACTTGTACAACAAATTATAGAGTAGTATATTATATAATGTCACCATTGGGGAGTGTGTATGTGTGTATGTATGATAACTAACAGTCATGCAGAAGAGATCCTTTCTGTCTTAGTCTGCTTTCAGTTGCTATAACAAAATGCCAGAGCCTGGATGACTTATAAAGAACAGAGGTGAATGTAGCTCATGGTTCTGGAGGCAGGAGAAGTCCAATGGTGTGGAGCTGGCATCTGCTGGACTACTGGTGAGGGCCTGTTCGCTGTGCCAAAGCATAGCAGGAGACATCACATGAGGGAAAGAACAAGCAAACCCGAGAGGGGTTGCTTTGTAATAAAGCCACTCCTGAGATAACCCACTAACCCATTAATTAATCCATTCACAAGGGCAGTCCTCATGATCCAATCACCCCAAAGTCCCACCTCTCAAACGACACCAACATGATTTGGGGGACTAAATTGCCAACACGGGAAGTTTGGGGGGGGGGGGGACGACGCGTCAAAACTTTAACTCTTTCCTCTTCAAGATACATGTTGGCAGCTGGGCGTGGTGGTACAGGCTTGTCATCTCAGCACTCGGGAGACTTACACAGGAGGATCCCAGGTTTGAGGTCAGCCTCAGCAACTTAGTGAGATCATGTTTCAAAATATAAAATAAGCAGGGTGTAATGGCGCACGCTTGTAATCCCAACATTTGGGAGGCTGAGACAGGAGGATCAGAGAATTGTAGTTCTAGGACAGCCGCAGCTACTTAGTGAGGCCCTTCAAAACTCAGTGAGACCCTGTTTCAAAATAAAGAATAAAAAATAGGGCTGGGGGTGTAGCTCAGAGGTAGAATGCCCCCAGCTTCCATCCCCAGTACCGAAAAAAAAAATACAAAATAAGAAGGTCTGGGGTGTGGCTTGGGGGTTGAATACCCCTGGGTTCAACCCCTAGTAACTACTCCCCTCAAAAAAATAGAAACTGTCTTGCTTATGAATAAAATGAACAAGTTGTCATTTTTATTATTATTTTTTTATTTCTGTGGTACTAGAGATTGAACCCAGGGGCAAACTACCTCTCAACTAAATCCCAGCCTTATTTTATTTTTTATTCTGAAACAGGATCTAAGTTGCTGAGCCTCAGATCTACAACCTTCACACTCAGCCTCCCCAAGTACTGGTTTTATCTATTAATCCGGAGGGGCCTGGTAAATCAGGATAGACCAGAGTGGATGATTGTTGAAACTGGGAAACAGGTTCATTATCATTTATAATACCATTCTGTTTCCTTTAGCATAGATTTCCAAATTCTCTGTCATAGAAAGTTGGATCAAAAGATTTTTTTCTGGTATATGGTATTGGGACTGAACCCTTAGGCATTCTACCTATAATCTTCACCCTTAGCCCTTTTAGTATTATCATTTTTTTTTTTTTTTTGAAGCAGGGTCTTGCTAAGTTGCCAAGGCTGGCCTTGAATTTGTGATCCTCCTGTTTCAGCCTTACAAATACTGGGATTACGGGTATACAGCATCATACCCAACTGAAAAACAAATTTTAAAGCTCAGAATAAAGGATAAGTCTGCAAGTGTATGCACTTACTTATGCACTGCAAACACCAAATGATCAACCTGGTCTTGATTCTAAATTGAAGTGGCTAAAATCCATTTGATTTTTTTTTTTTTTTTTTTTTTGTGGTACTGGGGTTCCTGGAAACCCTTCTACCTCCGGGCTACACTCCCAGACCTATTTTATACGTTTTAAAATTTGGAGACAGGGTCTCTTAAGCAAGCGAGGCTGACTTCGAACTGCACGATCCTCTTGTCTCCGCCTCCCAAGCATGGGGATTACAAGTGTGCGCCGCCACGCCCGGCCTTTTCATTTGATTTTGATTTTTGTAACCGGATCATATGAAGGAGAGTTAGCTCCAGCTGGTGTCAGACAATGGACCAGTCACTATTTTTAGTAAGATTACAGAGCAGAACCTAGTGACATTTGCTCTCAAAATACTTCTGTGGCAGGACCATATTTATGTCCACAAAATTAGAGATCAGGTGGAAGGTTCTGACTTCCAGGAGGTCCTAAATGGAGGATACATTTTCTTTTCTTTCTCCTCCCTTCCTTCTTTCCTACCTTTCTTCCTTATTTCATACTAGGGATAGGGATTGAACCCATGGGCATTCTACCTATTGAGCTATCCCAATTCTATTTTTTTTTTTTTTATGGTACTGGGGTTCCTGGAAGCCCTTCTACCTCCGGGCTACACTCCCAGATCTATTTTATACTTTTTTATTTTTTGGAAATAGGGTCTCCTAAGCCAGCGCGGCTGACTTCGAACCTGCGCGATCCTCCTGTCTCCACCTCCCAAGTGAGGGGATTACAAGCGTGCGCCACCATGCCCGGCTTTATCCCAACTCTATTTTATTTTATATTTATTTTGAAACAGGGTTTCACTAAGTTGCCGAGGACCTTGCAGTGTTGTTGAGACCTCTAAGATGTGATGCTCTGGTTTAGCCTCCCATGTACTGGCGTTACAAGTAGAGGATTCACTTTGATCAAGGATGCTATGTTTGAAAAGACTGTCAGCCAGGCATGGTGGTGCACACTTGTAATCCCTGTAGTCGCAGTAGTTAGGAGACCCAGACAGAAGGACCGCAGGTTCATGGCCAGCCTCAGCAACTCAGAGATTCTGTTTCAAAATAAAAGAATAAAATAGGGGTGGTGGTGTAGCTCAGAAGTAGAATGCCTCTGCATTCCATCCCAGTACAACACGCGCACACACCCACACCCACACACACATGACTGTCATGAAGACCTACGTGAGGAGAGTGGCCAGAGGCGAAGGCCGGCAGCCATCGCTTTTAACCACCCAGAATCCCAAGGAAGCGCCTGCCACATACCTTGGAGGACATTATCATGACTCTTCCACAGTTTGAGAGAGCTGTGATTTCATTTTTAGCTGGTGCGTTGCCCGATCTAATGCCATCCACTTAATTTTTCTTCTTGTTCTTTTGTTCTTAGTGGATTGTGTTGGCTGTTAAGATTTAAGGGGCAACTCTGAAAACAGCCCATTCAACAGTTCTACCCCCTGCACAGGTGCTCTCTCTTTCTGATGGGCAAGACACTCCTTCCCAACTGAGTTTAACTTCAAACACCCTGGGCTGGCTCAACTCCTTTTTCTACCTGCCAAGAGAATCTAAGTTGGATGATGGTGCTGACCCATTCGTGGGCCAAGAGCCACACAGCCAAGCCAACAAGAAGCGGGGCATCGGATGCTCATGGACAGTACGCCCAGGGACCAAACAGGTGGTCCATGCTCCCTTGACCAGTGAAGAGAGGGAAGAAATGCAAGCTGAGCAGAGAGACAAGCCAGGAGCCCAGGTGCAGGTAGAGGGGCAGCCCTGGGTAGGGGAGGGTGTTCTCTGGAGGCAGCCCTGCGCCCTAGCCATTGTCTGCACTTTTCCAAACCACAAAGCCCTGCTGGAAGCTCCCTGCCAAGGCTCATCCAACCTGCCATGCGATTAGCACTGCCATCTCTGTACAAAGACGTGCATCTAATGCTCTGAGCTCCAAGGATGCTCGCTTGAGGAACTGTGCCTTTCTCCTGAACCCTGTCACTCACTCCGCCAGGCTGGAGGCTGTGCGTTTCCACAGGGGTGCCCACGGTGCTCATCTGTATCCTGGGAACTGCCCTCCCTCCTTGCTTAGCCTACCTCTTCCACCCCAACCCTAAACCTTAAGATGAGGACAGACCATCCACCTGTTGTCATCCTTATTATTCACAGGAAATTAATGTTTAGAGTGAAAGATTCCATAGAGAAAAACATTAAACTGGCCTTCCCTGGGACCCTGATGCCTGTACACTGTATCACCCATCCATCGATAGTCATATTCTCTCTCTCTCTCTCTCCCAGTGCCATGAGCCGAACAGCTTTCCTACCCTACACCCTACTGCCATCATGCTTCTGCCTTGGAGTGAACCTACCATGGACCAAATCTCTGAAATTGTGAGCCAAATAAATCTTTCCTCCTCTAAGTTGTTCTTGTAAAGTATTTTGGATATGGTGACATAAAGGTCAACACAGGGTAGGAAGGAAAGAAACAGAGTAAACATGCAGATGCCGCATCCCAAGCTCTTAGCATCTCTTGCTCTTGTTGTTGGGGCCATACAAAGAAGCCAAGAGCTGGTCACAGCCCTGGCCAACAGGGGTCAGCCATGGAAACTGCTCAGAGAAGAGAACAGAAAGACCAGGATCCCCCTGGACTCATGCAGCACAGTCATCCTTCCAGGTGAGCATCGTTGCTTCCTTCCCTGGTCACCCGTCCCTTCCATCCATCCACTCGCTGTACCGCTTTGAAGAAGACATGCCAAAGAGTGAATAAAATCATATCGTAGATCCGTGAATTTGTGATGTCAGGCTTGTCCTGATGGATGAAAAATAGGACCACGAACCTTGAAATCACGACGTATTATGGCCTGGATTTATGGACCACAAGGGATGAATGTTACTCCCACGACCGTGTGACATTCTGTGAGTCTCTTTTGATTGCAGATTCATTCCAGAAACTTCTTACTGGCTTGATGCTATATGCAGCCATGTTGGGAGAGCCCACGTGCTAAGGAAATTTGCTCAGCCTCTAGGAATCCAGAGGCCCGAGGAACGAGGAAGCCTCCTGTAAGCCAAAAATCCTCTAGGGTCTCTTCTCAAGCAAAGAAACAAGAGCTTCAGCCACCATTGGTATTTCTGTGTTTCATATCTAGTTAAACATTTTAATTCATTTTATTTCCTTTTTATTTATTCTATTGGACATGGGATGTGTGATCATGGTTAACTTTTACATTTCAGCCCAAAGACTGTAGGAAGATGAGATGGGACTGATTCAACTGGGAGGAAAGGGGACATTCCACAGAGACCCCTCATACAGGAACCCACAAGCCTTGAGGCAGCTCCCTTTGGAAAGGGATGGAGTGAAGTTTGGACTGTATGAGGAATGGCTACATTATAGATACTCTGGGATCCTTAGTAAAAATTCTTGTAATTTCCTTTCCTGTTCAAAGCTGGAGTTGGATGTGTCATTTGCAACCAAGAACTGGCCAGCCCGTCTCATCCAAGCTTTTCCTTTGCATCTGTTGGTGTCAAGAAGGGGAGATGTTGGTTCCAACCATATATTACTGTCCCTGAAAAGAAGCATCTTTGAAGCACAGGTTATCCACAACAAAATTCCCTTTATTGATATTAATCACAGTTACGAGGTCTTATCCAGCAGAAAGAACAATTTGGATTGTGTAGAACCACATACAAAGACATAAAAATAAAACATACACCAAAACCAGCTAATTTCAATCAATCAAACCTCCAAATGTGTCTTCAATTTTGATCATCAGTGCTCTGGAAGAACATACACAGACCCAGCCCAAGGGTAGCCTTTGGAGTCTCGGAGCACTTCATGGAGCAGGGCGCTTGGAAGCACTCCAATATGTAAACTCAGAGAGCAGGCGTTGATGGCGCAGTGCCTTAATACCTGGCTCGTGGGCTGTCCGCCTTGTTGGCAGAGCTGCTCAAAGTCCCATACACTCCGTAGCTGAAGGAGGACGGAGGCCTTAGCTATGTTAAAGCAGACAGGTTCCAATGGAGAAACTATGGTTATGAAGGAAGAGATTGGCTGCTAGTCTAGGCCTGGCCATACTTTATGGTCATCTCAAAATAACTTGCCTAGAATTTACTTTAAAAGGGAAATGCAAAAATACCTCTTCTTTTTCTATCCCTTCTTCTTCTCCCATCCCAAGCCCTCTAGCCAGACTCCAACAAAGCCTGTTATAATTCAAGGGTCTTGGTCAAGTCATAAGGTGTCAAATAGCCACGGAAGGACCCACAGCAGATTTTAAATATTCTTCTTGCACTTAAGTTAACTTGAGTGGCTCCTTCCTGGTAAAGGAAAGGTTTGACACCTAATAGATTGCTGGGATTCTCACTTCTCTTAAAAAAAAAAAAAAAAATGAAGCCTATCTAGGGCCAGGCATGATGGTGTATGCCTGCAATCCTTGGGAGGCCAAGACAGGAGGACTGCAGGTTCACGGCCAGCCTCAGTAACTTAGCAAGACCTTTGGCAACTTAGCAAGACCCTGTGTCAAAATAAAAAATATAATAGGGCTGGGGGTGTAGCTCAGAGGTAGAATGCCCTGAGTTCAATCCCCCGTACCTTTCCCCCAAAAAAATAATGCCTAGGAAATTTGGGAACCAGGGAAAAATTACATAGCCCTTGGAATCCATGGGGAGCAGAGGCCTCTGCTCAAAACCACTGGGTCCTCTTTTCATAGGGCTCACTGTGTGTTCAAAGCTGTCCTAATCCCCAAATTCCCTTAACTTCAAAAATGCCCATCTTTGCCTTCCAAAAGAAAAAAAGACTAGCTGACTTCCTTCCTTTTGCCTGCGCCCATCCCCCATCCAATTCACATCTTGCTTGGGAGAAAGGGGGTCCTCTTTGGGCTGGCTCAGCCTGGGTAAGCAGGTTGCTGTGTTCACGACTCTTCAGTTGCAGCATTAGAGGTGGAGAGAGGACTCGAGGCGAAGGAGCAGGAAAAGTCTCAGCCCATCTGCTCTGAGACCCGACGCCAAAGTGTCGGGGAGGCTCCTCCTGGGAGCTGCTGTCCAGTGGAGTTAGGGGGACTAGAGGGAGGAAAGCAGAGGTTTCCCTGATCTGCGTGCCCCTGATCACCCACCGAGCAAAGACGCCATTTCCTGGGCCCAACAAAACTCGGTCAATAAAACCAATGGTCTCCCTTAAAAGCCAAATAAAAATAGTTATAATCAGAGCCGATCTGGATAAGGAGATGAGGAGGGGAGAAAAAGAAGGATGGTCGGATGTGAAGAAAGAGGCTCGTGGTCCTGGAGGAGCTGGGTGCAGCCTTTCCTGGGGTCCGAAGCATCTCTCGGTGCTAGCCCAGGCCCACATCCAACGACATCATCACCACAAATCCCAGGATGGAGGCCCAGGATGCCAGCTTCCCGTTACCACTAGGAGGGAAGGAGAGGAAGACCCGTAAGACCTACCGCCCCCGGAGACCATGTCAGCATGAAGGCTGCTGCCTCTGCGCTGTCTGATTCCACCAGAAAGTGTTCTACTAATGACAGTAACATTCACTGAGTCTAACCACATGGGCGACAGGTGAATTAGGTCATAGTTACACACAAAAACCTCATGAGGTCAATATCATTATTATCCCGAGTTTCCTTGGCGGTGGAAAGGGCTCAGGCATAGAGAAGTAACCTCCCCAGGGCTCTGGAGTCCTGGACGGTAGAACCATAAAGGGTGGCGATTATTTCTTGAAGACATTTATTTACTGTGACCTTATAAACTAGCTTTGAAATGATTCTGCTGTGTGCATCCACGTCTGTACCACTCTGAACTGCATTATGATGTGAGATGACGAAGCCCCATTAAAAGTATATTTAAAAAAAATAAGAGTCGGGTGTGGTGGCGCACACTTGTAATCCCGGTACTTGGGAGGCTGCGACAGGAGGATCACAGGTCCAAGGAAAGCCTCACCAAATAGATTTGCATCAACCTAGTGAGACTCTGTTTCAAAATAAAAATAAAATAGGGCTGGGAGTGTCGCTCAAGAGGTAGAATGCCTCTGGGTTCAATCCCCAGTACCACTAAACATATATATATATAAACAAAGCAAAGCTACCTCCCCCTCCTGTTACCACCCCAACACCTGGCCCAGAGTTAGATAATGAGACCATGCATGTATTGCTTTGGCTAACATTTTAGAACCCCACCCCTCTCCTCCAGCCCCAGAGAAATCTAAAGGGAGAGAGAATATACCAAAACAGTGGTCCAGGTCCCCGAGGGACCACCGCAGAGCATCATCTCCTGATCTGCCTGTCCCTTCTCCCCCTTGCGTTTAGCTGCACAGAGTACAGGTGAGGACGAGGTAGGAACGCTCTTGGGAAGGGGCAGGGTGATTTTGGAAACAAGGCGCTGGATAAAGAAAGAGCAGATGGGGAGGCGGGACCCCGGGCTAGCTCTCCACCTGATCTGGGCTTCTGGGATGATGTCATCCATGACCACGAAGACCATGGCTCCAGCGGCAAAGGCCAAGGCGTAGGGCAGGATGGGCTCAGCCAGCACCACCGCGAAGGCGCCGAAGACCCCGGCCAGCGGCTCCACCATGCCGCTCAGCTGCCCGTACCTAAGGAGAGAACAGACACAGACCACTGCGGGAGACGCTCCCCAGGCTGCACCCTGGGCTCAGCCCTGGAAAACAAAGGGCTGACTGTCATCCAGCATCCTACCTGAGTATGGTAGTACAAAGTCACATCGCTTTACAACCACCACCTCCTCCCTCCCCAGCTGACGTAGACCCGCCCCCCAATGGCCCTCACAGCTTCAAATATCCTACAATGTCTTTTAGAAACAATGGCATTAGCCTGGTGTGGTGACACATGCCTGTAAACCCAGTACTTGGGAGGCTGAGACAGGAGGATCGCAGGTGTAATGCCAGCCTCAGCAATTTAGGGAGGCCCTCTGCAACCTAGTGAGACCCTGTTTCAAAATAAAAATAAAAATAAAAATAGGGCTGGGGTGTAGCCGAAAGGTAGAATGACCCTAGTAGGTCCAATCCTCAGAACCACAAAATCAAAAACCCCAGCACCACTGAGATAAAATTCACATACCATCTAACAAACTCATTCAGTGTATACATTGGCATTATGTGTCTATGTGAAATTATCAATGCCAATCTTAATATCATGTGTAGGAAAGGGGGGGGAGCTGACCGAGACCTGTGTGCATATACGTCCACTGAACGTATATGATGTGGGACTGTAACACAGTAATAGAAGTATATTTTAAAAATGTGCAGCCAGGCGTG
This sequence comes from Muscardinus avellanarius, assembly GCF_963383645.1. Taxonomy (NCBI): domain Eukaryota; kingdom Metazoa; phylum Chordata; class Mammalia; order Rodentia; family Gliridae; genus Muscardinus; species Muscardinus avellanarius. The sequence goes on from NC_137802.1 coordinate 66,271,977, forward strand.
GTTTTGCACACTTGTAATCCCAGCATTTGGGAGGCTGACATAGGAAGATCTGGGTTTGCAGCCAGCCTCAGCTATTTAGTGAGGCCTTCCACAACTCATTGAGATTCTGTTTCAAAATAAAGAATAAAAAATAGGGCTAGAAGCCGGGCATGATGGCACACGCTTGTAATCCCAGCGTTTGGGAGGCTGAGACTGGAGGATCGTGGTTTGTGGCCAGCCTCAGCTACTTAGTGAGGCCCTCTGCAACTCAGTGAGACCCTGTTTCAAAATAAAGAATAAAAAATAGGGCAGGGGTATATCTCAGAGGTCAAATGCCTCTGGGTTCCATCCCCAAACCCCCCCCCACACACACAAAAAAAAAAATAGGGCTAGAGGTATAGCTCAGAGGTAGAATGCCCCTGAGTTCCACCCCCAGTACTGCAAAACAAACAAACAAACAAAAAACTACGCATTCATTGGCTCTTAGTATGTTCACAAGTTGTGCAAACATCACCACTAACTAATTCTAGAACATTTTCATCACCCGAAAAAGAAATCCCATGCACATTAGTAACTAACTCCTGCTTTCTTTCTCCTCTCAGCCCCTGGAAAACCATGAATCTGCTTTTAAAAATTCCTATATGGATTTGCCACTCTTGGCTATTTCGTATGACCTGGAATCATCTAAAATGTGGTCCTTTTCAACTGGCTTATTTCACTTAGCATAACATTTTCAAGGTGTGCCCTTGTAGTCTGTATCCCCATCATGGATCAATATGAAATACTCATCGCTTGACACCTGCCTGGAGCTACCGGACACTGCTTGGGATCAGCATGGCGTCTCCCAAGGGCAGTTGTAGCTGGCTTGTTTGGGGATTCAAGTCACTACTGCTTTCCTTCTGATGGCACAGCAGCCCATCAGAAGTGGCCCTACTTGGCCAGAGGGGTATTGAGAGCCTGCCACCACCACCACCCCTAACCCTCATCCTGATGAGAGTGATACTTCTTTTCAGAAATCTCTTTATTTGGCCAGGCTTGGCATCATATAACTGTAATCCAAGTACTTGGGAGGCTGAGACATGAGGATCACGGGTTCAAGGGCAACCTCGGCGACTTAATGAGACAGACCCTCAGCAACTTAGCAAGACCCTGCTTCAAAAGAAGAAAATTAAGCCGGGCATGGTGGCGCACGCTTGTAATCTCAGTATTTGGGAGGCTGAGACAGGAGGATCGCAGTTCGTGGACAGCCTCCGTTACTACTTAGTGAGGCCCTTTGCAACTCAGTGAGACCCTGTTTCAAAAAAAAAGAAAAGAATAAAAATAAGGCTGGGGGGGGGTGTAGCTAGGAGGTAGAATGCCCCTGGGTTCCATCCCTAGTACCGCAAAAAAAAAAAAGAAGGAAAAAAAGGAGGAGGAGGAGGAGGAGGAGGAGGAGGACAAGGAGAAGGAGAAGGAGAAGGAGAAGGAGAAGGAGAAGGAGAAGAAGAAGAAGAAGAAGAAGAAGAAGAAGAAGAAGAAGAAGAAGAAGAAGATTAGATAGAGCTATGGATATAGCTCAGAGGTAGAATGACCCTAGGTTCAATTCCTACTACCACACACACAAAATAAAAAGAGGAATGGAGGAAGGAAGGATAGATGGATGGAAGAAAAGAAGGAAGGAAGGAAAACAAGTCCTTTTATTTGAGCTAATAACAGTGGGACTTTGCTGCTTGAAACATCACTTTTAACAGGAGCATCTTTCTTGCAATGAACATTTGTCAAAAAAGCCACCCCAATCCTCTATCCCCCACATCTGTAAAGTGGGAGCAAAAGATGCCTTCTCCACCAGCTTCCCAGAGGAGAGGACAACCGGTGGGAACTTTAAACCCCCGGCTCCTCCCTGCTCCTCCCTGGCCAGGGGCAGAGAGTGGGTGAGGGAGGGCCCCTGCTTTTGCTGTAGAATCCTCCAAGAGGGCTGCTGCTTCCTGGCTCCCCTTGCTTTTCTGCTCAGGCCGGCAGCACCGGTAGCTCTTTGGTTTCTGTAATTCCTGGCCTTGGCTTTGTTGCTTCAGGAAACTGTGGATTTGACTTCAAGCCCAGACGGGAGCGAGTTTCATCTCTCTGGTTCTGGATGCTGACCGCAAATGCTCTCCGCCTTCCCTGCCTCTCTTCCTGGTATTCATTCAGTGTATGAGATGTCAGCCATGGCTTCGACATTCATACAAAAACCTCTAAGGCCCCCGTGGCCTGCCCTTACCCAGATCCTCTCTTCAGTAGACTTCAACAGTGGAGAAAGAGATAATACAGGTGGAAATAAAATAATTTAAATATGTGCCAGAACTTGTAAGTCACGAGGCCCCATAAAATAGAAGGCATTTTTAAGTTGTGGTTATTAGCAGTCTACTTTTAAAGTATGGTTGTTTTAACGAAGAGGAGCCTGAGGCATGGGACTGGGAGTAGAGACCAGGAATCCTTTGGTATCATCTGATTTCTGGTCTCAGAGTTACCCCTGCTGAGCCAGGTGACTCAGGACGGCCACCCGACTGTAGCCAGAGCCCCCTTGTCTGAAATGCAGGGACTCATCATTGACAATGAAAGGGTTCTGTTAGGGAATAGGCTAGAAAGACCCGGTGGGGAAGGCAACCACATGGGGCACAAGAGTGACAGCCACAGTCACCCAGGTCCTGCCACCTGCTCCTGTATCCCCGAGGAGCTCCTGGAATGACCGTGGGGCCAGGCAGTGGCCACTTAAGTGCCCACAGAGGCATGTGATGTTTGGAGTACACGAACCCCATGCAAGAACCTGACATGGGTGGGCACGGCACCTGCCCATGGAGGCTCCAAAGTGGAGACGGGGCCCCGCAGGCTGAGGGTCAGGAAATGATTTTGCTTCTAAGCCCCCCTTCCGCCTCGGCTGTACTACTTGCTTGTGTTCCAGATTGTTGTACCAGAAGCCCCAGCTTGGCTTTCAGGGGGAAGTTGATCTGGCATCCCCCCGGCCTGCACACTCACCAGAAGGCTCTCCAGGTGGAGAAGCCCGCCCCGCGCAAGGGGAGGCTGACGGCCAGGCCCTCCGGGAAGTTCTGTATCCCAATTCCAATGGCCAGGTTCCTGAAAAACCAAGAAGGCACATGAAGGCTTCTGACTTGACTGAACCCACCCAGATGAGGGCCCCTGGCCAAGGCCCACGGCCCTCCTTCGGTGCCAGGGAGCCAGATGGGGACCCGTGATAGGCGGAGGAAGGTTGGTTAGGGCCGGCATGTGGGTAGACAGCAGGTGTTGCAGGAGGGAGAGTCATGGATCCTCCTTCCCCTTGTCCTTCCCTGGGTCCCTGGAACACGCTACCTTTCAGATGCTACAGTACAGCAGAAAACACTGGCTGGGTGTCAGGATGGCCCGAGTCCCGCCACTCGGTTGTAGACCTCTGCATAAACCATCTCCCTTTCCAAACTTTGTCCCTTTGTGCGCAGCTTGACAACAATAATATCCACCTTCAAGGATGGATGACCCAGTGACTGTGAAGCCCCTGGTTTTGGGTTCTGTTCCCTCATAGCAGAGAGATGAGGAGATCACATTTCATCCGGGAGTGACTTTGAAAGTGGCACAAAGAATTTCAAGTGTGGAGTGTGACGGTGACAGCGATCTGGCTCTGGGCTCGGGTTCCCCACGGGCTCTGTGAGGCCCCGGTACAGCGTTTCCTTGGGCCTGGGAGGTGCTCACTGGGATACTCTGGCCTCCTGCATCTGCGGGACATGGGCCCTGTGCTGTGTGACTGGGTCAGCTGGCTGGTGCCTGTCTTTGAGAGCCTGCTTTGTGCTCCAATCAGGGAACAGCATGCAAAGGGTGGGGAGAGCAAAATGAGATGGTACCCAAGCAATACCTGGACCCGGGCCTGGCCTCAGGGTACTTTAACTTAGCAAGGGAGATGAGATGTATAGTTAGAATTTGTAATGATTATACACGAAGAATTCTCATAGCACATGTACAGATGCCTGTGTGCCAACCAAGTGTCAATGGCAGAGGAAGCCAAGGCATGATGGGAGGGATAGAGGGCCAGAACATGTGCGATGGAGAGGCAGTTTGAGACTATGTCCCTAGAAAGCTCTCGGGACAAGGCTCCGAGGGGCCCCTCCATGAGGGCATCCAATCAACAGGATCTCCCAGGCGCAAGAAGGAGGGCTGGCCCCTGAGACTGGGACACAATCACTGGATCCTATCAGGCCAGTTCTGGTCCCTGTGCCAATCTCCAGTAAATAACACCAAGGACAGTTCCTAGCACTTAATATTTAATCTCCATTTGGTCTGAAACCGTACCTCCCTCCCACTGGGTTGGCCTTTATCTCTCCCAGGTCCCTCTCAAGCACACAGGCTTCATGTGGGGCTCACTGCTACAGACACTTGGGGTGAGGGAGTCTCCACCCTGGGCTGGTTCAAGGAGGCTCTTAGAAAAAGCTTGGCTCCATCAGAGTCTTAAACTTGTCAATCCCAAGCTGGCAAATTGTCCACTTATGTAACTCATCCTGCCCCTTCTTGACAGCTTTGCAATGTCTCCTCCCTCCGCATCCCCCTACCACCTTATCAAATGATGGCATCTAAGCCAGGTGTGGTGGCCTGGGCCTGCAATCCCAGGAGGACTGCAGGAGACAGGAGGATCACAGGTTCGAGGTCAGCCTTGGGAACTCAGCAAGGGGCTCAGCAACTGAGTGAGGCCCTGTTTCAAAATAAATGATAGAAAGGGCTGGGGTGTAGCTTGGAGGTGGAATGCACCTGGGCTCAATCTCCAATACCATAAATAAATTAATTAGTTAATTAGTTAAAAGAAAAATTTAGCTGGGCATGGTGGCACACACTTGTAATCCCCTTGCTTGGGAGGCTGGGACAGGAGGATCGCACAGGTTTGAAGCCAGCCTCAAGCTGGCTTAAGAGACCCTGTTTCCAAATAAAATATAAAAATAGGTCTGGGGGTGTAGCCCGGAGGTAAAAGGCCCCTGGGTTCCATCCCCAGTACCACCAAAAAAAAAAAAAAAGAAAAATTTAATCTGATAAATTATGACCAGTCCTAAACAAAGGAGCTATTATGCTGTCTTGGGGTTACCAGGGCCCTCGATCTTATCTCCCTAGGCTGCAGGCAAGGCTGTTCCTAAAGGGAATGGACAGGCAAGAAGACATCACACCTCATCACACCAGCCAGCTCATGTACACTCAACGTCTGCTGCTGCCTCTCCACAGGTTTGCAAATCACCTGGCCATCCCTTGACCATGTCCTCCCTCCTTGTACTTCTTTGAGAGGGGACTCAGCCATGCTTTACCCCCATTACCTGACTTAAGAACCGGCAGTATTTTTTTCTTGGCAAAGGTAAAGCTAGATAGCAAATATTTTAGGTTTTATGGGTGATTGAGTCTCTGTTGTAACTATTTAACCCTGCTATTATATGAGCAAAGCAGCCACAGACCATATGTAAACAATTGAGCGTGACTGTGTCCCAATAAAACTTTATTTACATGGACAGATGGTGGGCCAGATTAGGCTCATCTGGTTCAATGGTTCAATGGCTGCAGAAAGACCTGTCAAGATGAACTCACAGACCCTGGGCATGCCCTGCCCCTCCCTGGGTCCTCACAATCAGGCATGTGCTAGTCAAGTTTGGGGCTGTGAAATTTATTAGGTCCAAATGCTGGGTCCACGGAGCCACTATGTGCCCTGAAGCAGAAATGAGAAATTACTTTAAGGTGTCGACAAGATCTTTTGGGCCTTGGGAGGGTCTTTATGGTACATGTGTTCTCTTTGGGTCACATAGGAACTCCTAGGAGGCGTGAGCCCTGGTTTCTCCTGGGATGGTTCCCTTGGCTGCCTCCAAGGTCTGTCCCCACCGAGCCCCAGTAGATGGCCAGAGACTGGCTCTTTGGGCACAGAGGAGATAAGCTTTACTGGAAGGGAGTGGGGGGCACTTGGAGGCACCTGGGCTTTACTGTCCTGCTGTACTTGGAGGTATGGACAATCTGTCTGGATAAAGAGCTCTGGGGTTCACCTCTGAGTGACACTTAAGATTTTATTCTAGGCCTCTGGGATCAGTCTTACTGTTTTTGTTTCTTTCTTTTTTTTTTTTTTTTTTTTTTTTTTTTTCCAAAGTGGCCCTACTAGGAGAGGGACTGGGCAGGGTGTCAATGGAGACTTATACAAACCTATACAAAAGGTATCTGGGGTCTGTCCTAGTTTAACAAGACAGAATGGGGAGTAGAAGAAATTCGAAGGAATCGGAGTAGAAATCTGAAGAAATCTAAAGAGAGATTTTTAAGGAAAAGGTGTTGTTCTGTTCCTTGTATCTTAAGCATGCATGCTTATACGGCAGCAGGCCCGGCTGGACCTTCCTGCTCCCAGTCCTTGTCTGAATTCTTGTCAGTCCTCAGCCAGGCTGTAGGGCAAGATAAGATGGAAAGCTTCCTTTCTCCCTCAGATGTAGGATCCTGATGAGCCTGTTCCAATCCACTTGTTTTAGAGGCTTCTGGGACCAATTCTGTGTCCACCCTGACCCTGAGAGCCTACTCCAGGAGCAGGGGACATTAGAAATATATTTCTATGAAAGGAACAGCCTGGTGGGAGAATCCTTGCCAACATTTCTGAGACCCTGCTTGTCTGTCTTCTCAGACCCTGTCCCACAGCAGGGCCCCTCCCTTCTGCCTCCTTCAGGGTCTCCTGGCTGGCCCCCGCAGTGAATTCCACCAGCTGCCTTGACCTTCTCTAAGTGCTGAGTCCAAGCTTTCTTTCCAGTGAGGAAGGCCCAGGATCACGGCCCTTGTCTGGCCTGGAGATGGTACTTATTGGCTGGCCTCCAGCTCCCTGCCAGTATCTGCCCCTCTTCCATGTGAACAGACAAGACTTACCCCAGGTGTAACCATGGAGCTGCCAGCCCAATGTCACCAGGTCCCGGGGAGTGCTCCCTGCTCAAAGTCCTCTCCACAACACACTAACCACAGCCATCCCCTGGCAGGCAGGGGAGGTCTCCTCTGATGGGGAATGTGCTGGTATTGGAAAATTGCTTTGGTATTAATTTCAAAATGTAACAAGTAGTCAGGGCCTGAGTGCTGCAGAGGCACTCAGGCAGGGAGGAGGAGGCAGAGTTCCCAGCACCAAAAGTGATTACCAAGTACATAAAAGAGTTGTGTAGCCCAGGGCCTTTATATTTTAAAGACAAGTTTACATAATAAATAACTTTTAGCAGATAGGCTAAAATTCCCCAAGGATGGTACAGGCCTTTGTCAAAGGGGGCAGATACTATGTGACCCCTGACTCTGGAAACCAAGTAACACATCTTGGTCCTAACAAAGTCTTCCACTGGAGACAGGGTCAGCCCACACCTGCATCAGGACAGGAAGAAGGCTTTTGGTCAAGCAGGATGAGAGGTAGTAAATCCTCATAATCATATCAAAAGGCTTGCACCCAAGCTAATGGGCAGGCCCACACCTAGTCTGGTCAGGAAGACTATTGGTTAAGCAAGATGGAAGATAATGAATCTTTATAAAAACTGTTCTATGTCCAAAAGCTTCAGTGTCTTACTGTCAAGGCACTCCACTACATCCCTCTCTGATATAGTGCTTTAATAATTCTGTCCCTTCTTTCTGCCAAGCATACGGCAGTAGAGTTCTGGCTAATTTTTCTAAACTAGCTAAGAACAAGAACCTGCGCTCTCCCTCTCACACTGTTACATGTTCCACATCCTGTTTAAGAGCCACCGCTTAATAAGCAGCATAGACACCCCATTCTGCCATCCCTGGCAAGCCTGGGGACCTCTGCCTGCCCGGCTCTGGCACAGGCCCTCTGGATCCTGCCAGACCTTTTTAGCACCGTGCAGCCTCACTGGGCAATCGTGGTATCTCTCTGGAGTGAGAGAGCTTGTCTGTCTCTCTCTCTTTCCCATGCTAATTTGGTGCAGGCACATGGATGCACAAGCATGTGTGCATGTGTGCGCACGTACACACACACACACACACACACACACACACACACACACACACACACACATTAAATGTGAACCAGACACTGGCCCAGCCATGTTCTCTTACCCCAATATATCTTGTGCATCTGTTAGAAGTCAGGGTGGGGGTGACCCAATGAAAGGGCTACCCTGTGCCTTTGACACCCCCTCACCACTTGCATGAGCTGGGAGCATGATTTCAATCCACAGCTCTCAGATCAGCTGCTACTCCAATCCCCAGGGAGCCTTAGCAAAGGCCAGCCCCCCACCCCTGCAGAGGCTGATGAACTGTGGCCGTGGGCCTGCGTCTGCGCATCACATGAGGACACAACAGTGTTGAGAAACTCTGGTCTCAGGGCTCACCAAAGGGAATGGGGCCTGTAAATCCCAGTACTTGGGAGGCTGAGTCAGAAGGATCATAGGTTCCAGGCCAGCCTTAGCAAATTAGTGAGACCCTCATCAGCAATTTAGGGAGACCCTGTTTCCAAAAAAAAAAAAAAAAAAAGTCAGGGGGATATATAGCTTAGAGGTAAAATGCCTCTGGGTTCAATCTCTAGTACTAAAAAAAGAAAGGGGGAGAGAGGAGGAGATGAGGCTGTGGATGGCAGCTGAGCCTGCCTCCCTTTCAGGAGCTCCTTTCCTGATATTCGGATTCCCAGCAAAGGCTGGAAGCCGCGGACACAGGGAAAGGCCCAGGGAAGCCAACACTGCACTAAGTCTCAGGCAGGAGACCTGGGTTTGCAGGAATCGGCAAGAAGGGGAAAGTGACCTCCCAGGGTGCTAGTAGCAGGGGGAAACCCCAAGCCCCCTGCAGCCCTACTGTGCGCCACCCACCCTAAGGGACCACTCCAGGCCAGCACCTAAGTGGGGGCGCGGGGGCCTGCCTCTGTGTAGTCAGGAGGAGGGAGAGCCCAAAGGAAAGGGAGGGGCCACGAAAGTTCCCAACAGTATTCAAAAAAGCAGGGGGACAAGCCCAGCCCCGCACAGGACACTGAAGCCGCTGTGTTGGGAGTTTTGTTCATCTCCAGCAGCACAAAGACACCATTACTAGTCTCTGCCATGCAGGTCAGGGGGAGGGAAGAAGGGCTCTTTGCAAAGAGAAACCACAGGCTGTTCCTCAACTCCCTCCATCCCCGCACCAGGCTCTCACAGGAAGGGCCTTGCCAGAAGGGCCAGGACGGGGCCTCCAGGCCAGGAGAAGCAGGCGGGCAAGGGAGGGTTGACAGAGCAGAGTGGCCTTGGGCTGGGCTGGTGGCTCCTGGGCACCCCAGGGAAAGGCCAGCCCAGCCAGGGCCTCGCCTGGGAAGGTGAGCCAAGGGTCTGCCCGCCCGGGAAGGTGGCCTCCGCGGAGGAGGTAGATTTGGCCCGGGCATCCAAACGTCTTTCCTTCCCCTCAGGAAGTGGAATTTGCCAGGGAGGGGCAGAGCCCTGGAGAACCACAGAGGTTGATCCCAATACTGGCTTGTTTTGAAAATTCACTTCCTATCGGACTTTGACTTTAAAATTTTTTTTTTAAGCCCAAGGAAGAATAGAGGTGGCAAAGCAATTGGCAAAGAGGAAGGCGACCATCCTGTGTCTTGGGGAGGCAGCGAGCTGCAGAAGATAATCTAGCCCGGAGCTCTCACCAGCAGAGTGGAGTCAGATACGCTAAGTGTGCCAGTATTGGGAATGACCTAGGAAGATTTGGGAAAGCTCTGATTACTAATATATTTCAAAAGAAAATAATTGGTATATTTCAAAATAGTTGTGTCAGAATGGCGGCAGACAAGGGTAAAGAAAGGACTTGGTTTCTGCCTAAAACAGGCAGCTATTCCAATGTAAATCAACCTAGCTCAAAGTAATTAACAAGTCAATAGAGGAGAGGGAGGGCCTCCTTTTTCTACAGACAGAGCTACAAGATGGGCTAGGGAGGATGGGGCAGGATTTGACCTTGCCCTTCAAGAAAGGAGACACCTCACCACACCTTGCTAGGGGAGGTACCTTACAGGGACGTTCACTAGTCAGAGTCACGCAAACAAGATGGAGGTCATGGGTATAAAAGGCCAAGTCCACGTGTCAGCCCTTTAGTGTACTCATTCGAGTCATCCCCTCATGCCATCTTGGCATGGGGCTGTATTTCTATTTTCTGTATTTCTATCTTTCTAATAAACTCCTTTAAATCTTCAGCAATGGTCCAAGCGATGAATACTTATTCTTAACTTAGGACAAGAATCCACGGTTTTTCTGTTTGTTTGTGTGGTGGTGGTGAGGGAATTACTTCTCCCCACACACACACCACGCACATTTCACCCGCAACACTAAGGAGTCTGAATTCCTGAGGTCAGGACAAGAGTCAGGGAGCCCCAAGCGTCCAGTTCCCCCAGGGCTGGGATGCAGGACTTTTATGCTAAGCCCTAGGTCAGACCCAGGACAAATGGCATGAGATGGCCACCTTTGGAGACACAGCGGGTAAGTGGCAGAGGCCAGCTGGGCTTGCTGCAAAGGGGTGGACAGGATCCTGGAGGCTGAGCAGGTGCTTAAAGATAAAAGGTCCTACCCAGTGTTAGGTTCTAAGCCCCCACGGGGCAGGGGCGGGGCTGGAAGCCAGGAGGCAGGAAGACCTGCCTCCTTACCATGAGGAGCTCCAGGATTCCCACGGAAAACCACTCCCCTTTGATAAAAAGGGGACGCGGTGATCTGAAGGGACAAAGACATCTACACTCATGGAAGGCTCTCTTTCACACCCCCCCCCACCCCGCACCCAAGACACGGGGGTGGGGGAGGGAGCTGCTCGGGAATAGTGGGCTGAACTAATAAAGACTTATGGCACCTGTACCGGCGGTTTTCACGTGTCTGTGGGTGCAGAGGGACTACTGGCCAATCTTACACCCAGCTCCTGCAACAGTGGTCCCATGTGGGTTCCCACCTTCTGACTCTGGGAACACCTCCTTCTAGAGAATAAGGCTCCCTGTGACCCCCTCCCCCCCCCCACACCTGCCCAATGGATGGCAGGTCAGCTTGTGAGCTGCCTGCGTCTCCTGCCGGCCCTAGGAGCTGGCTGAGCTCTGCAGGGAGGTGGAAGAGGCCGCTTCACTTTGCTCTGGATTTGGGCACTGCAATTCAAGCTGCTTAGGGCCAGGAGGCAGCTGGAAACCCCTGGGGGTGGGGAGACCTGTGAGGGGGTGGGAAAGGGGCTGGGCGCACTCACAAATATTGACTCCTGGCAGATGGAAGGGGCTGGGCCCGGGAGGGGTGCCAAGGAGGTGCAGGCTGGGTAAAGGGTACCCTTTCTTTGGCTGGGCCTATTCAATCTGGAAGCCAGAGTAGAGGCAAACATTCAGGGAAGGGGTGGGGAGGCTTTTCCAGCTGCCTCTCTCCTTCCTTGGTCTCCAACCTGGTAGCGGCAGAGAGGGACATGGCCAGGGTCCCTCCGGGCTGCTAGGTAGGAAAGGCTGCCCTTCCTCTGATCTTACCTTCAGAGTCTATCGATCCCAAGTAGCCTCTGCCTTTTAGAGGCCTGGAGGCTGCCAGGAAATCTGACTCTCTTTCTGGAACCTCAGCCCTATCAAACTCCAGCATCCTCCTTCTGCTTCGCTTCCTACATGGATGAGTTAAAATTCAGACAAGCTGGGTCCAGTAGCACATGCCTGCAACCCTAGTACTTGGGAGGCTGAGACAGGAGGCTCACAGGTTCAAGGCCAACCTCAGCAACTTTCAGCAACTTAGTGAAAAAAATAAAAAGTATAAAAGGACTAGGGGTATAGCTTGGAAGTAGAATAACCCCGGGTTAAAAAAAAAAAAGACAACACTGGGGTTATAAGAGTCCCTGGAGATCTCCTTGCTCAGCACAAAGGCTCAGCCAAGTCCAATGCCTTTGGAAGCCGTGTGTCCTGTTACATGAGTCAAATACAGCTGGGTGGGAGCCCCAGGTACACTGTGACACACAGCCAGCCTCTGCTTCATCTATAAAACAGGCATAAAAGCCCCTCACTTGCAGGGACAGGAAGCAGGCGCTGTGAGGTATAGGTCCTGGCTCCAAGCTCGGGACAGGTGCCCATCACATGGTAGCTACTGTGGCTATCTCCCATGGCTCCTGGTGGTGCTGAGCATGGAACTCGGGCCTCCCACCCTATACCCCGGGGGTGCGTGGCCTCATATGGAGTTCCACCCTCTCCAGCTGGTCCTCTGCAGAGTTCTGTTTGGGGCCTCCTGGTGGGAGCCAAGCCCTGAACTTGACCAGCTAGGAGTCCTTTCTCAGGAAGGACTCCAGACCCAAACCCCCATCCCTAGTTAGAGAATGTGCAGGAGCTCCTGCCATATACACAGACACTCAGAAGGGGCCTGCCTTCAAGAAGTTCGCAACTGAATAGGGGGCAAAAAGGCCAGCTTGCACCAAGCCAGCTCACAGCCCCGGGCTTGCTAACTGATAAGTTGGGTCCCTCCCCCACGTGATCTCGCAGAGGAAGTGGAGATATTGAGACCCCCAGGTGCCTCGAGACTCCAAACATTGCGAGACTACAGATGTCGCGAGAGAATCGGCATGCCTATAAAACATCGGTGCCTCCAGTCCACTGTGTGACTCAGCCGGCCGATCAGGACTATTCACAACTCTCCAGACACATGGCCCATCAATCCCTTCCCCCTGGCTGGCTGACTCTCTGGAGGGTGCCGGGTCCGAATAAAATAGCGGTCTCTGATAACCCTGTTGGTGTTTTTACCTCTCTCCTCAACTCCCTAACTCTATTTCAACCTAACACTAACCACCAGGAGGGAGGCATCAGCACGGCAGAGATGGCTGTGATGGTTGTTCTCGGAAATCTTCCTTGAGAAAGCCACATCCAAGAAGGAGGGGGACAGTTTCAACAAAGAGAGGGAGAGGGGAAACACACTTCCGAAAAGAAGGAGAGGAAGCCCAGGGGTGAGCTGATGAAGCAGGGTGACCCGGGCGGTCCCCTCTGCCCAGTCAAAGCCAGCACACACACTAAAAGCGGAGGATGCCCATGGCCAAAGCCCACTTCCCCTCCACACCCATCCTCTGGGAGTCTTTCCCAGCGGAGCTTTTTTTATATGAAAAATTGGAGCAATAAAAGCCAAAGCCCAAGTTCTTCCCAAGGCCAAAAGCAGGTGGCTCTGTCTACTGCAGGGGTCTGCTCGCGTCTCTGGGAGGTAGACTCTGATTCTGATGCCGAGCCTGTCACTCAGGGAGAGCCCTTGAAGTCCAATTACTATCCATCTCTACACAGAAACTGTTCGGTTACGGAGGTCTCGAAACTTGAGCCTTGGGAGAAGCTTCTGGTGTGAATCAGCACAGAGCCTGTGCCTCGTGGGCCATCGCAGACCCTGCTGTAGCAACCTGCAGCCAAAACCAGCCCAGGCTTTCATCACCCCGCCCATCAGAGGGAGTCTGAGGTCCTCCGGCTAGAATAAAAAAAATGATTATGCTCTTCACCGCCGTTTATTGCGTGTTGCTAAGTGTCGGGCGTGTTTGTAAGCATTTTACATGTGGCTGCGCGCTTCATTCCCTCGATGGTCCCAGCATTTTTCTATCATTATTGTTACCATTTCACAGGTGGGAATAATCGAGGCACACTGAGTTAAGTAATGCGGCCTGAAGGTTACCCAGCTGGGAAGTGACAGAATGGACCTAAATGTCTGCCTATATGCTTTGGGAGCTCTGGGCCTCACATAGACCATTGTAGAGAGATCATTACCAGGTTTGAGTACCCAGCAGAGGAGCAGCTGCTGCCTTATGCCGGCTCAGCTAGTGAGCTGAGGTTCCGGGCCATTCTGGTCTACAGCGAGGGCAAGCCGGATAGGTGGAGATGTTAACCAGAGAGCTTGAGGGTTTAATGGAATGGGAACAGCTCATCCACAGAAATCACTGATGGTTTGCTGTGTGGCTATTCTATGCATTACACATGGTTAGCAGCAACCCTAGCCTCTACCCACAAGACACCAAGAGACTCCCCCAATTGTAACCGCCACAGTATCTGCAGACATGGCCAGGGGTCCAACACAGGGCTTAATCGCCCCTGGCCAGGATCCACCGGCACAGAGGAAACAACAGTTCAGATAAACTGGCTTCCTCAGCCAATGTCCAGCAAGAAAGACCACTCCAGCTGCAAACATAAACCCGTCCCTGATCGCAGACACCTCTTGGCAGGGTGGCTCAGGAGAGTGGGTCTTCAAGAGGCTCATGCTGCAGCGAGAGAGATTCCTGGACTTGGATGCAAAGAACAAGGCTTGCAAACCACCAGGCCTCTCTCCCCATCTCCAGCACCATTCCAGGGGCACCTTAGATTCTTGCACATGGCACCCCTGGGGGTTGTCCCCAACCTTGAACCCCAACCCTGGATTGCTGCTCAGCCTCGGGGGCTTAGCTTGGGGGAGGTGGTGGAGATAATGGTAGATTTCTTCAAGGACTAGCAGGTGAGCATCCAGGCAACCCAACCCACAGCCTTGCTCCCCAGGCTATCGTCTCTGGACAGCTGATGGAGAAGAGAGAAATGCATATTCCTCACATCCTCTGCTCCCCCCTTCCAGCCTTCAGATCCTCCCAGGGGCACTGAGCGTGTGTGCTCTTGCGTGGCAGGCCCTTACATACTGTTTTGATTGTTATCGTCTGCCCTGAAAGGCCTGATTGTTCAGGCCCGGCGATGACATCACCACTTCCCACTGGGGCAGCCTGTCGAGGTGTTTGATGAGCCTGCAGGTGGGATGGGGCTGGGTGCTCCCCTCCGCAGGGCGGCCCGGCTCTGCCTGCTGAGCGGAGCTGGCTTAACACGCAAGGGAACTTCTCCCACCTGTCCCTGCACTTCTGGGAGCCCATTGGCATAGGTGAGAAAGATGAGATGACCCATCCATCCTCTTAATGTCTCCCAGCCTCCCCAGCGTGGGCAGGGGCGAGCCATAGGCAGCTGGGCCGCAAGGCAGGGTGGTGGCGGAGGGTGATTCAGGCCACCACTGCACACCTCTCCTTGCAGAAGTACAGAGAAGTTCCTTTAAGATACCAGTACCTCTTCCTTCCCTGGCCATGCCCTGGGGACTTTTGCCTGCTAAGTCTCCTAGCAAAATCCAAAAACCCAGTCCCAAGTGTTGGAGAGCCATGAGGCTATTTCTTGCATTACGTGTGTGTGTGTGTTTGGGATGCATCCAGGAGCGATGTAGCCACACATTCATGACAAGACGCATGGTAGGAGTGCCGTTGATCCTAGTGGCGCTATCCATGTTAGTCCCAACTGGAGACTGTGCAAAGAGTACAGAATGAATTGATGAGTTGTGTTCCGTTCACATGATGGAAGACCACTGTAGAGCATCGAGAGGGGGGGACCAACACCTATGTGCAGCTGGGTGGAGGCAGCTCTTGGTGCAAGAAACTAGACCCCCAACAGTAAGTGTCCTGTGCATGTATTGACATGCAGAATCCCCAGGCAGACCAACTAAGACGAGCCTTCTCAGCCACTAAGATCACCCCCTACGAGCGATCGAGGGCCACAGGCAGTTTTATTTGTTAATTCTGCTTAAAGCATTCGAAACTTGAGCAGAAACAGATGACTGTCTCAGGACAGGGTATCTGTTTCTGGATGGGAGTCATGCTTTTGAGAAAAGAATAACTTCCCTTTGCCTTTTAAAAAAGATGTTTTACGTAGGTGTGGTGGCGCACGCTTGTAATCCCAGGATCTGGGAGGCTGAGATAGGAGGACACCCTCAGCTACTACTTAGTGAGACCCTTTGCAACTCAGTGAAACCCTTTTTCAAAATAAAGAATAAAAAACAGGGCTGGGGATGTAGCTCCGAGGTAGAATGCCCCTGGGTTCCATCCCCAGTACTGAAAAGAAAAAAAAAAAAAAAAAGATGTTTTATTGTAGCTGTGTCTAGGTGCAAATAAAGAGTACATCGTATGAATGCTCAGCTTTCTGAGAAGACCAGGACCAGGACCCCCACATCCAGATGAAGGAACGGAACGTGCTGGTACCCTAGGATGTATCCACCATGGTGACAGTCACCGCCTCCTAAACAGCCTCGCGGCGTCTCCGTGCCCTGCATGTCTGCGGTGTCTGGTTGTGCTGCTCCTCTGCTCAAAATGCTGAATGGCTCCAACTTCACTCAGAGGCAGAGGCTAAGTCATCTCCGGCCTACATGTCCCCGGCTTGCAGTCTCCTCTGACCTCTTCTTTTCACTGTTCTCCCCGCCACTCATCTTCGACTCCAGTTATCCGGTTTCCTTGCTCTTCCTTGTAAAAATAAATACTTGGTTTTTCTCACCTTTAGGGCAATTTCTCAGAAACATTCCTTCTCAGCTATCAGCTGGTCATGTCTTCTACTTTCAAGGCTAGGTCATCTGACCTTCCTGAGGCTGGACCCTGAAGGTGTTGTGGCTTCAGTCTTTCTCTTGCCCACTGGGTCCTGCGGGAGGCCAGAGGCCATGTTGTAAGCACATTCGAGCAGCTGCACGGGGTGCTTTGTGGAAGCCCTCGTCCTGCTGCAAATGTGTGCGTGGATGCGCCATCTTGGAAGTGGTTCTTCCATCCCCACCCGGGCAAGCCTTCGGATGACAGTAGCCCTGCCTGATGTCTTGACTTCCATGAGAGTCCTTGAGCTGGGACCACTCAGCAAAGCCTCTCTCCAATTGCTAGCTAACAAAAACCTTGAGATAATACATGCTGGTTTAAGCTACTAAGTTCTAAAGTATTTGATATAAATTGATGGGTAACTAATATCCCCTGAACACACCCGATCTCATCTTTATCTTGGAAGCTAAGCAGTGTTGGGCTTGGTTAATAGTTGGATGGGAGGCAACTAATATCATCATCTCAGTGAAACCTATTCTCACTTACCATTGAGAACCTAGTCTACATTCCCTCTTTCCTCCTTCCTTTTCCATCTCTCTTCCCTTTCCTCCTGATAGCATTTCTTACCTTCTAACCTACCATGGAATACATTCATTTGTGTATGTTTCTTGCTTGTTCTTTCTCTCCTGACTGTCCTGTAAGCACAGCAAGCCAGAAATCCCCATCTGTTCACCGACGTATCCCGGCCCCCCATGACAAGTCAAGTGTGTGCAGCCCTGAAGCAGATGTGCGTGCAGATACAGGCTCATGATGTGGCCGGGGCTGATGTCAGGGATCAAGCAGCAGAGAATGGGTCAAAACTCTCTGGATCTCAATGTCTTCGAGCCGTAAAATAAAAGGTTAATTTAGGCAACCCATAAGCTCTTTTCTGGATCCTCAGCTTTGCAGTGGCATTGTGGATTCTCAAAGTTCTAGCAGCTGCCGAGACCAGACCCTGCCTTTACTAGAGCTCGTGCTCCTCTCCGTGCACATCTGGAGAGCCTGGACACAAAACCAGGTCATTGTGCACATCTGGACAGCCATAAACCCATCATTCCGAGAGGAAACTCTGAAAGTGCTGCTCAGCAAAGCAGCAGCACAGGCCAAATGGGAGAGGCTGAAAAGCTCCTCTCCCCCCCCCCAACAAAACAATCTGCTGGACACAATCTTAGGGGCTGAATGCTTCACCGCTGAATAACACATGCTCTCAACAGCTTCCAGGGCAGCCTCTGCCTTGCTTCTCTCTCTGCCTGGCGCCTGGCCAATGCAGAACTTCAAGAAAGTGTTTCCCTCCCCCTCACTCCCTTGTTTAGAACAAACTATGCCTTCACTTACCCTTGGGGCATGTGGCCCAAGTTCAAAGGCGAACACCACCTGCTCCTCCTCTGTGCCCGCCCTACGGGGAGAGTGACTGAACTGCAGCCTCCTGCAAACTGAGCAGGAGTTTTGAGCCCCACTGGTGGGAAATCCCCAGCTACTTGTAAGCAGCTAAGGAGAACTCTCACCTCTCCTGGCTGGGAAGGGAAGGCTGCCTGGCAGCATGTGGTCTCCTTGTTTGACAACCAGCCTGGGCTCCAAAAACAAGCAAGAATGATTACCCCTTTGCAAATGAGGTGAGATGTGGAGGAGCCCAGCTGAAGGTGTGCAGGGAAGGAGGAGAAGAGAAAGGTAGGGCGTTCCGATAGGCACGTTCACATTCAGGGACTTTAGGGGCTTAGAGGCCAGGACATCTTGGAGTAGGAAGCCTCTAAGACAGCAGGGAGCCTTTGTATCAGTGTCCCGTGAACAGAGATTGTAGATGAGTTGAGAACTTGGGGTCCGGAGCTTGATCATCCTTATCATCTTTCTTTGGACCTCCCTAAAGGGGGCAAGTAAAGAAGATCCAGGCAGAAAATTTTTCTTTCTTTCTTTCTTTCTTTCTTTCTTTCTTTCTTTCTTTCTTTCTTTCTTTCTTCCTTCCTTTCTTTCTTCCTTCCTTTCTTTCTTTCTTTCTTTCCTCCCTTCCTTCCTTCTTTCTTTTCTTCTTTCTTTTTTTCCTTTCTCTCACTTTCTTTCTTCTCTCTCTCTCTCTCTCTCTCTTCTCTCTCTCTCTTCTCTCTTCTCTCTCTCTCTCTCTCTCTCTCTCTTTCTTCTTTCTTTTTGTGGTACTGGGGACGGACGGAAACCAGGGGCATTCTACCTCTGAGCTACACCCCCAGCTCTATTTTTTATTCCCTTTTTTGAAACAGGGTCTTACTGAGTTGCAAAGGGCCCACTAAGTAGCTGAGGCTGTCCAAGAACCGTGATCCTCCGGTGTCAGCCTCACAAATGCTGAGATTACAAGCCTGCGCCACCACGCCTGGCTAAAGCAGGAAATTTCTACATGTTCAGCTCTGGACCCTCCCCCTCAAACATCAGAACCCCCCTAAGGCTTAGTACCCCTCCAGGCTGAGACCACTGCTGCCTTCCAAAGCCCAGTGGCCGGGAAAGCCCATGGCTAGGGCCCTCTGCCTCTGACTGAAGGAACACCTGAAGAAAACTGGCCAAGACGCTGGATGGAAAACTAAGACAAAAGCCTTTTCCTTCCTTGAGCTCTGGAATGTTGGACTTACTTTCTAGCTAGCCAGAAGCTCCGGGCTTTGCCATTGCGAATTGACTGTGTTTTCTTGGCTTCCCAATATGCATAGACAGTGGTGAACACAGGGTGCAAGGTGTGAAGTCGATGCCAATGGGGCAGGTGGGAAGCTCATTAGCCAGGAGGTGGGGGGCTTGCTGCTTTGCACACACTATCAACAACATGGAAATACTATTCAAGGTAAACTCCCCATTCAGAGCACTTTTTCCGGAAAAGTCTGGTGCCCTCTGTAGAAGTGTGTGGCTCCCAGCCAGCCTGGAACACCAGCACCGCCTTCAGGCCCTGGCCCCGGGCCAGCCCCATGCCGAGCTCTGTCCTCAAACCATCTGGCAATTCAATGCTTTCTGCAGGAAATGTTATCATCCCACGTTGTTGTGGATGGAGAAACCAAGGCTTACAAAGGGTTAAGCATCTTTCAAAAGCATCGGCCCGAGTCTTGCAGATTCCAGAGGCTGTGGTTCCAGAAATCCACCTGAGCTGTCTGCCACACTCCTAAGGAACAGAGCCCAGCCAGGTGGATCTTGTGTCCTCTCAGTTTAAGAGGGAGTAGCCTGCGATTATTAGCAAATGGTTCCTACCCTGAAGCCCTCTATGACCAATAGTCCACTGAAGGGAGGGTCCTAGCACAGGCATAGACAAAGATGTCTGTTCTAAATATTAATACTGTGTCAGAAACTTTAAAAGAGGCTCCCAGCATTTTCTAATGAATCGTTGGCTTCTGACACTCGTCTGGTGGTCTTTTCTCTCTCGGCCAAGTTAGAATTCGGTAAAAGAATTCCCTGGCTTTTAATATTGGCTGGGCTTAATTGGCTCCAATAGATGGCCCTGGGGTTTTTCCAAGGTGCCAAATCCCAGCTTTGGGGAAACGAGAGTCATATCAGGGGATCTTGCTGGTCATTCCCTGTTGAGTTTGCAAACCCTGGGAGCTGGAGCAAAGAGCGGGCAATGGAGTTGGTTTGGGAGTTGGTCTCTTTGGAGACCTGGGAGGGGTCACTGGGCATTGGGGTGGGAGCAGGAGAAGAAATAGGAAGTTTAAGTGAAGAAAGGTAACTACAGCTAGGAAGGGGCCTGAGAGGAGGAGAAAGGACGGGACCGATGCTCACCACGTGGTCAAGAAAGCGTAATCACACCAACAGCTGCCTGGTCCCCAGCCCAGGGACGCTTAGAGACACATGGCATTTACAGCCCATCGACTCGGAGCTGAGACTTCAGAAGAAGCACCCTGTGTGGACAGGAGCTTACAGCGATGCCTCCTTCCCTAGTTCAGCCAGTGTTTTCATATCTATGGTCTAAACACCAGATGGGAAAAACTTAGAGGAAGATTTACTGGGGTTCACAGCCTCTGAGATTTCAGTCTGTAGGGCTGGCTCTAAAACAAACATGGCAGCAGAAGAGATGCTGCTCTCACGTCATGGAGGCCAGAAGCAGAGGGGGGGGAGAGAAAGGGGAGAGGGAGAAGGAGAGTGAGAGGGAAAGGGGGAGGAGAAGGGGAAAGGGGAGGGAGAGAGGGAGGGATGGAGGGAGGGAGGGGAGGAGGGAGGGAGGGAGGGAGAGAGAGAGAGAGAGAGAGAGAGAGAGAAGAACATGAACCTGTGGACATATATAGTCCCCAAGACCACAGCCCCAGTGCCCCACCTCCTCCAATCATGCCCCTCCTGCTTACATTACCACCCAGTAAAACCACTCAAATGATTAATCAATGAATTTATCTCCTGATGAGATTAGAACCATCACCATCCCGATTCAATTACTTCACCTCTTAACATTTTTGCGTTGCCAATACATGATTTTTTTCCCCATAGACATTCTGTATCGAATCTCTAACATTTCCCTATTGAAACCCAAATCTTGTAGGAAACAACCAGTTCTCAAGGCTCTTCCAAACTACCAGCGTCACACAGGACAGAAAAGGCAGAGTAACTGCTCCCCACTGGCGGAGGAAGCTAAGGGGACAGGAATCCCAACACAGTACTGAAACAGGCAAATAATATAGCCGCCAGCCAGGCAAAAATATATAAAGGATGGTGGGAACAGTCAGAAAACTTAAACAGGGTCAGCACCGTTACATAATTTTACCATAGCAATGTTAACATTTCTGGAGAGAGAAAAACATGTATTTATGTAGGAAAAATGTCTTCGTTCTTTTTTCTCCCCCCAAATTACACAAGGTTGCTTTTACTTTGAGATTTCTGAAATGATTTGATGGACAAATTCATTCACCAGATACTTAGAAAGTTCCTATGATATGATTGGCACTAGAATTTTTTAAAGCTTTTTATTCTGAAATAATTTTAGATTCACAAAAGTTGTAAAAATAGTCTGAGGAGGTCTCATATCCCTCCCACCCACATTCTACAAATGATAATGAAAGACCCCCGCAGAGGGGAGACCCTCAAGCCTTGGGATTAGCGACACCAAGTACCCACGAGAAACTTTACCTTGATGCAATAGCAAAAGGTTTATTAAGAAGCCAGTGCGCACTGGGGTCGTCTCATGACTCACGCAGGAGCTGAGATCAACCCCGAGTGCTAGGGGCTGGGATTATTTAAAGAGAAAAACCACAAGCTGGGGAGGGGATTGGGCCGGATTACATAGGTCAAAGAAAAATTACAAAACCATTTAAAAAGCACAATCTGGGGTCAAACATTGGACAAGATACTAGGTGTGTCCATCTTGTAGTCAGCAGATTTCTGGAACAAGGCGGGCTGACCTGGGGGTCACGCATTTTTTATCACTGTACCTTTAATCATGATTTTTCCTAAGCTTGTACTTTTCACCCATAGCAGAAAGATTTCTCAAATCTGCACTTTAACAGAAATGAGGAACTACTTGCCATGTATTTGGCTAGTTGCTAGGGGATTTATAATTTTTTTTTATTAGGGTCTTACAATAACAAACGTTAATGATGACCTGATGGAAAGACATCCCCCCCACTGACTAGCCCACAGACCCTCTTCCCATCCCACCAGCCCTCATCCTGATGTTCTGGATCCCGTCCAGTGTCCTATATTGCACTTGGTTGGCGAGTCTCCTTGGCTCTACTCTGCAACAACTCTTCTCAGTCTTTCCTTGTTTTTCATGACTTGGAGGAGTACTGGCCGGTTCGTATGAAAAATGTTCCCCAATCTGGGTGTGTTTGGTGTCTTCTTATGATCAGATTGAGATTACATACTTTGGGCAAAAATATCCTGCAGTGATATGCCCTTTTCAGTGCATCCCATCAGGTGCACAGAATGGTTTGGTGTATCTTATTCTTGTTGATGTCAACCATGATCACATGATCAGCTGGTGACGGTTTCTCCACTGTAAAGTTATCATCGCCTTTTTTTTCTTCTATTTTTTTTTTTTGGGGGGAGGGTACTGGAGATTGAACTCGGGTGTATTCTACCTCCAAGCTACATACCTACCTAGCCCTTTTTAGTTTAGTTTTTTTTTTTTTTTAAACAGTATCTTGCTACGTTACTGAGCGTCTTGCTAAGTTGCTGAGGTCAGCCTCGAATCTGCAATCCCCTGGTCTCAGCCCTATTTTACTTTTTATTTGGAAATAGGGTCTCACTAAGTTGCTGAAGTTCTCATTGAGGCTGGCCTCAAACCTGTGATCTTTTAGTCTCAGCCTCTCAAGTATCTCTATCTATTCATATATATCATTCATATATATACTTATATATGTGTGTGTGTGTGTATGTCATGAGACAAATACTATATCATCTCACTTATATGTGGAATCTAAAAAAGGTGGATTCATAGAAACA
This sequence comes from Muscardinus avellanarius, assembly GCF_963383645.1. Classification (NCBI taxonomy): domain Eukaryota; kingdom Metazoa; phylum Chordata; class Mammalia; order Rodentia; family Gliridae; genus Muscardinus; species Muscardinus avellanarius. The sequence goes on from NC_137802.1 coordinate 66,294,582, forward strand.
GACTATAATAGTGATTGTCATCAGGAGCTAGTGGTTGGGAGATATGGGGACACGTTGGTGAAAAAGAGTACAAACATTCATCTATAAGATCAGTAAGTTCAGTATATACATACATATACAGTATATCTAGTATATATACACACTTATATACATATAGTATATATATAGACACACACATACTATATTGTATACTCAAAATTAGCTTAAATGTTCTCACTACACATACATCATTGATAACGGTATGAGGTGATGGATGTTGAGGACGGTGATCACCTAACCACACATACATGTATCAGCTCAAAGGACCAAGGGAAATCATGCATTCACACGGACACTTTTTTTTTTTTTTTTTTTTTTGGTGGTACTGGGGTTCCTGGAAGCCCTTCTACCTCCGGGATACACTCCCACAGGCTACACTCCCAGACCTATTTTTTTAACTTTTTTATGTGAACCAGCGCGATCCTCCTGTCTCTGCCTCCCAAGTGCGGGGATTACAAGCGTGCGCCACCACGCCCGGCTCACACAAGACACTTCTGATTCCAATTCAATCCCACAAGATTCATTTTCGGCTAAAAACCAGCACATGGCACAGTGGAGGTACAAGGACAAAGGCCAACCTATGACCAGATGGCCCTCTCCCAGGTAGGGAGATGGGAAGTTCTGAGAACCTAGTTTTCCTACAGAGACAAAGAAAAGAGGAGTGGGTGCATATTGCAAATGGACTGCATATATAACCTGAGCTGAGCAAACTTTAAAACTAGCAGTGACCAGGCAATCTTTAAATAGTATGCTTTTAGTATCTGGGCAAAGGGGTATTTTGAGCTGAGCTCATAAGGACCAGGGGCTCTCAGATGTGTGTTAGAGCATAGACCCTCCCAGGGACCTTCCCCGGGGGGCCAGCATCTATGGAGACTTGTACTGCTTGGGGGGAAAAAAAGCTAAAAGGACTCTCTCTTGGGATTTCTGAAGTCTTTAGTTGTCTTCCTGAGAATCACTAGAGCACAGGGCAAGATCTACAGTGTGTGAGGGAGGCAGGAGCTTGGAGAGCTACAGAGGCCTTGTCCTGCCTCTCACAGTATCGACAGCATCATCACCCAGCAGCCCAGCAGGTACCACTGTTCTCTGGGCCAGCATCCCAAGCTTAACTTGGCTGAAGAGCCTTCTCCCTTTATGCGTCTCAGAAGAAGGTCAAACATATCCAGCAACTGAAATGCCACAGACAGAAGCGGAGTCCCCATTTCAGAGGTGTTTTTAGAATGGGAAATATTTATAACATTTTTGAGCTCACAGCACATCTCCCTGTAAAGGTCTGCTGTAAGTGGTAGGTTTGAGTGCTCGGTCAGCTCACAAAAGCCCATTTAACTCGTGCGTGAGTAGTTTATAAGTATTTAAGTACCTTACGGGTTACGTCAAGCCTGTGGGGGAGTTTGGGAACTGAATCACCATTTATAACATGTTTTTTCCTATGGGAAAATGCCTTCCTTGTGAATAGTGAGAAAGAACAAGAGGGCGCAAAATAATGTGTATGAAATGGAAACACGGAGCCAGGAGGGATGTTCCTCCGGGGCGAAACTCTAAGGAGAACACTGCTTGGGTTCTTGACATACGGATGGCGGAGCAATTAGGGGTTCATCAAGTCACGAATATTCTTAAGCTCCCTTTCTCTCTCAGACACAAGGCTGAGTGTTTGAGGAAGAATATCATGAGAATCCCTGTCTTCTGGTTGCTTGGAGAGTGAGCAGTACAGATAGAGAAGGGCAGAGCCTCCCAGGAAACCTGTCCTGTAGGGGGAAAGCAGGAGCTGTTGAATGTATTATAGTTTGGATCTAGACTTTCTCCCAAAGAACCTAGTTTTGGTCCCTGGTGTGGCAGTGTTCAGGGGTGGGGCTTTGAGGGAGTGATTGGATCAATTCCTTGATGGATTCATAGCCAAATGGACCACTGGGAGGTAGTGGAAACCGTAGGAGGTAGCACCTAGTTGAAGGGATTGGGTCCTGGGGAATATATCTTTCTTGCACCTGCCATCCCGAGCACCATACGGTGAGCAGCTCTGTTCTACCACGTGTCCCTTCCACGATGCTCTGTCTCACGCCAAGCCCAGAGTGATGGGGCCAAGAGACTGTGGACTGAAACCATGAACCAAAATAAACCTTTTCTCCTTTTAGGTTGTTTTTCTCAGGTATCTTGTCACAGTGATGAAAAGCTGATTAACACAGAACTCAGCAAGGGACAACCATGCCCAGCCTTGGGGTTCTTCAAGGGTTCCTGAAGGAAGCTGGACAGGCAAAGGAGATGATCGCATGAGTCGAAGGGGCCGATGTGTGCAGAGCTCTGTCATGGGAAGTGGCCGGAAGTGTTCATCATGATTGGAGGTGATAGGGGAGTGGGTTGATGGAAGGTGGGCCTAGAGAATGCATGGAGAATTTTCTAGAAATTGTGGGGACATGCAAAGAAAACTCACCATTTGAATCATTTTAAAGCACACATTTCAGTGACATTTATTATACATTCACACTGTTGTGTAATCAACACTACTAGTTCCAGAACAACCTAGTTCCAGAACATTATCACCCCCTTAAAAGGAGGCCCTCTATCTATTAGCAGTCATTTCCTTTAGCTCCTGGCAACTACTACTAACATCTCTATGGATTTGCCCACTCAGAGTAGCGTTAAAATAAAACCACATAGTGTGTGACCTTATATGTCTGGCTTCTTTCACTTAGCAGACGCTTTCAAGGTCCATGCACACGGAATCCTGTACCAGTTTTTTGTTCCTTTTATGGCTGAATACTATCCCACTGCATGTGTATATCAAATTTTGTTTGTCCATTCATCCATTGGTGAACATCTGGGTTGGTTCAACCTTCCGGCACAGCGAGTATTTGTGTGCAAGTTTTTGTTCGGACACCTGTTTTCAATTATGTTGGGTCTATACTGAGGATTAGAATTGCAGAGTCACATTTTAAGGATATGGTGCCTTTCCAAGGAGCAGCTAGAGGCCATTTAAGTGAGAACTTGCATTTATAAAAAGCATTTGCAATGACTGATGTGGATGGAGGGCTGGAGGGAGGCATCAGTGGCTAGTGGTGGGCATTGGTCCAGGCAAAAGAGACCAGAGGAGGGTCAGAAGGAGGACAGAAGTCACAATTGTCCTTCTCCTTCTCTCTTTTGCCCCACCATCCTCCCTATTACAGTGACAGACATTGGCCACAAAGGCGAGAGGGAGCCATTTTTCTGATGACATTTTTCCGGATTGAAACAACCAGCAAGTTGATGACAGAGCCCGCTGCGAGCAGGAGAGGCTTGTCAAGATGGTTCTGAACTTCCTCCCAGTTGGACTGGGAGAAACTCACTGCCTCTCGACATTCAAGTCCCTTTTAGGTAAGACTTCCATTATTCCATCACACCTAGGAGAAGCTCAATTGCTAGATGGTTGCCTGTGGGTGCAGTGGAGGCCCCTTCACCTCTCCCCTTCGACCGTGAGCTCTTTTCCACCCGGAAGGAAGCTGCTTGTCCCCATGAGGCCTCTACTATCTCCTTATCAGCCCTGCTATTTATATAACTACTTCCCTTATGAGGCAATCTCAAGTTCAGGGCAAACATTCAAATCTTCTCCAATCTGAATAACCTAAGACCTAGAGCATTATCTTCTTTAAAAAAAAAAAAAAAAAAAAAAAACAGCAAAATCCCTCCAAAGAGAACATAAAACAAAAATATCAGCAAAACAAAGAAAAGGAAACTTGCCCCTCCCTGCACCTTTTCTATAGTCCTGCTGTAGAAATCTGCATCTTCCAGAAGAAGGGGAAGATGGGCATCCGCCCCCCCCCACCCCCCGTGGCCCTTATAAGAAGCTCTTCCCGTTTTAATTCTATGTAAAGCACCGGCCAGCCTGGCAAGACACATGAAAATGTGTCATGAGGCCATGTTATCGGTGGCTTCTGAGGGGGACTTCGCTTCAGGCAGAATCATCGTGGCGGGGGTGGGGGGGTCCTCTACTTTCTAATTTGCTACAAGCAAGGGTTAGCAAAAGACCCACTCTGACATGCCCACATAGTAACTAGTTCTCAACAGATCCTAGAAGGGAGGAAAGATGGATGGACGGACGCACGGACAAGTGGATGAAGTGTACAGTCCCACAGGAGTAAGAAGAAACCCTCCGATGTCATGATTTGGCTTGGCTTTGTTGTTCCATTTCCTTGAGGCTAATTTTGATTGTGGCAGGGACGGAAAAAAAAAAGCCCTTTGGGGGTTCCACACCCAGCACTTTGCCCATAAAGGTTTCTACTGAGAGGCAAAGGTTTGCCAACCTGGTGGAAAACCCCATTTAGGTAAACAAAGAGTCAGGAAACCGGAGTGCAGCTAAAAATCAGATGTCTTCCCAAAGAAGAGGTCCACTGAGGACACGCAGTATCTCCAGGGCTCCATCACTTGGATTTTCCACTGAGAGTTCTAGCCACCAGGAAGTTACTGCCAGGCTGCTTTTAAAAGTGGAGAACCACCACCCTGGCAGGCCTTTTCAATAAGACCCATATGGCTGCTGCTGGCAGAGGGGCGCTTTAAGTCCAAGGTGTCGTGCAGCCAGATACCTGGAAGATTTTTCACGATCCAACTCTCGAGGGTAAATATGGGCAGTGACTCACAAGACAGGCTTTCTGCTCTCCTTCTGGCCCCCAGGGAGCCATGTGGTTATTTCCCGGGCCTGCTCACAGCCAGCGACAATCCGCAGGGTGCCTTGGAAAGTGGGTTTGCAGGCTAGCTGGGCAGCTTATGAATCAGAAGCCCGTGAGGGACCCACTCCCCGGCATGGGAAGCATTTGTGCTCATGGTACCAGACGTGAGTGGGACATTTATGGCACTGAGCTCTGCAAAGCCTATGGCTCAAATGTCCAGCTCATGGCCTGGGGCTTTTGCCCAGGCTAGTGGGACAGGCAGACAATTTATGAGCTAAGTAACACATCATAAAAGCAAACAGCAAACTCTAATGATCCAACAAGTTGAGACGGAACACCTTTCTCTCTGACCAGAAAGCTCATATGCCACGGTCCCGAGTGCACGCAGGCCTGCCCAGCCAGTGATAACAATGACCCTTAGTGCTTACCTCAGGGCCCTAAAAGCCACTGTCAACCCAGGGGAAGTTTCCAGAGACTTCCCAGATCAAAAGACTGAAACTTTAGTGCTATTCTTGAACTCTACTTAAACACAGAGATGGGGCCGGCTTGGCAGGTGGTCTTTTATGATAACTGGAGATTGAACCTAGAAACATTCTAACTCCAAGCTTACACCTCCAGCCCTTTTTATTATTTATTTATTTATTTATTTATTTATTTATTTATTTAGATACTGGAGGCTGAACCCAGGGGCATTTTACCTCCAAGCTACACGTACCCCAGCCCCATTTTATTTTTTATTTTTTTTATTTTTTATTTTTTATTTTTTTTTGTTCTGAATTTTTAAATTTAATATTTTCTTTTTTTTGATTTTTTTTATTGGTGTACTGTATTCATACATCATAGTAGGATACATACTTTTGTAGACATACATGCACACTTTTCCCAGTCAGCCCCCACCCAATCCCCACCCCATTCTCTCCCTATCCCTCCCTCCCATGCTTGGCTTAGTAGTTGACATCTAGTATTATGGCAATTTATCTAAAATTAAAAATGATAATCTCACATAACAGTTTTGTTTGTCTGATACAAAGCTTTTGATGACTTAAAGATAACATTTCAATATTTCTTTTTGCTTTCTTTCTTACCAGAGAATATTCTTTTCTATTTTTTTTAGGTGAAACGATCATATATTTATATATTTATTTTTCAGAAAAAAATCTATCCTAATATGGAATATGGACTCTAGGTACCCAAAAACGATCTTGAAAAAGAACAAAGCTAGAAGATATATATTTTCTGATTTCAAACCATATAAAGCTACAATAATTGAAACAGTGTAGTACTATTCTAAAGGCAGATATATAAACCATTGGAGTTAAATAAAAGCCTAGAGCTAAATTCTTCCCTATATTGTCAAGTTATTTTTGACAAGGTTTCCACGAACATTTGGTGGTAGAAATAAAAATCTTTTAACTAAATATTGTTAAAAAATAATAATTACATGGAAAAGAATAAAATTGGACCCTTACCTAATCCCATATACAAATATTAACTCAAAATAGATAATAGACCTAAATATAAATCTTAAGACTATAAACTTTTAGGAGAAAATCTGGGTCATAAAACCTCACAACATTGAAATTGACAGTGATTTCTTGGTTATGATTTCAATGGCACAGGCAACAGAGGAGTATACAAACTCCCTAAAAAAAAAAATTGTATATCCAAAGACAATGTAAACAGAGTTAACAGTTACTAATAGAATGGGATAAAATATTTCCAAATGCTATATCTGAAGGTATATTAATATTCCAACTAGAAATCCTAAAAATTAACAACAATAAAGGCAAACAATACCCTTTAGAGATAGGTAAAAGACTAACATAAATAATGAATCTCCACAGATAACCAATCTTAGTTGTCTGTTGGATGGAAAATCTTGTTTCTCTGGTTCTGGTGAGTGTTACCTATTTCTTCTTTGTAGTTAATCTCTTTGAGTATTTTCTCTAGTGCTGGTTTTGAAGACATAAATTCCTTCAGTTTCTGTTTGTCATGGAAGCTTCTTATTTCTCCATCTAATTTGATAGAAAGTTTTGCTGGGTAGGAAATTTTTGGCTGGAAGTTGTTTTCTTTCAGAGTTTGGAATATGTTACTCCAAGCCCTTCTGGCTCTCATAACTTGGTTTGGGAAGTCTGGAGTGATTCTAATTGGTTTGCCTCTGTATGTCACTTGGCCCTTTGCTTTTGTTGCCTTTAAGATTCTCTGCTTGGCTTCCACATTGGTCATTTTGACAATTATGTGGCGTGGGGATCCTCTTCTCTGATCCTGTCTAAAGGGAGTTCTATAAGTTTCCTGGACCTTTGTATCAACCTCTTGCTCTATGTTTGGAAAATTTTCTGCTATTACTTCCTTGAAGAGATTGTTGATCCCTTTGGTTTCACTTTCTTTTCCCTCCTCTATTCCAATAATTCTTAGGTTAGCTCTCTTAAAATGGGACCATATTTCTTCAATGTCAGATTCCTGCTGTCGGATATTTTTTTCTAGATTAGAAACTATGCGTTCATTTTTGGATTGCTCATCTTCTAAGAGCGAGATTCTGTTCTCCATGTGTTCTAATCGGTTGTTTGTGCTTTGAATTGAGGCCTTTACTTCATTAATTGCATCCTTTATCTCTTTTTGGCTCTCTCTGAGTTCTTTTCGAAGCACCTCTATTATTTCTACAGTTATTTTCCTGATTTGATCTTCTAGAAATCTCTGATTTTCTGTTTTATCGGGTTCTGATGTTGTGGGGTTGTGGGCATTAATTGCTCCAGTATTATTCCTCTTTCCCATGATTTCGGATGTTTGTGCCTTCTCTGGGTTCTTCCCTTGGGTCACTATGACTTCCCTTAAGGTGCTCTGGATCTCGAGTCAGTAGTATCTCAGACCCCACTACTCCTTTACTGGGTTTTATCACAGAGTCTCCGACCCAGAGAGTCGATAGAGGCTGCTTTAGACTGTGGGGGGTGCCAGGTTGCACGTTCTCCTATGGTGTGATATCTCGGCCACCGCCCCTCCCCCACTGGGTCAAGTCCCAGGGATTTCTCCTCTGTGGCCCACAATTTGACTCACTGTTCTTGAGTACGCAGATGTAGCTGTACTGGCCTCGCTGAATTCGCTGCTGCTGCTGCCGGTAGCAATATGGCACCGTTGCTACGCCCTCGGCTGTGGGGCTGGCGTTTTTCTTCTTGATTTTGATTTCTACTCTGAATCCCTGCAGCGTGTGCTGAGCTCGGCCACTGGGAGCTGTAGATGCTCTCTGCGCGGAGAAATCTCGCCTAGCTGTTCTGCAGTGGCTCACCTCGGCTTGCTGTGGCCGTCTGGTGAATTCGCCGCTGCCGCCGGCAGTATGGCGCTGCTGCCGCGTCTGCCGCGTCCTCGGGCGCAAGGCCGGTGTATCTCCTCTGTGGCTCTGTTCTCAGTCCGCTTTCTCTCTGGAGCCTGGTGATTTTTTGTTTCACTGGTGATGGTGTTTTCTGGCTATGAAAGGCGCTGATTTTGTGGTAATGGAGATTTGTTGTTAGCGGGGCTCTTAAGCCCCGCTTTTCTCGGTCGCCATCTTCCCGGAAGTCTCTTATTTTTTATTTTTGAGAAGTTGCCAAGGATCTCACTGAGGCTGGCCTTGAACCTGTGATCCTGTCAGCAGCCACCTCCATGAGTGTGACTAGGATGAGTCTTCCTCCTCCTCCAAATGACCAATGTGGTCCTTGACTGGGGCTCAGGCTGCACTGTTTGCAGAGGGGCCTATATGGTTATCAAAAAACAGAGGTAGGGGAAGAGTAAGCTTCCTTGGAGAGAGGAGACAGGAAAAAAAAAGTATTTTGCTCCTGGAGTACGTTGGTGCTTAGAATGCCCCCTGAAGAGCTCATGTATTAATGTTCGTAATTGATTTAATTACGGTACGAGGGCTGTAATCTCATCAGACGCTAAATCTATTGTGATGAACTTACTGGGTGGCAACCTAGACAGGTGGGGTGTGGCTGGTGAATGTGGGTCCCTAGGGATGTGATTTTATCAAAGGGGGTTAGAATCCCCTTGCTTGCTCTCTTTTGAGTCAATCTGCCAGTATGTCTGGGTCCAAGAGCTTGTCTGGGGCCCCGCGGATCACTTGGCCGCCGTCCTACAGAGCTCAAGTTGCCTCTGAGTCCACTTCGACCTACTCAGCGTGGGCCGTACACAGTACAGAATGATGCCAGGAAACAAAACGATCGTCTCAGAAACTCCTCTAAGTCGGGTGTTCTTCATTCAGTTAGGAAAGAAACAAAACAAAACAAAAACACCAAGCATTTCCTACATGCTACAGCCCAAGGTGGGTGCTGGGGACTCAGGAGTGAACGTAACACATGAGGGCCCTGACTCCCCTGAAGTTGGAGGCAGGCAGACAACACAGAGGTTAAAAAGCAGAAAGTCAGCCACCTCTGCACCTTGAACTGTGACCCTACGCTAAGAAGAACAAAACCTGGGGGAGCTGGTTGAGAATTTCAGGGGAGGCTCTGGTTTAAGAAGCACAGCCGGAAATGGTCTTTCTGAGGCAGTGAAGTTGAACCTGAGATCTAAAGAATGAAAGAAGTGGGGTGGTTCAAAGAGTGGACCTTCAGGAAGAAGAACTTTCCACGCAGAGGAAAGAGAGAGGCTGACCGATGTGCAAGGTTTTCACACGCTCAAGAAACCTGAAGCAGCCTTGCATGGCTGGAGTCTCCCAAAAGGGAAAGTAAACTTGAGCCTCATTCCTAATGCAGTGAGCCCTGAGAGTATGACTCGGGAATATAGCAAAGATCAGCTATTTGAGGGGCTGTACTGGGCCCCTCAAATGTTTCGCTCGGCTTTCTTGACCTTAGATTTACATAGGGGTTTCGTCTCCAGTTATGTGAGACTTATCTCTTTAGAATTCTGCAGACAGGCTATTTTCTTTCTTCCACATTCTTCTGGAATGGCTACCTGCAAAATGAATCAAGCAGGGGAACCCTTTTCTTTAAATGAAGCATTGGGCAGGAGGACAACATTTCAAATAGATGAGGGCCAAGCTTTGGTCCTCACCCACACCGTGCAAACTTCAAGGCTCTGCGAGAGACTTTCTGAAAACTGTGGCTGGAAGTTCAGAGATCCTAAGCCAGGCGGAAGGGAGTAAGGATTGGAGTTGGGAGGTCCAGATGTTAATGAGGATGAGACCGATAAGACATTGGAGGCAGCTGATTTTTACATCAAGCAGGTGTCTGCGGAAACCACGCCGATGCTCTGTGGCTCCCTTGCTGAACCTCCAATATCTCTGCCAAGTGGGTGTAGTTGTTCCAACTTTATACAACCAGAAAGGGAAGCCCTGCGCACACAGCATCTCCAAGGCCACCTGCCTCCTGCTGAGCCACCATGATTTGAACCCTGGCGTGTAATCAGCTTTGTGTTACTGCAACTGAAATACCTGACAAGAACAACTAGGGGAGGAACTGTTTGTTTTGGCTCAGGGTCCTAGAGTAATCGGTTCATGGTTGGCCAGCTCCACGGCTCAGAGCCTGAGGTGAGGCAGAGCATCCCGGGGGAAGGGCATGGTGGACCTCAGAAGCAGATTAGAGGGTGCAGGGGGAAGGGGCCATACCTTATGGTCCCCAGGGTCACACTCCCAGGGGCTGACTTCTGCATATCACCTCTTGGTTAGTCCATTTAAATCATTAATTCATCCAATGGATTAATCCACTAAGGAGATCAAAGCCCTCATGACCCAGTCATTCCCTAAAAGCCCCACCTCTGGGCACTGTTGCCATGCCTAACACATGAGCTTTTGGGGGACATTTTAGATTGAAACCATCACACCTGGTACGTCCCACTTATTGCCAGTGGCATCGGAGGGCCCCTTATACATACTGACTGCCTGCCTCTGGTTGAGTGACCCAGGCTGGGTCCAGATGTGGAAGAACTCAGCAGCTTTGGAGGCTACTTGAGGTGACAGTCAAATGCTCTGGACTGATTAACTGTGAACTGGAGGGAGGACAAGTGGGCTTTCATGCTGCAGATCTGCTCCGGGCCTGCTCGGGCCTGTTTCTGCGTTCTGAAGGAGGAAGCTGGGCTTTGCAAGAGCCCTCCAGAATAAGAATAGGCCCTAAGATGCCGGAATGAGGGGCTCAGAGGAAGTGTAAAGTACTGTCACTGCAGGAAGCGAAGCCAGTGCCAGGCTAAAAGAGGGCTCCGTGGCCAAGCAGGACTGCAGTTAATATTTGGGGGCAGATGATGCCACCCCTTCAACTGGAAACCTTGCCGTTGTGACCTCCTGCTAGACACCCACCTCCATCCAGGCTGGGCAAATCAGGCTGCCAGGCTGTCACATATGTGCCCAAAGCCACCCTCATGCAAGACAAATATATCTTTTCTTAATCAGGAGCCAGTGACATAATTCACATGCAGGCACTAAATAGGAATAAAGCTAAGTGCACACTTGACTCTCATGTGATTTCTGCTCATGAGGACACTCCTTCCTTTCATGAACATTCTCTCCAAAACGGCGGTGGGGCCTTAAACACATAGGGGTTTCTAGCTGGGCTGGGCATATAGCTCAGTGGTAGAGATCTTTCCCAGCACATGCCAGGCCCTGGGCTCGACCCTCAGTACCACACATACATACAAAATAAATTATAAATAAAATTACACACACATAAATTTCTAGCCACTACCATGTCAAAGTTAGGTCAACTGTGCTAACAGGAGGTTTGCCCTCTGTTTCTGAAGAATCGTGAGACAGGAAACAGGTTTCCTGTGCTGACTATACAGGCCAGGGACATTACAACCCATCCACCTGCCTGCTTTGATGACTGTTTGTGCTGAGTGCTTTGGGGGTAAATTGCTCCAATCCTTAGAATGAGCTGAGGTAGGAGAAGAGCGAGAAAAGTAAAGGCTGGCCTGCATTCAAACCAATGTCCGCGACATGCCAATGCACACAGACTAGCCGGGGGGCTGGAAGAGATCTGGGATGAGTGGTCCCTTAAGATGCTCACCTGAAAGCCAGGTGTGGTGGCGGATACTTGTAATCCCCACGCTTGGGAGGCTGAGACAGGAGGGTCACACAGGTTTGAAGCCAGCCTCAGCTACTTAGTGAGGCTCTCAGCAACTTAGTGAGACCCTGTTTCCAAATAAAGTATAAAATAGATCTGGGAGTATAGCCTAGGGTAGAAAATCCCCCCCCCCAAAAAAGCCTTTAAGATGCTCACCTGAGCCCCAGTGGCCTTGGTGGCTTCCCGCTTCATGGGGCTCACAGCAATTTGTCGAAGCATTCAACGGTCTCCTTTGAACTGAATTCTATCCTACCCAGGGTCCACTTTCTAAGGAGTGCCAATATTATATGCGCCGTTGGTCCACCCCGAACCAAAACAATATTATGTCCTATCAGCACTTGGTAGGTTTTTATCCCAGGTCAAATATCTTCATTATAAACCAACATCTGGACCAATTTGAAATTATAGCCCCAAGATGAAAACAGAAGGGAGAAAGGGAAATGCCAATACTAGAATTCAAAGGCACCTTTGACCAAAGGGGGAGAGGCTGGGTCTCCATTTAGGAACGTGTGCAGGCCAACCCTTATCAGGCCCAACCCCCTCTAATTGTCCTCTCACCCCAAGAAGGTGTATGGGTATTACTGTTCAGGATACGCTCCTCTTGGGCTCCATTTCTCCAAAGCTGTGCAAGCCCCTGACCATCCGGAGGCCCACCTCCCAGGGAACTTTCCTGGTCTCCCATCTTTAATCAAAACAGATGTTAAGACTGGCAGAGCTTCTCGCTCCTTGCCCAAGTGGCTTCCTTGTTGCTGGGTGGGTTCCGGCTTGGAGAGAGCTTCAAAGTCTTTAAAGATTATTCAAATATTTTATTTAAAATTTGATCAAGAAACCATCTGTTCCTTGGGTGGTCCTAGGACAGCGAGCATTTTGCTTTGCCGAAGTGTGGTAGATACCGCATTCTCTGGGGGAAAACCGCTGCTCTCTCAGCAGCATAGAGCTCAAGGGCCATCCAAGATCCAGCACAAAAGAAACATCTGCCTGTCTCCGCTGCTCTCCACTGCCACAATCATCCATCCAGGCACAGAAATGGGCATGCTATTCCTCTGCTCAAGAACAACACATAGCTCCCCGTCTATAGCAAGGGTTGGCAAATGGTGGCCCGAGGGCCACACCTCACCTGTCCTGTGTTTGTAACTAGTTTTATTGGCCCCAGCCACATCCATCCATTTACGCACTGTTTATGGCTGCTCCCTGGCTATCAGAGCAGAGCTGAGGAGCTGCCACCAAGACCGGGTAGCTGGCTGTCTGGCTCCTCACAGAAAAACGTGGTAGGCTTGCCCTGTCCTGGTCTCCCCCGGGATGGGGTCTGGTATTTGCTCATCTGTGCATTGGGCTGTTTTGTGCCCACACTCAGAGAGCTCCAGGGGAGGAGGGCACAAGAAAGGAGGTGCTTCTGGGGTTTCTAGCTTGCAGCTGGGACTCAAATTGCTGCCTCATTCTTAAAGAAGTACAGCCAGGACGGCTGAAACCCTGAGCACGGAGCATACTGGGCTCCAGAGACCTCTGTGAATCCACCCTGAGCTCTCCCCGTGTATACGGAAGCTGAAGATACTCTTTGTGTGAGGCTTCTTTAGTTTCTTCACTTATGAGAACTGCAGTTTAGAGATCTGGGATGACTGGCCCCTTAGGATGCTCCTCTGAGCCCCGGTGGCCTCGGTGGCTTCCTGCTTCATGGGGCTCAAGACAAAAGTGTTCTGGGTCTCAGATGTTACGGTACCTGTGGTCTCACTCTAGGCCTCTCTGCCATCACAGGTGGCTCCACCATGGTCCCCTCCATCGCTGTAGGACCCCTGGCATTACAGTGGCTTTGACATAATTTTTGTGTGGGGGTCACCTTCAGTGGTTCCACAGCTGTCTAAGGACAAAAGGCAAGAAGATGATATGCAAAGCATGAGCCCTCGCAGGGTCTGTCTACCACAATTTGTTTTTTTTTTTTTTTTTGGTGGTACTGGGGTTCCTGGAAGCCCTTCTACCTCTGGGCTACACTCCCAGACCTATTTTTACATTTTTTTAATTTGGAAACAGGGTCTCCTAAGCCAGCGCACGCGGCTGGCTTCAAACCTGCGCGATCCTCCTGTCTCTGCCTCCCAAGCGCGGGGATTACAAGCGTGCGCCACCACGCCCGGCTAGTCTATCACAATTTGAAATCGTGTTTTCCCCTGTAGAGCCCCTGGGCCACCTGTGTGGAGAGCTGGGGCTGGGGCTGGGGCTGAGATGGCCGTCACTGGGCTTCAAGGGATGGACTCCGCCCTCGCTCCGGGTGTGCAGGTGGAGGGGGCCTCGGGTCTGTTCTCTTACTGCCGCAGGCAGGTCTCTCTCTGGCTTGCATTGCAGAGCGTGTTGTCCCCCAGGCTGCCCGCTCTTGCTTGAGCTCAGGGCTTCTCCCGGATCTTGCTTTGTTTTCCCCTCCCTGTACAAAACAGCTGTCCCTTGACTCGGCCCAGCAGGATTCCTTGGTCCTCTTTGGAAATCAAGGCAACGGTCTATAGAGAGGTCAAGAATGCCAAGAAGGGCAGAAACGGGGACTCTGTCCCTGGGTGCTGTGTCCCAGGCTGCCAGACACTCTTGTGCGATAACTTGATTCAGGTTCCTGCCTCAGCGTCTCCCCTCCGTGAGACCTCCCCTGAGCAGCCACCTGGAATGTAGTCTACCTCCCCCAACACACACACACACACACACACACACGCACACGCACGCACGCACGCACACACACGCGCGCACACGCGCACGCACGTACACACACACGCACGCATGTATCTGATCATAGTCTGCCTACTTCCAGCTTGATTCTTCTAAAACATGCACTATCCCTCCCCCCTCCCCCCTAAGAGCAACAAGCCAGGAAGCGCTGGGCATTTCCTAGACTACACCTGACTATATTCTTTTTTTTAATGTGTGTGTGCATGTGTGATACTGGGATACTACCTCCAAGCTATACCCCCAGCCCTATTTTATTTTTATTTGAAAACAGGGTCTTTCTAGGTTGATGAGAATTTCACCACTGGCTGAGGCTATCCTCGAATCTGCGATCCTCTTGTCTCAGCCTCCCAAGTACTGGGGATTGCAAACTAATGCCATCCTGTCTGGGTTACCTGTCTGTATTCTAGCCTAGAAGGCAGCCTGGGTTCCTACAGAAACTTGATGAGTTACTGATGAAAACTCATTCACTACTGGAGAAGCCTCATATGAAAGAGGGTGTAGACAGCAGAATGGCCCCACTCAATAAAAAAGAGAGAGTTCCAAGACCCAGAAGCTGGGATGTGACTTTCTTTGAAAAGAGGGTCTTTGCAGACATAATGAAGTTCAGGAGCTGGAGATGAGCTCATCCTGGGTTATCTGGGTGGACCCTGAATTCAAAGACAGATGTAAGAGACAAACCAAAGAGAAGAGAAGGGCTCCGTGTAGACACAGCGAGATGAAGATAGACCGCTGTGGCCGCAAGCCAAGAGCCGCCCGGAGCCCTGGGAGCCGGAGTTGGGCAAGGGCCCTCCCCAGAGCCTTCAGAGGAAGCCAGCCTCTGCCAAAACCTTGATTTCTGACTCTGGTCTCTAGAGCCTGGAAGGTGTTCGGTGATTTGTTAAGGTGGCCACAGGGGACTAGCAGAGAGAAGGCAGCCATCCGCAACACCTGGACGTCGGGCGTGGCCAGACAGACCCTGGAATGGGGGAAAGAGTCTGCGAGGAGAGACAGACAGCAATTAAGCCAAGAAAAAAGTGTGTGTAATTACAGCCTGTGCAGAGCTCGGAAGGAAACAGGTGGGCGGGGTGGTGGAGGGAGAGTCCCGGGGTGGGGAGAAGCTGAGCCTTTTGGAGCACCTGGCACTCAGCTGGCGTCCAGGAACCAGAAGGGACCGTGAAGCCCAAGTCCACACCTGGCTCCCGCCCTGGCCTCGGTGTCGAGCCTCCCTGTCTGCCCCCCACTCCACTGGCAGAAAGATGTTTCTAACGCAGTCACCATTGCACAGTGCCTACCAGGACAGCTGCAGGATGCAGGGTAACTGGGGTTAATCCCCATTCTACAAGCCCAAAGAAGGGAGGCGCTGGAGGAAGTTAAATGGGTCTTCCACGTTTAGACTGAGATCTTTTTTTTTTTAAATGTTTTTAATTGGTGCAGTGTAGTCATACATCTTAATGGGATACAAGATGGTGGAGACACACGCACACATCATCTGATTCCAAAGTCTGTTCATGTTCTACCCAGCTGAATGGACTCTCCTCGCTGTCTCCTCGAGCTCAAAAACCCCACCAGGAACCTTCCAGTTTACTCACGTGGATCTATTCCCCTCTTTTCAGCACTTCCATACACCTGCTTTTAATAGTTATATTATAAATAAACACCATTGTCAGTAACACCGTTGTTATGTTAACGCCCACCTTTGGCGAGCCCCGCTGCACAGCCTGCTCTGGGCTGGGTGCTTTCCATGCACGATCGGTTTGTTACCAGGGCGGCGTCATGAGCTATGTTCCAACATCTGCTTCCCATACACAGAACTTAGGACCCTGCCCAAGGCCGGGGGCATCTGCCTGATTTCAGGGGCCTTCTACTACAATTTGCCTTGCAGAGTTCTTTTTATTTTTTTTTTTCCTGCTAATAACGCCAACACTCAACTTTTATGCAGCATTTTATGGTCTCACAAAGTGCTTTTGTACATTTCATGTTGCTGCAAAATCTTCTGGAACATCCCTAGATGAGGTGTCTCTAAAGTCTCCCAATAAAGGCAGAGACAGAGGATGCCTGGGCTGGGGGCAGAGGGTAGAGAGTCAAGCTTGCCTACCCTCTTGTAATTGCCATCCAAGCCCACTGCCACCAGATCGTCTCCAAGGAGCCAAATATCCACGTGTCCAGAACAACGGATGTGCTACACCACCTGGCCAATCCCCCGGCCATGCTAGGGCAGATCACTGCTGATAGCTCCCTCTCAGAAACACTAAGTCACAGCTAGGGAGCTGGCCCGTGGGTTAAGTTCATGTCCTCTGCTTCTCCATAACCACCCCAAGCAGAATCCACCATCCCTGTGATGCTTGGGGCTGCAGAAGTGTCCTGGTTTTTGTTTGTTTGTTTGTTTTGTTGTCAGTACTGGGGATGGAACCCAGGGGCATTCTAA
Organism: Muscardinus avellanarius; assembly: GCF_963383645.1. Lineage (NCBI taxonomy): Eukaryota > Metazoa > Chordata > Mammalia > Rodentia > Gliridae > Muscardinus > Muscardinus avellanarius. Next base: position 66,311,372 of record NC_137802.1, read on the forward strand.
CTCTGAGCTACACCTCCAGTCCTATTTTTTTTTAGTCTTTATTTTGAAACAAGGTCTCACTGAGTTGCAGAGAGCCTCACTAAGTAGCTGAGGCTGTCTGTGAACCACGATCCTCCCGTCCCAGCCTCCCAAGGCCTGGTTTGATGTCTACGTGGATCAGTTGGGTGTGTCCAAGAAGGAGAGATACTTACTAGGCCCTCAGCCATAACCCAGGGCCAGCGATTCAGGCATAGACAGGAGCCACAGCAAGCTCTTTATCACAGCCTTGTGCAGAAACAATATTGCCTTTCAAATGTGTTCTGCCTGGGACAGTGGGTTTATAAACCGAGCTGGTGGTTAGGAAGACCGCCCGGCTGCAAAGACTAAGCGCCTTGTTCTACCCTGGGCTGCTTTAGCATTATCCCGATAAGATAAACACAGATGGCAGCTTGCTGGAGTTTGGGAACTTTTATATATATATGTTGCCCCATCTGCGTCTACGTACGCACAGGGAGAGGAAATGGCAATTTTCTGGATCTTTTTCCAGGAAGAAAGCTGGATATAATTATAAGACGTTGGGTTTGTCTCTCCTTTAATAGCTCAAAAATGAACTCATCTGGTTCTTTCCAAAATAGTGACCATGCAAACTGTTTAGAGTGTTTTCACCCTGGTGAAGCTGGGTCACCGCTGTGGACAATGGCTGAAAACAATTTATTGTGTTTCACCAGGGAGAAGCTGGGGATGCGTGTCTGAGGATTATCAGAGTCGTGTGTGTGTGTGTGTGTGTGTGTGTGTGTGTGTGTGTGTGTGTGTGTGTACAAAACTCTATAATAAAAAGGAAAAAAAAGCTGTTTGGCTGAATAATTCCTGAGGCTGGGTAATGTGCCTGTGGAGTTTTATTTATTATTATAATATTCTTCCTACGCTGGGCGTGGTGGCGCAGGCTTGTAATTCCCGTGCTTGGGAGGCAGAGACAGGAGGATCGCGCAGGTTCGAAGCCAGCTGTGCTGGTTTAAGAGACCCTGTTTCAAAAATATAAAATAGGTCTGGGAGTGTAGCCCGGAGGTATAAGGGCTTTCAGGAACCCCAGTACCATCAAAATAATAATAATAATAATAATAATAATAATAATAATAATAATAATATTCTTTTTTGTGTGGTGCTGGGAATTGAACCTCTCAGAGGCATTCCACCTCTGAGCTATACCCCCAGGCCGATTTTAACCCTTACTTGGAAACAGGGTCTCCTAGGTTGCTGAGAACCTCACTAAGATGCTGAAACTGTCCTTGAACCTGTGATCCTCCTGTCTCAACCTCTCAAGTACTAGGATTACAAGAGTGTGCTACCATGCCCGCATAATATTCTTTTTGTATGTTTGTGTGAAATGTTCCTCAGAAAAAGGAGAAGGTGGAGGAGGAAGAGGAAAAGGAAGAGGGTAAGAAGGAGGAGGAGGAAGGAGAGGAGAAAGAAATAGGAGAACAACTATGGTTTGGACTTTGAAAGACAGTGGCTGAAAACCTCTTTTCCTCTTTACATTTCATTTGACAATTATTCCCATGGGCCACATATTCTCCTGGGCCCTGGGGAAATGGCAGTGTAGGATGGTAGTCAGTCCCCAATGGAGCTGACATCATCCCCAGAGATGAGATATTCCTGCAGTGGGACCAGCTGGCCAGGGCTACACATATCTCTTAAGAGTTCTGATGGCTACAGGGTCCAAGATCGTAATACCAGCCCACCTGGTGTCTGATGAGGGCCCACTTCTTGGTTCTCACTGAGCCCTTGGGTGGTAGAAAGGAGAGACTCCGTAGTCTCTTTTGTATGGGGACTAACCCCACTCATGAGAACTGCACCCTCACAAGCAGGTCAGCCCTAAAGCCCCCCTCCTCTAATACCATCGCACTGAAGGTTTAGAGTGTGAATATATGAAATTTGGGAAACTAAGTCATCCAGTCTCTAGCATTTATAGGCAGTGGTGATGTTTGCACAAAAATTGCCAATGAATTAAAAGCCACTGAACCATACACAAAGCATTTTCAAAGTGGCAATATTTTTGTCATATGAAAAATTGTACAAGTCAAGTGTGGTGGTGCACACTTGTAGTCCCAGATGCTGGGAGGCTGAGAGAAGGGGATTATAGGTTCCAGGTCAGTGCATGGTAACTTAATGGGGCCCTTTTTCAATAATAAAAAGTAAAAAGGGCTGGGGATATAGCTTAGTGGTAAAACACCCCTGGGTTCAATCCCCCAGTACCACTAAAGGTACAAGAAAAGTAAAGGGCACCTCGGGGTGGGGGGCTCTTTGGAAGGGGGTTGACAAGTCTCTAGACCACTGAGGCTTGAGGAAGGAGCAGACCTGGCCTGGCCTCTGGGATCCATCCCGTCTTTTACTCTTCAGAATCCTGCCATTTCTGATGGATGGAAAGGGGTTTGAGGAAGTCCCTGTAACATGTGCTCATCCGCCCCTACATTCATGAGTGACAGCTGTCCCCGCCAAAGGTATGTCCAGAGAGTGTCCAACGCCCCCCTCACTTGGAGCCACGCGGTGACACTCAGGACCCATAGCTGTTCGCCCTGTTTTCAAGGATGCTGGGGATGAAGCAACTGAGATGGAGGCTGGAGAGGGTGTGATGCTGTGGATGTTGCCAGAGCTGGACCAGGACATAGGGCGCGGGGCCTTGGCATAAACCTACCACATGTGGTCATCTCAACTGCTGGGGCCAGCAGCTGAGCTCCTAGACCACCAGCTTTGGGTCTTACCACCAATACGCACCCTTCAGGAAGCCCTTTCCAGATCCTGGGTTTCACTTGAGTATTATATCTGAAAATCATTCTAGGTGAAATGTCACAGGGAACTCGGCACCTTCAAAACCTTACTCAAGCCGGGTGCGGTGGTGCACGCTTGTACTCCCCAGCATTCGGGAGGCTGAGACAGGAGGATCGCAGTTCGCGGACAGCCTCAGCTATGTAGTGAGGCCCTTCGCAACTCTGTCAGACCCTGTTTCAAAATAAAGAATAAAAAATTGGGCGGAGGGTGTAGTTCAGAGGTCAAATGCCTCTGGGTTCCATCCCCAGACCTGCAAAATAAAATAAAATAAAATAAAATATAGGGCTGAAAGTGTAGTTTGGAGGGAGAATGCCAAATAAACAAACAAACAAACAAACAAACAAACCAACCTTACTCAAGGCCAGATAGGCAATGGATTTCCACAACAGGAGCTGTTGGAGAGGGGGTTAGGAATGAAGACCAGAGCCAGGCGTGGTGGTGCACACTTATAATCCCAGCACTCGGGAGGCTGAGACAGGAGGATTGTGGGTTCACGGCCAGCCTCTGCTACTTAGTGAGGCCCTCCACAACTTAGTGAGATCCAGTTTCAAAATAAAGAATAATAAAAATAGAGCTGGGGGTGTGGCTTAGAGGTAGAATGTCCCTGGGTTCCATCCCCAGACTCACAAAAAAAAAAAAAAAAAAAAAAAGAAGACCAGCTTCTTGTCAGCCTGTCACAAACTCCACTGGGCCATGATGTAAAGGTCCAGCTCAGCATCTTTATGAATTTAAAGTTTGTATTTTGCATCTTGCTCTAGTTTCTGGTATGTTCTATCAAGCATCGTGATTCCACTTTTCTTGCTAGTTCCTCCTGCACTTTTGCGATGGAGAGGTGATATTTATTTATTTATTTATTTATTTATTTATTTGTTTGTTTATTTTTGGTGGTACTGGGGTTCCTGGAAGCCCTTCTACCTCTGGGCTACACAACCAGACCTATTTTATACTTTTTATTTGGAAACAGGGTCTCTTAAGCCAGCGCGGCTGGCTTCGAACCTGCGCGATCCTCCTGTCTCCGCCTCCCAAGCGCGGGGATTACAAGCGTGCGCCACCACGCCCGGCAGGAGAGGAGATTTTTAAATCTCAGAATCACAAAATCAAAGCTATCTAGTGCAGTCAAAGAGCAGAGCTACCGAAGAACCACACAGTTTGAAAGAAACTTAAAACGCAGGAGAACATGTGACTGTTCCTACATAATACCAAACATCCAGAAGTCCGGAGTGGTTTTGGAATGCATCCTCCATGAAACAGAACAGGAGGCCGGAGACTGCTGGGGAAGGGACACAGGAGTCAGGATGTCACAGTCCTGCTCCCAGGGGCCTCAGCCCCAGAGGAAGAAGAGGACACAAACAGCCCAAAGGGAGCGGATGACTGAGGGCGGGCGAGGGCGGGCGGGCAGATGCCTGTCCACGGAACTGAAAGTCCCAAGTCACATTCCGTGCTGTGACACCGTGGTGGGACACTTCAACATTTCATCCCCATGGCCAAGTTTGGAAGCTTCGGAAGAACTAGCCTCCGCTTGCAGTTCCCGTCCAGATGTTTAGCACGGTCTTTGCATTCCCACAGGGCTTCCAGCAGGCTAAAGACCTGGGGTTTCGCTTGACGACAGGGAGGTGCAGAGGAGGCTGCTCCCCTCAGAAGTGCGGGCCCAGGGAAGGTTGAGAGCAGCTGCGCTTTCTGCTAAGGAGCACAGACGAGGGAGCTTGTGAAGGGCAGCTGGAGAGAAACTATCAGTGCTAAGTACAGAGATGAGGCCTGGGGCCAGAGAGAGTTCTTTTGGAAGACAGTAACAGTTTAAAGGACACAGACAGCCAGGCATGGTGGCTCATGCCTGAGGCAGAGACTGGAGGATCACAGGTTTGAGGCCAGCCTCAGCAACTTAGCAAGACCCTCTTTCAAAAAAAAAAAGATTAGGGGTATAGTTTGGAGTAGAATGTCCTTGGGTTCAATTCTTGTTCCTCCCCTCCCCTTCTCTCTCTTCTCTCTCTGTCTGTCTCTCTCTCTCACACATACACACACACAAATAATAATAATAATAATAATAATAATAATAATAATAACAACAACAACAACAACAACAACAACACAGACATTTCTAGACATGAACAGATCCTGACTCACTCCCCCTGCACCAATATACATGCTACGTGTTTACACAAATTTGCACACTGTTCTAACCCTGTCCTGGTGTGCCCACTGACTCTGAGGGTAAGAACGCACCTGCTGTTCTTTCCCTAACCCGCACCAGGCGCAGTGCGTGGCACTAGCAGGCTTTCAAGTGTTTGGAAGATGCACTACTCAGGACAGCGGTTGGCAAGCCGGGGATCAGTCTCCGTGGGGACATCAGGTCCTGTCTGGAGACATTTTGGTTGTGACAGTGGTGCCAGGGAGGTCTCCAGGGCCCAGAGCACAGAGATTAGAGATGCTGCTTACACCCTACATTGCACAGGACACCCCCCCCCCCCGTGACAAAGGATTACCCCAAGATCAACCAAAGGATTACCCCAAGATCAACAATTCCCAGATTCCTTTTGCACTCAGCAGGAAGGAAAGGAAGGAAGCCTATGTAAATTCCTTAGTTCCGAGGGACTTTGTTTTTCTGCTTTTTTCTTTTTCTTTATTTTTTGTACTGGGGACTGAACCCAGGGGCATTCTGCCTCTGAGATACACTCCCAGCCCTATTTTATTTTATTTTATTTTTTTCAATTTTGAAACAGGGTTTTGCTAACTTACCACACGCTGGCCTCAAACCGGCGATCCCCCTGTGTCAGCCTCCCAAATACTGGGAGTACAGGCATGCGCCACCTTGCCTGGCTGCTTCCAAGGAAGTCTAAGCACAGTTCCACCTGCACTTGTGGGTTGGGAGCCTGGGATGAACAAAGAAGACCTGAACAGGCCACCAAATCCCGGAGCTTCGTTATCACCCCATCACCGACACCCGAGCTGCTGTCTTGGTTTGACTGTCTCTTCCTCCCACTTGGATTTATTTAATAGACTTTCCCTGAAACATTAGGGAGTTTCCATCAAAAGTGGATCCATTCCAAACCATGGGGCTGTGTAAAGTCCCACAGTGGGGCCAACGTTCCTGTTAAGTACATGCTTCGGGAGGAAGACAGAGCGACGGCAACAGAACTCCTGTGTGTCAGTCAAATCCCTCTAGGCGCAAGTCCCAACCTGCAGGAACATGCACGCCGAGTCGTGATGTGCAAAGCTGAGGGCCTTGAACTTAGGGCAGTTCTGTGCGGAGAGGAGATGGGAGAACTGTTAAAATAGCCTGCGAGGCCAGAGAAGCGCCTTCGAAGGCACCTCTTCCTGCCAGGGAGGAGGAGACAAAGCAGGATGATGCCCCAGGGGTTCCAAGCCTGCCGCCCAACCTTTGGGTCTACCAGAAGCCTGTGAAGCACGTGGAGGGAGCTTTCCTGTTGCCACCTCTCTGATGAACTTCAGTGATTTTTTTTTCTAAGGCTAAAGGGAAGACCAGATGGATCCAGGCCTTAAATCCTTGCTAGACAACTCGAAGACCCATTAACAACCAAGAAGGACTCGGGCCTTTCAGAGCCCAAGGCTCTGAACAGCTGTGGGAAAGGTTTAGCTACCTGCTACCTCGGTGGCCCTTTGCAAGAGGCTTAGAAATTAATTTCTCTTCTTGCTGATCCTTCAACAGAGGAACCAACCTCATCATAGCAAACTTTTGCAGGAAAATAGATGGGACTTCATGTTGAGTGAGGTAAGCCTGACCCAGAGAGTCAAGGGTCACGTGTTTTCTCTCACGTGGAAGCAAGCTAGAATAAAGGAATACAGAGGGAACCGCACGGAAATGGAAGGGGAGACCGGGCACTGTGGGGCACATCTGCCAGCCCAGTGCTTGGGAGGCGGAGACAGGAGGATCGCGCTGGTTCGAAGCCAGCTGAGCTGGGTTAAGAGACCCTGTTTCCATGCCGGGCGTGGTGGCGCGAGCTTGTCATCCCCGCGCCTGGGAGGCGGAGACAGGAGGATCGCGCAGGTTCGAAGCCAGCTGAGCTGGGTTAAGAGACCCTGTTTCCATGCCGGGCGTGGTGGCGCACGCTTGTCATCCCCGCGCCTGGGAGGCGGAGACAGGAGGATCGCGCAGGTTCGAAGCCAGCTGAGCTGGGTTAAGAGACCCTGTTTCCATGCCGGGCGTGGTGGCGCGAGCTTGTCATCCCCGCGCCTGGGAGGCGGAGACAGGAGGATCGCGCAGGTTCGAAGCCAGCTGAGCTGGGTTAAGAGACCCTGTTTCCATGCCGGGCGTGGTGGCGCACGCTTGTCATCCCCGCGCCTGGGAGGCGGAGACAGGAGGATCGCGCAGGTTCGAAGCCAGCTGCGCATGCGCGCTGGCTTAGGAGACCCTGTTTCTAAATAAAAATATAAAAATAGGTCTGGGAGTGTAGCCCGGAGGTAGAAGGGCTTCCAGGAACCCCAGTACCACCAAAAAAAAAAAAAAAAAAAAAAAGAGACCCTGTTTCCAAATTTAAAAATATATAAAAATAGGTCTAGAAGTGTAGCCCGGAGGTAGAAGGGCTTTCAGGAACCCCAGTACCACGAAAGAAAGAAAGAAAGAAAGAAAGAAAGAAAGAAAGAAAGAAAGAAAGAAAGAAAGAAAGAAAGAAAGAGGGCTGGGGATGTGGCTCAGTGGTATATATACCCCTATATACCCCTGGGTTCAACTTCCAGAAGAAAGGAAGGGAGAGGGAGAGGGAGAGGGAGAGGGAGAGGGAGAGGGGGAGAGAGAGAGAGAGAGAGAGGAAGAAAGAGAAGAGAAGAGAAGAGAAGAGAAGAGAGAGAGAGAGAGAGAGAGAGAGAGAGAGAGAGAGAAAAGAACCAGAAGGAGAGAGGAAGGAATGAAGGAAGGAAAATAAGTAAATGAAAGGGAGACTGGTAAAGTAGAGAAAGTGGATGGGGGAAGAAAGAAAAAAAGAGTGGGAAAGAAAAAAATATAGGGTGGAGTGAAAAAGATGAAACTGACAAATTATGTTCTGCATAGGTACAAATATATCACAATGAATCCCATGTTTATGCCTAATTATAATGCACCAATAATTCCTTTTTAAAAAAAGAATTGGACCCTCTGCGAGTCATTCATCAAACTGTATCAAACTTTTCCACTAGGGCCACACTGTACCCTGGACACCAGCTGACCAGTGGCCACTAAGCGTGACCGGCTGGATGGAGGAGGGCAGACGGCGCATCTTCTCTCCCTGAAGGTGATAGGAGAGGACTTGACACCCTTGCAGACAGCCGGCTCCCCAACTCAATGGCAGAGGTGGACTGTGTGCCTTCACCCGAATACATTTGCTGCAGCAAAAAAAAAAAAAAAAATCTTTCTCTTGGGCCAGTTACTGTAAGAATTCCAGATTGAGGCCATTCAAGCAGAGAGTCAAGATTTTCCCCCGGTCCTTCCCTCCCAACAATTCTTTTTTTTTTTTTTTTGGTGGTATTGGGGTTCCTGGAAGCCCTTCTACCTCCGGGCTACACTCCCAGACCCATTTTATATTTTTGAAACAGGGTCTCTTACGCCAGCCAGCGCGGCTGGCTCCAAACCAGCGTGATCCTCCTGTCTCCGCCTCCCAAGCGCGGGGATTACAAGCGTGCGCCACCACGCCCGGCCTCTCCCAACAATTCTATTGCCCGTGTATTTTTGTCTGATTTCATGGCCCCCCGAAAAACCTTTAGTAATTCAGCCCCCAAGGAGTGTGGCCGCCAGCCCAGTGCCATCCCTGGGACGCCTCTAAGAGCCTGGAGCCCGCTGGCCAGGTGGAGCCTCTGGTGTTTGGGAGCTACCAAAAGTGGCAAAGCGCTGCCTGCCGACACCTGGGATCGGATTTGTGCTCTTTTTCCTGCGGAATTACTGAGTCACGCTTGTCCACTTCCCCAAAACAATCGTTGCTGGATGCATTTGGAAACACGAGCGCCTGTGGTTGGCCGGCACTGGCTTCTATTTGTAGAGAAGCCGAGTTCGTTTGTCTGGGGCAAAGAAAACCAGACTGCGCAGAAGTCATGGCCTGTTGGGGGAGTCTCCTGTCTCCTCCATTCCTTCTGTTCTCTCCAGGAGTCAGGATCCCTCCTGGAATGTTTGCATTCCTTTTAAAAGTTCCTGATGGAGCAGAGGGTCAAATCTTGCCAATTCTGTCGTGTTCTTAAGTGAGTCTCAATTCTCAGAAAACCTCGGGCACAGAGGGGATGAGAAATGTGTTGTAAACTTAAAGGGCAGGGGCAAAAAATCAATATTTACTGAGCCGCTGGTAAACAGGCCCAGAGAAGACAAGTGAATTCAGCTTGTTCTCGCTGCCTGTCAGACAGGACTTAATACCATCCTGGTTCTGCTCTCCCTTCCCCGGGTGACCCACGTCAGAGCTTTGCTAAATTTCTATTTACACTGAGTCTCACAGGGAAGACTTCGGCCTGGCCAAAGGTGGAGACGTTCCCTGTTGCAATGATTCTAGATCTTAGCTACCAGAGAGCCCCCTGAGACCCCAGGCCCCAGCCCAGCCCAGTTAGATCAGAATCACCCTGGGCTAGGACCTAGGCATCAGCACTTTTTTTTTTATGGTACTGGAGGTGGAACCCAGGGGCATTTCTACCTCTGGGCTATACTCCCAGACCTATTTTATACTTTATTTGGAAACAGAGTCTCACTAAGTTGCTGAGAGGCTCACTAAGTAGCTGAGGCTGGCTTCGAACCTGTGCGATCCTCCTGTCTCAGCCTCCCAAGCGCGGGGATTACAAGCGTGCGCCACCACGCCCGGCCTAGGCATCAGCATTTAAACCCCCCCCCCCCCAACCCGGGGTTGACTGCGATGCGCAATATTTAGAATCACGGCTCTCGAGACATGCTCTATCCTAAGGCAGCTACTGAACACTTGATAATAACGCTGAGTCCCAACTGAGATGGACTGTAAGGGGAAAATAGGGGTCAGACTTACAAGAATCAGTAGGAAAAAGCAAATGTAAACGATCTAATAATTCTGATCACAAGCGAAACAATGTGGCCCTCTTCTGAGTGAGAACGTGCAGAGGTTGTGTATGGGCAGGGAGGTATGGGAGTTGCTGGAGGGGAGAGCAGAAATAAAAAGGAGAAGACTGAAAAAGACTCCTGTGTCTGCAAGCAACTCTGAAGACATCATTTCCATTTATAAGGAGAACAAAGTCCCAGTCGTTCCCCTCGCCACGCCCACACCCACACCCGCAGGGACACACAGGCCCGTTCTGTTACATAGCCATGAAGCCATGGTTTATCTCTCCGCTGAGGAGAAAACGGTTAGGAAGGCCACATGCACGGGGTGGAATCATTGTTTCCATGCAAAGGTCCAAACTTGAAGCCTCTTTTTGTCTATTCTTCTCCAAGCACAGCCACAAAAACAACAAAAACAAAAAGGACAAAATATATATATATTAACCTCCAAGCACAACAGCTTAAGTGATAAAGGTCCTATCAGGAAGATGCAAGTCAGCAGAACTTCAAGATAAACACATCACGGGCCCTCATCTCTGCAGAACAGTAACTACACGTGCTTACGCCAGACTAGACTAGGTGGGCTCGCTTGTCAGGACACTGTAACGGGGGGCAGCCTGCTCCCTGTGGTCCTGCCTGAACTCTGGACCTTGGATGCTTGCTCTGCATCCCTGCTAAGTTGCCCCAGCAACTCTCGATATTAATTTTATGTGTCAACTTAACTGGGCCTCAGGGTGCCCAGATATTTGGTCATGCATTCTAGGCGTTTGGGATGTGCTTAAAATGACTGAGACAGGAGGATCACGGTTTGTGGACAGCCTTGGCTACTTGGTGAGGCCCTTTGCAACTCAGCGAGACCCTGTTTCAAAATAAAGAATAAAAAATCGGGCTGGAGGTGTAGCTCAGAGGTAGAATGTCCCTGGGTTTCATCTCCAGTACCCCCCCCACACACACACACACAAAAAGTCTAATCTGGGTGGGCCTCGTCTATGCCACTGAAGGCCTAAATACAAACAAAAGATTGGGACCTTTAGAGTAAAAAAATTCCCCCAGCTGACTGTCTCTGGGCTGGTACTCTACCGTCAGCAAGCCCAGGTCTCGAGCTTAATGGCCTACACTGTGAATTTGGACATGCCAGACTTCATAACCAGACAAACTAATTTCATATAGTAAATCTCCTCCTGTACATACACACATCCTATTGGTTCTTTCTCCAGTGAACCCTCACCAATAGGTCATACTGTCCCTACAGTCTCTCTGCAGCATATCGGCTCCTCTTATTACATCAAGGATAGGCCCTGCCCTACCCACTCCACCCTGAGTAAGGCCTGGAGCCATGGCAGCTGCAGGGCCATATCCTCCTGCCTGGAGGAATGAGTAACACACTAGGATGTGCAGGGAGGTGGGCCTGGCTAAGGAAACAAGAGAGGGAAAGAAAGAAATAATCAGATAAATTTCTTGTGCTTTCTTTCAACCCTCTTCCCCCTCCAACAGAGAGTTCTGAGACTCAGAAGTTCTGTTCACTCTCTTTGACCCATGATGGAGCATCAGGATTTTTTTTTTTTTGAGGCATCATAGCCAGCTTGAAGACATGCCTTGGTGTGGTGGTGCATGCCAGTGATCCTGGTACTTGGGAGGCTGAGACTGGAGGATTGCAGGTTCCAGGCCAGCCTCAGCAACTTGGTTAGACCCTCAGCAATTTAGCAAGATCCTGTTTCAAAAGTTAAAGAAAATAGGACTAAGTGTAGCTCAGAGGTAGAATGCCCCCAGTACCAAAAAATATATAAATAAAAATAATAATAATAATAATAAACAATGACAATAAACACATGCCTCAGATTTACTTCTTGACTCCCTGTTCCACTGGCCTCTTCCCCCCTTAGTTTTCTGCTTCTCTGGCAGCTAGTCTAGCCCCCCAGTGTGTAAACTTTGCCTTGGGCTCTGTTTTCTTAGAAACCCAGGTCAACACACTCAGGTTTATTCTTTCAGGATTCATTTGTCTGGCCAGGAAGTTGTTGATCTCTTGTCTGATGCGGGTGTTCATTTATTTGACCAGGAGTGGGCCTCCGCTTCACTGACAGACAGGCTGATACAGAGGCTGCTGCTTGCCCTGTTGTGTGAGAGTCTACTCTGAACAGAGCTGAGCTGAGCTATCCCTTTCTCAATTAAAATTTAATAGAGATGTGCTAAAAGGGCTGTGGCTGCTGGGCAAAGAAATTATGGACCAACTGCCTCAGTGAGCCATGTAGACAAAGCAGGCGATTTGTGAGTATATGTGTTCATGTGTATGAGAGATTGGTTGATTGATTGGTTGGTTGGTTGATCAATCAATTCTAGGTTGATCAATCAATTTCATTGGTTCATAAAGCTGTAGATTCTCCCACTCCTTGCTCTCTGAAGCTCTCTCTTTGTCTGCCTCTGGGGAGAACACACCCATACATCCTTTTTCTTTCATATAACTAGTATGTTTTTCTGTCAGGCCAATTCTCTTTTTAGTTCCTGTAGTGACTTTTTATTCCAGACCATAACTTGAGCATCCCTGGTTCAATCTCTCTTCTCTCTCTCTCTCTCTCTCTCTCTCTCTCTCTCTCTCTCTCTCTTTCTCTCTCTGCCCCTCCCTTTCTCTCTTTCCCTCCCTCCCTCCCTCTCCCTCTCCCCTCATGTTCATTTTCACCTTGACTCTTTTTCTTTGCAGCACATTCAGTTATATTTTTTTGCCTCCACTTTGGTTCACTGTATCTGTCTCCCCCACATTAATTCATGAGCCCAACCTTCCAGTTAAGAGGTGGGCACTTGGGGAAGGGACCGAGACTCCACGGTACCACTCTTATAAATGAGACGAGGGCTCTTATAAAAGAGGTTCCGGAGAGCAGATGCTCCAGGCTCTTTTGCCCTTTCCTCCTTTCCATCACGTTAGATTCGACAAAATGCTATGGATGGGGCAGAGGGCAAGCCTTCGGCCAGCTGCAGGGTCTGCTGGCACTTGGATCTTGGCCTTTCAACCTCTAGAACTATGGGAAATAAACTTATATTACTTACAAATTACTCATTCTATGGCATGTTGTTATAACAGCATGAACAGACTAAGACAATCTCCATCTGATAAATACTACAAATTGCTGCTGTTGTTTCTGAGAAACCACCGCGGCCTTCCTGGTTGGTTTTAGTGAGTCAGACTTTCTGAATTGGAGGCAGACAAATGGCTTTTCTTAACCCGACTCTCCAGACACCGTGGTCTTAGTTCTCATCACAGGCTTTTAGCAAGGTGCTACGTTAAACCAAATATCCTAAATGATGATCCCAGAACACGAGCCAGGTCACACCCCCTCTTCCTTTGAAAGCCCTTTCCTGGTTCTGCTCTTTGCTTCTGAGACAAAATTTAAAATCCTCACAGCGCAGCGCCTCTGACACAGGTCCTACCTACTCTGAGCCTCACCCTTCCTCCGCCCACACCTGCCTGCTTCATCCTTACCCAATTCTCAGGACTCAGCTGCACCATCTGAAGTGACAAGGCCCATTGTTCTCCTGCGTCCACTCCTCAGAAATAGGAGGAGAATCTGTTAGCAGCATGTGGCTTTTGGAATAAAGGCACCTTGCTACAAGAGGGGTGAAACCATGTGATAAGCTTCTGGTCCAAGAGGGGAAGAGATGAGTGAGCACAGCTTCTGGACAGATCTTTAAAGGTCAGGCAGTGTTACAGTCAAAGATGAATGTTACCGTTTGGGGGTGAGGGTTACCGTTTAGGGGAACAATCCCCCCCCCCCAAAAAACCCTGTATTTTCTTGTCCTGAGCTAAGGATAAATATGCAATAGCCCAGACTCTTGCTGAAGATTTAAAGGAGTTTATTAAAAAGATGGAAATACAGAAGACAGTTACAGCCCCATGCCATTCAGGAGTGGTATGGGGGCGGTGGTGTTTCGAATTAACTCACCCAAATACAAAACCCAGAACAGTTTTTATAGACATCAGGCCCTCCATCTTGTTCTACGTAACTCTGACATAGGTAAAGTCCATCCCCTCGATTTTCCCACCAAACTTTGGTCTACGCCCAGGCTTTTGTCCATCCCCTCCTCCCATCCTAACTAAATTATCAATTCTTTTTTTTTTGGGGGGGGTGTTACTGGGGTTCCTGGAAGCCCTTCTACCTCCGGGCTACACTCCCAGACCTATTTTTACATTTTTTATTTGGAAACAGGGTCTCCTAAGCCAGCGTGGCTGGCTTCGAACCTGCGCGATCCTCCTGTCTCTGCCTCCCAAGCGCGGGGATTACAAACGTGCGCCACCGCGCCCGGCAAAGATTATCAATTCTGATGTAAACCTGTCTTTAGAATGAGGACTCCTAGCTCCCCTTCTCTTTCCACTTGATAATTACCTTTAGCCAGGTTAAATTACGTTACAATAGCTGCCTGCTTCTTGGATGAAGCCAAGTCCTTCCACAGGTCTGCCCCTCACCCAATTTTTGAAATATATTTATTAACAATCAGAGCTTTCTCAAATCTTCCTAGGCCATTCCCGATACTGGTACAGCAGGGCTGGGGACACACGTCTCACATACCTGGCCACGCAGCCAGGCCCTGGGGGCCTGTGAGAGTCTCCCTCGTACAGGAAGCACCCCATTGCCCAAAAACACGCTGCAAAATAGCAGATAAGCTGGGCATGGTGGTGCGCACCTGTACTGGAGAGGCTGAGGCAGGAGGATTGCAGGTTGGAGACCAGCCTCAGTAACTTAGCAAGACTTTCAGCAGCCTAGTGAGACTGTTTCAAAAAATGTTTTTTAGCCGGGCGTGGTGGCGCACGCTTGTCATCCCAGCATTTGGGAGGCTGAGACAGGAGGATCACCGTTTGAGGACAGCCTCAGCTGCTAGGGAGGCCCTCTGCAACTCAGTGAGACCCTGTTTCAAAATAAAGAATAAAAAACAGGTCTGGGGACATAGCTCAGAAGTAGAATGACCCTGGGTTCCATCCCCAGTACTGCAAAAAAAAAAAAAAATAAAAAATAAAAATAAAAATAAATAAATAAAAAGGGGGTTGGGGGCGTAACTCAGAGGTAGAATGCTCCTTGGTTCAATACCCAGAAACTGTCTGTCTGTCAGTCTGTCTGTCTCTCTCTCTCTCATACACACACATACACTAAAATAAAGTAGCAAATAAAAAAAATTAAAAACTTGGCCGGGCGCGGTGGTGCACGCTTGTAATCCCCGCGCTTGGGAGGCGGAGACAGGAGGATCGCCCAGGTTCGAAGCCAGCCGCGCTGGCTTAAGAGACCCTGTTTCCAAAAATAAAATAGGTCTGGGAGTGTAGCCCGGAGATAGACGGGCTTCCAGGAACCCCAGTACCACCAAAAAAAAAAAAAAAAAAATTTAAAACTTTAAAAAATTAAAAAATCACATTACAATATAACTTAGCAGTGTTTATTCTGACACCCTAAAGAATTGAAGTCAGGGTCTCAAGATATTTGTACATTCACGTTCATGGCACATTCACACCATATACACAGTCACCAAGAGAATACATGGGGCTCAGCCAAACAATGGAATATCATTCAGCTTTGAAAAGGGGGAGGAGTTTTGACACATGCTACAACATACATGAGCCCCAAGAAGATCATTCTAAATGATAAAGCCAGACGCAGAGGGATAAATCCTGAGTTTTGCCACCTATACTCGGTCTCTAGAGTAGTCCAGTGAATAGAGACAGAACGTAGACAGGTGCGCTGCGGGAGCTTGGGCGCGGGGAGTGAATGGAAGCTGGTGTTTAACAGGGGCAGAGTTTCAATCTGGGAAGATGGAAGGCGTCGTGGAAATGACTGGTGGTGTCGGCCACACAGCAATGTGAATGACTTTACGCTACTGAGCTATACACTTAAAAACCATCCAGATGGGGAATTTTATGTGATGCGTATTTTGGTACAATTGGAAATTTTAAACCAAACACAAAAACACCATCGTGAGTTGAGAGAGACAGAAGGAAGAAGCCTCCCCCCCTTTTGAACAGGGCCCCTACATCTGCCTGTTGGAGAGGTTCCCAGAGTTTGTGCCACGACCCTGGCCCTCGGGCACTAAAATCCTGGCTTCTCCTTTGCTGTCATCCACCTGCCCTGACTTTGCAAGCTTTTCACCAGAGGTGACAGGCTCTGGGGTAGGAAATAAGAAACTCAGGCAGCATGCCCCCTGCAGAAGGGGCAGCGGGAACAGGGACGGGGCCTCTGAACCCTCTTCTCTGTTCTCCTTGTGGGATGCTGGTTCTTTTTGACTGGGCGGAGGCCGGTGCAGACGGCCGGCCAGGCCCCCGCCCAGCGCTCGGTTCTGGACAGAATGAAAACCCGACAACCTATCTGATGGAATTGCACTGAAGAAAGGAAATTTGTCTTTTAAGAACAGGCAGGAGGCAGATGACTAAAGTTCCAAAGAATGCTGTGGCTGAACTTTTTTTTTTGTTGTTTGTGTTCTGGCACAATCTGCCTCTGTGACTGAGCTGGGTGCCGTGTTCCCCGCGACAAAGGCCTCTTTCTTAGGATACTTTAATAGCTCCAATATGGGGACAGCCCTGCCTCTCCCATGGGCCCAGTGTCTGAAGGCGGCCACCGAGGAGGGGGAAGGCTCCTGCTTCTCAGCAATCTGGCCCAAACTGAACTGAGGGAGACTTAAGGGGAAAGATAAAGAACCCCGACTTTGACCTGCTCCTGAAATAAATGGTTTCTCTATGCCAAATTCACTGGCATAGAGAAACCGGGATTAAAAAGTAACCCCAAGCTGGGCGTGGTGACACACGCTTATAACCCCAGCAATAGGGAACCTGAGACAGGAGGATCGTGGTTCGCAGACAGCCTCAGCTCCTTAGTGAGGCCCTTTGCAACTCAGTGAGACCCTATTTCAAAAAAAAAAAAAAAAAAGAAAGAAAGAATAGAAAATAGGGTTGGGGGGTGTAGCTCAGAGGTAGAATGCCTCTGGATTCCCCAGTACTGCAAAAAAAAAAAAAAAAAAAAAAAAAAAGTGACCCCAGGGCTTTGCGTCCACCATGGGAGGAAGCGCAGAAAGCTAAGTGGGGTCAGAGAGCCAGAGAAGACCCAAAGGCCATGCTGAAAAGCCCAAGGTATAAGTTTCTTAAGCTGCTATAACAAAATTGTGGGCACTGTAATGTCTGGCCATGAGGTCATGCCAGAGGAGGACCGGGAACAAAGAATAAAGAAAGAGAAACTCCCCCTTACCATTGCTGTGCCCCGAGATGACCTGGGTGTGCATTAGCACACCAACCAGTGGCTCGCGTGGCTTCTGTACCCTCCCCACAACATCCGTACTCCATAAAGAGCCCCTAGCCTGTAAGGAGACAGGCTTCTGACTCTCATGGGTCTCTCCCCAGTCAGATGCCTCGTTCCAGGTTTTATTCCTAAATAAAGCCTGTTCTCTGCAGTTGGGCTGAGTTTTCTTTGCCCCCATATACCTGAACAAAAGTACCACAAACTGGAGGGTCTCAGACAAGCAGAGATTTCTTCTCACCATGGTTCTGGGGGCCTGAAGCCCAAAGTCAAGGTGTCAGCAGGGACCACACTCACTCTGAAGACCGAGGGGACGGTCCCGGCTTCTGGTAGAACCTGGCAATCTGTGGCACTCCTTGGCTTTAAGCCATCCTTGTTTTTCGTGTGTGTGTGTGTGTGTGTGTGTGTGTCTGTCTCACTGGAGATGGAACCCAGGGGCATTCTATTTCTGAGCTACACCCCCCAGCTCAGAGGTAGAATCCTATCTTGAAATAGGATTTTATTAAGCTGCAGAGAGCCTCACTAAGTTGCTGAGGCTGGCCTTGAACCTGCGATCCTCCTGTCTCTGCCTCCCAAGTACCAGGATTACAAGCGTGCGCCACCATGACCGGCTTCTCTTTCTGTTCTAAAAGGGCACCCAGTCATGCTGGACTTAGGGCCCATTTAAACCCAGCACAAGCTGATCTTAGCTAGCTACATCTGCAAAGACCTCACATTCTTAGGTACTAGGGAGTTGAGACTTTAACATGCCTTTTAGGAATGTAATTCCACTGCTGGCCCCTACTCTAGAATTTGCAGGACATGGGGTCCTTGCCCTGTAGCAGTTCTGTCCTCACCAGTGACCCCACTTATTCGTCCATCCATTCCAGGAGGTGCAGCGAGGGAGGAGGCCACGGCATACACGCCAGCAGGCCATCTCAGGACTTCCTCTCGGGGTTTCCACACCTCCCCTCTCCCTCCCCTCAGCATCTCACCACTAAGAGGCAGCAGCAAGGGTTCAGGCTCTTACCATAGCAGCAAACACCTGAAGTGATGCTCAAAGCCATCTTTTTCTGTGTGTGTGTGTGTGTGTGTGTGTGTGTGTGTGTGTGTGTGTGTGTGTGTATACTGTGGATTGATTCCAGGGGCATTATACCTCTGAGCTACACCTCCAGCCCTTTTTTATTTTGAAACAAGGTCTCACTAAGTTATCACGTGCTGGCTTGGAACCTGTGATCCTCCTGTCTCAGCCTATCAAGTACCACGACTGCAGGCCTGCACCAAGACACTGGGCTTTGAAATCATCTCTAACCTATATATTTGCCACCAGTAGCATTGACTAGAACAACTCTGTTCCTCGCCAGGAAAGTTCTGTGTTTGTTTCCACTTTCTAATATGCCAAAGGAGACACGGTTTTAATGACACCTCTGACAATCAAATCAGAACTTCTACAGCCGAAATATGCATAATGGGAGACCCCCTTTTATTTTATTTTATTTTATTTTTATTTATTTATTTATTTATTTGGTGGTCCTGGGGTTTCTGGAAGCCCTTCTACCTCCGGGCTACACTCCCAGACCTATTTTTACATTTCTATTTGGAAACAGGGTCTCTTAAACCAGCGCGCGCGGCTGGCTTCGAACCTGCGCGATCCTCCTGTCTCCGCCTCCCAAGCGCGGGGATTACAAGCGTGCGCCACCACGCCCGGCTGACCCCCTTTTATTTTAAATGGGGTCCATTTTCCCATAGCTTTGGGGGTAGGAGGGTTGGGAAATTTAACCAAGGAACTTTGATTAAATGTTCCTTCAAGCTACATCCCAACACTATTTTAAAATTTATTTTATTTTGAAACAGGGTCTTGCTAAGTTACCATGCACTGGCCTTGACGTTGACCCTGTGATCTTCCTGTCTCAGCCTCCCAAATACTGGGATTACAGGCAGATGCCACTTTGCCCAGCTCAGGGGGACATTCTCCTCTCCCATGGGTTCTGGGAATTAAACCCAGCATCATTGTACCTCTAAGCCACACCTTTAGCTCTTTTATCTTTACCCTTTTTTGCAACAGGGTCTCACAAAGTTACTAAAGGTCTTGCTACATTGCTAAAGCTGGCCTCAAATCTGCAATCCTCTTGTCTCAACCTCCCAAATCTTGGGATTACAGGAGTGCTCCATTGAGCCTGGCTTGGGGCACACTTTTTTTTTTTTTTTTTTTTTTTTGGTGGTACTGGGGTTCCTGGAAACCCTTCTCCGGGCTACACTCCCAGACTTATTTTATATATATTTTTATTTGGAAACAGGGTCTCTTAAGTCAGCGTGGCTGGCTTTGAACCTGCGCGATCCTCCTGTCTCCGCCTCCCAAGCGCGGGGATTACAAGCGTGCGCCCACGCCGGCTTGGGCACACTTTTTAAGCCTTTAGGGTCACAGCAAGAATGGACTTGGGAAGCAGGAACACGCAGTGGTTAAAGGCAGGGGCTGTGAAGCCAGCTGCCCGGGTCCAACTCCATCTCTACCATTACTTGGTGCTCTAAGGGCACATTCCGTTATCTGCAAAACAAGGGTGATAACCCCTTCCTCACGGGGTGGGGGCTCAAGGCTTAGATAATGCATGTCGACCAGGGACCACAGGGCCTCCACGTGGAAGGCTCTTGATAAATACCAGCTTCCCTGATTATCCTTCGGTGCCCAGGGCCGGCAGAGGGGGCTAGCTCATGGGCTTGGGAATCAACAAACATAGGTTAAATCCTGAACTGCCATTTTCTGGAAGAAAGCAGTCCCTTGGCTCCTAGAGAACCCATGGCCACGTTTTCCATTCTGGGCCAGTAGCAAGTGCTAAGTGATCGTGTGAACCGCCCACCAGGGACATTTGGACCTCTTAAGTGCCACACGGCCACTAATGCCCCTAAGCTGCCTTTCTGAGCTCAGCCAACATAAAGCTTTAAAGTGAAGACCCCTACAGAGCCAAGCCCCACACAGGGCTCCCTCAGAGGTGCCCGGGGCTGTGTCAGGGGGTCGGCCCCTGGAGGACCACTGCCTTCACCCTGGAGTCGCTTGGGAGGATGGATAGGGCCGTGTGGAGAAGGGCGAGAGAAAGGAAGCCTGTGTCATCTCCAGCGCCTGGGAAAGCCACACAGAAATCACACTGTGGTTCCCAGAGAGCTTTGTGGGCTGTCCCTCCCTCCTGGGGGCCTCCTGGGGCTAACAGAGTCCACGTTGTGCAGGGCTGGCTCCTGGTGCCAAGATGTCCAGCCCCTGTCGCCAGGGACTTGGGTGGGGGGGCTGGGGCAGCAGTGGAGGAGGAAGGGGCCGCGGCATAAAGGGCCCCTTGTGCTGCTGACGGGGAGAAGCCACAGCTCAGCAGATGGCGGGGGTGGCGCGGTGGCCTCCTTGTTCAGAGAGAGTGACTTGTGCTGTTGGATAAGAAGGGCCCAGAAGCGAGTCCAGGGGACCGGGGAAGTGGCCTGGGTTGTCTGGAGGGGTTACCTGCTAAAAAGTCATCTGGAGGATTCTGTGCGGGACATCCATACCCAGGTGCACAGCCAGGTCCTGGGGCCTCGGAGAGAACAGAAAACGTAGCCCTGGGCTCTGCAGAAAAACATGCCCAGCACTAGGTCCTCAGACAGTGACCAGGCAGTCCCAGGGTAAGGGCCACAGAGCATGGGACTGCCTGTGGAGACAGGACAGTGATATCTGCCTGGGAGGGATGCAGGGAGGGACAGGAGATGGAGGCTGAGGCCAGGGTCAGGCCCAGAGCCAGAGCAACCCAGGCAGAGTGGTAGCTGGGGAGCCGAGCATCTGTGTACTCTGCAGACCCCGGAAGCCCTTTCTGCAGCAGCTCTCCTGCTGGTGGGTAGGGACAAGGCACAGCTCCTGCCCTGGGATGGGCTGGCATGGGAACAGGCTGGCCGTTCCTCTGCAGTGCCTGAATGGGCAGGTTGGACACAGAAGGAATCCTATCTTGTCGATAGCCCTACTGCATACACACCGCCCTGTGCCCCGGACTCGTACTACATAAATGCAGTCAGTTGTTGAAACAAACCATTGCATTTGCTACGGTTATTCTCACCATGCAGATTAGGGAACGGAGGCACGGGAGAAAAGCCATATAGCCAGCTGGTGACAGAGCCAGGGAGTCGGTCGGGCTCCAGACCCATGGTCTGAAATACTCTGCTATGCTCCCTGCCACCCACCCCAAGGGGGCTGCAGAGATGGAGGCCTGATAGCCCGGCCAACACACCCTAGCCCCTGGGATCGCCCTCGGTAGGTGGCCAGAGACCTGGGCACATGCTTGGCCACTGCCTTTCTAGTCACAGGGCTGAGGGCAGGGTACCTCGCAGTGCTCCAACATGGGGGGTAGGTACAGTGGGTGCCGCAGAGCTCCCACCTCCCATGTGGCCCAAGGAGAGATGGAGGGCAAAGAATGGCTCAGGAGTGAGCTGCCCGCAAGAAGCTGGCGTCCACCTAGCCGCCATGTTCATCTTGATTGACGCTTGAGGACCAAGATGCAGGGGCCACCCACGACATGCCCTCTCATCAGGGCGATTCTGTGTTTGAGACATGGGATCCTAAGGGCTAAGATAGATTTGGTCTAATCTCCTTTTCCTCTTCCTCCTCCTCCTCTTCCTCCTCTTCTTTCTCTTCCTGTTCTTCCTCCTCTTCCTCTAGTTCCTCCTCCTCTATCTCCTCCTCTTCTCCCTCTTCCACCTCCTCCTTCGCCTCCACCTCCTCTTCCTCCACCTCCTTTTCTTCTTTCATACCAGGAATTGAACCAAGGGGCATTGTACCTCTGAGCCCTATTTTATTTTTTGTTTGAAACAGGGTCTCACTAAGTTGCCGAGGGCCTTGCTAAATTTTTAAGGCTAGCTTAGAACCTGTGATCCTCCTGTCTCAGCCTCCCAAGTACTGGGATTATGGGCGTGGACCACTATACCCAGCTATCTGGTTCCTTTACTTTGGGTATAGAAGGTGATTTTTGTGTGTGTGTGGTACTGGGGTTCCTGGAAGCCCTTCTACCTTCGGGCTACACTCCCAGACCTATTTTTTATATTTTTATTTGGAAACAGGGTCTCAAGCCAACATGGCTGGCTTCAAAACCTGCGTGATCCTACTGTCTCCGCCTCCCAAGGATGGGGATTACAAGCGTACGCCACCACACCCAGCTAGAAGGTGATTTTTTAAAAAACTCTATTCTCTTCCTATAAAAGTTAAACACGAGTTACCACAGGACCCTGAAGTCACTAAGTATATACCCAGGAGAAAAGGCATATATAGATGTCCACCCCAAAACTTGGACAGCAGCGTTCACAGCATCACAGGGGCCCCGAAGCATTGGGTTGAGGAGGGGTCCTGTGTGTACCTCCTCCTGACAATGGTCTCACAGGTCCATACAGCACACCCTGGGGCCCACCAGCCCTGTTTGTGAGCAGCTCCAAGTGGAGACACCGTACCCACCCCACGTGTCATGACGCACTTTCTTCTGGGCTTTGGGACTATTGGCTCAGTGTCTAGAGTTGTCTGTCATGGTTCCTTGGTTTCTCTCGGATCACCCCCCACTCCCACAGGGGACAAAAGAGCTTTTCATGAGTGTCTGTGTTAAGATCCACACGCTGGAACTCAGATGTGCACTAAAAATTAACATTCCTTCCTCCGGCATTATCTTGTCTCAGAGCCTCCATTTCCACATAGTGACCAAGAAAAAAAAATAATAAACGATCAAGTCAAAGGGATTTAGTCTTAGCTTGTCATCCCAGCATTTGGGAAGGGCTGAGACAGGAGGATAGCGGTTCATGGACAGCCTCAGCTACTTAGTGAGGCCCTTTGCAACTCAGTGAGACAGACCCTGAACTAAGATTAATAAATAGGGCTGGGGGTGTAGCTCGGAGGTAGAATGCCCCTGGGTTCCAGTACTCTTTTCCAGTACTGAAAAAAAAATGAATTTAGTCTTTTCCTGTATGAAATTCCTTTCTGTGCTAAGCCACTCTCCTCTTGGATAATACTTAAGAATTCAAGAATCAAGATTCCTTTTAGGGCAATGACTTCCCTCTGCCAAGAACTCACCCCCGCCCTTCCTCCTCTTTTCTACATGGATTCTGTATACAGGAAAAGATGCAGGAAAGCAAATTGCAGAGGGAAGTTATTTAAAAAGGATACCACAGCCATGCATGGTGGTGTATATCTGTAATCCTAGTACTTGCGAGGCTGAGACAGGAGGATCACAGGTTCGAGGACAGCCTCAGCAACTTAGTGAGACCTCCAGCAAAATAAAAAGATAAAAGTAAATTAAAATAGGGCTGCTTTAAGGAAATCCTATAGAGGAGCAAACAAGACAACCTAAAGGAGGAGAAAGGAGAGGGGGGGGGAGAAGGAAAATATCTAAAACCCACAATGTACTTAAACATATCGAAGTCAACCACTAAGCCAAGCAAGGGAAGGAGGGAGGGGGAGGGAATGGGGTGGGAATTGGGCAGGGGTTAAATCAGTGATGTGTACATGTATGCACACACAAGTGTTTTACTCAAATGTGATGTATGAATATAATGTAATAATAAAATTTTTTAAAAGATAAATAAAAATAAAATAAAATAAATAGGGCTGTTTTAAAATAAAAATTAAATAGGGCTGAAGATGTAACTCAGAGAAAGAATTTCCCTGGGTTCTATCCCTAATACCAACACAAACAAAAACGACACTATCCTTATTGAAAGAACTTTCAACACAGGTTAACACACGGGCATGAAACAAATTAGATGGTTCCGATCATCTAGCTGTATGTCCAGAGGAGCTCGGATGGATTCACTGGTATGAAGAACAAGTGCACGCCAAGAGGTTCTGGGGTTAAATTTGTGTATTGTATGTTTCACCTAATTTGAATGGCAGTGGGAAGGAAGGAAAGTATATTCTTGCCAGCAAGAGAGAAAGGATTTAGTTCTGTCCAAAGTTCATAAATGGATTTTTTTTTTGATGATACATTTTCTAAGAGAGCGGTATCTCTTCAATGGCATCTCTTTCTTTGCAAAACATAAAAGGTGACCGACCTACACCACTCATACATACTTGAGAGGTATTTTTTTTTTAATTTGGTGGTACTGGGGTTCCTGGAAGCCCTTCTACACTCCCAGACCTATTTTATACTTTTTTATTTTTGGAAACAGGGTCTCCTAAGCCAGCACGGCTGGCTTCGAACCAGCACGATCCTCCTGTCTCCGCCTCCCAAGCACGGGGATTACAAGCGTGCGCCACCACGCCCGGCTTGGGAGGTATTTTTTACTTTTTCCACAAAGCCCAAGACTCATAGAAGCATGGATACGATCTACCTCTCTCAATATGTGTGGAAACTGAAGCATGAATAGAAAGAGTCAAGTATGTGGCACATCACCAGGTGCTTGTTAGGCAGAGTCCTACCACTGAAGTACTGAGAGGACAGGGTACAGGAACGCCCACCTGCCTTAATAGCTCTTCCAGCACGTTCCTTGTCTTTGTAGCACTGTATGTACAAGAGAGGGAGGAGGAGGAGGAGGGAGAGAAGAAGAAAGAAGGAGGAAGAGGAGGGAAGAAGAAGAAGGAAGAGGAGGAGGGAGAGAATAAAAAGGAGGAGGAGAGAAGAAAAAGGAGGAGGAGGAGGGGGAGGAGGAGGGAGAGGAGGAGGAGGAGGGAGAGAAGGAGGAGGAGGGAGAGAAGGAGGAGGAGGGAGAGGAAGAGGAGGGAGAGAAGAAGGAAGAGGAGGAGGGAGAGAAGGAGGAGAGAGAGGAGGAGGAGGAGGAGAGAGAGAAGGAGGAGGAGGAGGAGGAAGGAGAAAAGAAGAAGAAGGAGGAGGAGAGAGAGAAGAAGCAGGAGGATGAGAATGGAGAGAAGAAGGAGGAGGAGGAGAAGGAGGAGGAGGAAGAGGAGGAGGAGGAGGAGATAACAACAACGATGAGGAGGAGGAGGAGGAAGACAAGGGAGGAGAGGAAAAAAAGGAGGAGGAGAGAGGAGGAGAGAAGGAGGGGGAGGAAAAGAGAAGGAGGAGGAGAAGGGGAGCAGAGAAGAAGGAGGAGGAGGAGGGAGGGGAGGGAGGGAGGAAGGGAAGTAGGGAGGAAGAATAAGGGAAATTAGGAGCCTTGCTGTCTGGAGGTGTGAGTTAGAGGCTTCCTCCATACTTTAGATGAGACATGTACCCTCTTTTGTACGGGCATGAAGAGGTGAGTGACAGTAACTGGATTTATCAGGAGGCCACAACCAAACATGGCCCATGGCTGCCCTAACCTTGGACTGTTTACACTAGCAGGAGAAAGCAGAAATATAGAGTCCTAACTTCAGAACACACAAATGTCAATTTGATTTTTTTTTTGTTTGAGGTACTGGGGTTGAACACAGAGGCACTCTACCGCTGAGCTACACCTCAGCCCTATTATTTTATTCTTTATTTTGAAACAGGGTCTCACTGAGTTGCAAAGGGCCTGAGTAGCTAAGTAGCCGGGGCTGTCCACGAACCACGATCCTCCTGTCTTAGCCTCCCAAATGCTGGGATTACAAGTGTGTGCTACCATGCCTGGCTCAATTTGAGTTTTAAAAAAAAATTTGGGGGGGGGGCGACTCATTTGCTTTTCTAATGACTTTTCATTAACATAATGTTATTTGGTCAGGCGTGGCACCCCACGCCTGTAATCCCAGTACTTGGGAATTTGAGACAGGAGGATCACAGGTTCGTGGCCAGCCTCAGCTACTTAGTGAGGCCCTCCACAAATTAGTGAAACCCTATTTCAAAATAAAGAATAAAAGATAGGGCTGGGGTATAGCTTGGATGTGGGATGCCCCTTGGGCTCAATCCCCAGTACTGCAAAATGATGATGATGAGGAGGAGGAGGAGGAGAAGGAGGAGAATGTTATTTGTCCTGAGAAGTGAAAAGAGTAGGCAAGAAGAATCTTCCAGACACAGAGATGGAGTCAGACAAGGACTAAACAGCTGCTTATGGGCGATCTGGGGTAATAGGTAATCTGGCATTCATCAGTGTGTTCAAATGTCCACCCATTCAGCACACGGATTTATGAGCACCAGGGAACACTAAGGGCCTATTTTGAGGCAAATGGCTATTAAGTTCCAGATTCTTCTTGGCATCGGCTAGAGAGTTACCAGGTTTCCAGGGAACAAGATTGTATTTGTCTGCATGGACCTGTGATTATGGAGGACAAAGTCCCAGAAGGGCAGCTCCTGTCCCTGTGAGGACTGCTCAGTCAAAGAAAAACCATGAACGCACGGCTTGTGGGGCGATGGGGGTGCTAAGAGAAGAACTGGACACATGTGACTGGCAAAACACCTGTCACTCTTTTTTAATCTGTAAAATGCTGCTCTTGCTAGGAACTTAAAACGCACCACTATAAAAGCCATGGGAGGGAGGATGGGCAAGTAAGGAGTGGTGGAGGGGTAGAAATATCTGGATGTGGGCATGGGCTGTGGAGCCGGGTCCTGTGATGGTTTGGTTTATAATCTGTCCAGAGTCCTCACGGAAAATAGGCAGCCATGTTGAAGAAGGGACTTGGGTGCTGAGGGAGGACCCTGGGGGTGTGGCCTTGGGAATTATAGATGGTCCCTCCACAGCCCCAGGGAGAGAGCAGAGTGTACTGTTCCCTTCTCTCTGCTTTCTGCTACCATGCCCTGAACTCTGCAGACCTAGCCTTACATCAACTGAACCACTGAAAACTCCCCAAACTGTGAGCAAATAAATTTTCTTTTCTGTAAGTTGTATGTGGTCAGACTTATTGGTTTCCTGAAATGAGAATGCTTATCCCTGTTCACTGTCCAGTGCCCAACCCTCTTGCCCTTTATTCAAGCTTTGCATTGCAACACACAACGTGGGGGTGGTTTCCCAAGTTTGCTCAAAGGCTTTGGGTTCACCCCAAGGATGGAAGATCTTCCTGAGATTCAAGGGGGATGAGGAAGACAGAGAAAAAAAGCAATAGCAAGGAACAACTCGGGAGGGGAGCTGGGCCTGAGGCACCCTGGAGGTCATCTCTACCCTCTGACATGTTAGCACAGCTACCTACCAGTTACTGCAACAAAAAGTCACTAGAAAAGAAAAAGTCACCTCCCTGCCCCCGCCAAATGACAAGATGAGACAGAGCAGCTCTTAAGCCCTGATATCCAGGAGCCAATTTCAGGATGCGCATCCCCATGACAAGTGATTTTCCTGCTCAGGGGCTTCCTGTCTTCATCTGGGTTAGAGCAGGAGCTTCCTGTCAAGAGTGGAGGCAAAGCTTTTGAGAGCAGTATGGTATCTTTTACATGCATAATCTTGTTTGAAAAGCTTCAACTGCTTAAAAAATATTCACGCATCCGGGCAAAGTGGCATACATCTATAATCCTAGTACTTGAGAGGCTAAGACAGGAGGATCACAGGTTTGAGACCAGCCTCAACAACTTAGCGGGACCCTCTGCAACCTGGTAAGACCCTGCTTCAAAATAAAAATAAAGTAGGGCTGGGGGTGTAGCTCAGAGGTGGAATTCCCTGAGTTCAATCCCCACTGCCACAAAAAAAGAAAAAAAAGAAAAAGCTAAACCATCTTTGAAGATCACTTCTTGTCCATCAACTCTAAGATTTAAAGTGTATTTCCATAGCTGTGATGGCTGGAATTGTTGTCCTACATTATCTTTCTCCCAAAAGATAGACCCTGTGCTCCATACCCTGTGGGCTGAATGGATGGAGAGAGGGATAGAGGGATGAGCACTTGGCGTCCTGCTACCAGAAACTGTGAAAAACGTTTAATCCTGGCCAGCTCTGCCCATATGTCCAGCACAATTTGTGGGTCTATTGTCTTGACTTCCCAAGAGTGATGGAACAAAAAGCATCACTGCAACAAAATGTCACTAGAAAAGTAAATACGTTACCGCCCTGCCCCTGCCAAATGACAAAAACTACAATGACAGCAAAACTGAATTGGCAATTGGGTGCTCTCAAGTTCGAGATTGCCATAGTTCTATTTTTTCTCTTCCTGCTTTGTGATTGGCCCATTACACATGTCCCCTCTCTGTGTAGGCTCACTTACAAGTTGTGTTTCAGCAAGGCATGGTAGCACACGCTTGTAATCCCAGCATTTGGGAGGCTGAGACAGGAAGATAGTGGTTCGGTGATACCCTCAGCTACTTAGTGAGGCCCTTTGCAACTCGATGAGACCCTGTTTCAAAATAAAGAATAAAGCGGGCTGGGCACGCCAGATGGGGCCCGGGTCGCGGGACTCTGGGCCCCAGGCAGAACTGCGCATAGCACGCCAGACCCCTGGAGAAACCAGGCCCAGTAAGACGCTGGGTTCTGGGCAGGGGTTGCGCGCGGCGCACAAAAGCCGGGGCCTGGGTCGCGGGACCCTGGGCCCCGGGCCGAACTGCGCGTAGCACGCCAGACCCCTGGAGAAACCAGGCCCAGTAAGACGCTGGGTTCTGGGTGGGGGTCGCGGGCGGGGCACGCCTAATGGGGCCCGGGTCGCGGGACTCTGGGCCCCTGCCGAACTGCGCGTAGCACGCCAGACCCCTGGAGAAACCGGACCCAGTAAGACGCTGGGTTCTGGGCGGGGGTCGCGGGCTGGGCACGCCAGATGGGGCCCGGGTCGCGGGACTCTGGGCCCCTGCGGAACTGCGAGTAGAACGCCAGACCCCTGGAGAAACCGGGCCCAGAACAGAAAAAGATAAAGAAAAATATCGGAGAGGTGGTAAGAAAGCCGTTATGGATGCCAGGACACTGGAGATGCAGACAAAACTTATCTAAATGCACTGGAACTTATGGAAAAATTCGCCATGAAAGAGGACTGCTATTTCTCTATATTGTTAAGAATCTCAGACATCACATATAAGGAGAGAGTTTAGCGGAGACCAAGGAGAAATGCGGTGTTGAAAGAGTTCTTCGCGATGGTGGTGGAGACTTGTATTCAGGAGAAGCAGAAACCGGATCTTACCAACTTTATTTTTTTGGAGAAATTACACTAAATGTCGAATGCTACCATCACGCATGCTTAGGAACACTGGACAACTTTCAGAGTGGAAAAAGAGCCTGGGAAGGATTTGAAACGGTGGAGGCAGTGACAATGCCAGTGGCCAAAATTCGGGGGAGGCAGAGATCTGATACATTACAACTGGAACCTTTGAAATAATAACCACAGAGACAGTGATCGGAACCTGCTGAGGGGTTAGGCGGGCGCTGGGGCCAGTGGCCGACATCTGAGCTTGCTGTGAGGCAAGGCCACTACTGAGGCCTCCGTGGCCGGGATTGGAACCTGCAGAGGGGTTAGACCGATGCTGGGGCCAGCGAGGCCGGCATTGGAGCCTGCCATGATGCAAGGCTTGTGCTAGGGCCTCCGAGGTCGGGTCCGGAACTTGCTGAGGGGTTAGGCCGGTGCTGGGGTCAGCGAGGCCGGCATCGGAGCCTGCCGTGAGGCAAGGCCAGTGTTGGGGCCCCCGAGGACGGGACCGGAGCCTGCTGAGGGGTTAGGCCGGTGCTGGGGCCAGCGAGGCTGGCATCAGAGCCGGCCATGAGGCAAGGCCGGTACTTGGGCCTCCGAGGCCAGGATAAGAGCCTGCCGAGGGGTTAGGCCGGTGCTGGGGCCTCCGAGGCCAGGATAAGAGCCTGCTGAGGGATTAGGCCGGTGCTGGGGCCAGCGAGGCCGGCATTGGAGCCTGCCTTGAGGCATGACCAGTGCTGGGGCCTCCGAGGCCGGGATCGGAGCCTGCCGAGGGGTTAGGCCGCTGCTGGGGCCAGTGAGGCCGGCATCGGAGCCTGCCTTGAGGCAAGGCCGGTACTGGGGCCTCCGAGGCCAGGACAAGAGCTTGCCGAGGGGTTAGGCCGGTGCTGGGGCCAGCGAGGCCGGCATCGGAGCCTGCCGTGAGGCATGACCAGTGCTGGGGCCGCTGAGGCCGGGATCGGAGCCTGCCGAGGGGTTAGGCCGCTGCTGGGGCCAGCGAGGCCGGCATCGGAGCCTGCCGTGAGGCAAGGCCGGTACTGGGGCCTCTGAGGCCGGGATCGGAGCCTGCCAAGGGGTTAGGCCGCTGCTGGGGCCAGCGAGGCCGGCATCGGAGCCTGCCGTGAGGCAAGGCCGTTACTGGGGCCTCCGAGGCCAGGATAAGAGCCTGCCGAGGGGTTAGGCCGGTGCTGGGGCCAGCGAGGCCGGCATCGGAGCCTGCCGTGAGGCATGACCAGTGCTGGGGCCGCTGAGGCCGGGATCGGAGCCTGCCGAGGGGTTAGGCCGCTGCTGGGGCCAGCGAGGCCGGCATCGGAGCCTGCCGTGAGGCAAGGCCGGTACTGGGGCCTCTGAGGCCGGGATCGGAGCCTGCCAAGGGGTTAGGCCGCTGCTGGGGCCAGTGAGGCCGGCATCGGAGCCTGCCGTGAGGCAAGGCCGGTACTGGGGCCTCCGAGGCCAGGATAAGAGCTTGCCGAGGGGTTAGGCCGGTGCTGGGGCCAACGAGGCCGGCAGCGGAGCCTGCCGTGAGGCATGACCAGTGCTGGGGCCTCCGAGGCCGGGATCGGAGCATGCCGAGGGGTTAGGCCGGTGCTGGGGCCAGCGAGGCCGGCATCGGAGCCTGCCGTGAGGCAAGGCCGGTACTGGGGCCTCCGAGGCCAGGATAAGAGTCTGCCAAGGGGTTAGGCCGGTGCTGGGGCCAGCGAGGCCGGCATCGGAGCCTGCCTTGAGGCATGACCAGTGCTGGGGCCTCCGAGGCCGGGATCGGAGCCGGCCGAGGGGTTAGGCCGCTGCTGGGGCCAGCGAGGCCAGCATCGGAGCCTGCCGTGAGGCAAGGCCGGTACTGGGGCCTCCGAGGCCAGGACAAGAGCCTGCCGAGGGGTTAGGCCGGTGCTGGGGCCAGCGAGGCCGGCATCGGAGCCTGCCTTGAGGCATGACCAGTGCTGGGGCCTCTGAGGCCGGGATTGGAGCCTGCCGAGGGGTTAGGCCGCTGCTGGGGCCAGCGAGGCCGGCATCGGAGCCTGCCTTGAGGCAAGGCCGGTACTGGGGCCACTGAGGCCGGGATCGGAGCCTGCCGAGGGGTTAGGCCACTGCTGGGGCCAGCGAGGCCGGCATCGGAGCCTGCCGTGAGGCAAGGCCGGTACTGGGGCCTCCGAGGCCAGGACAAGAGCCTGCCGAGGGGTTAGGCCGGTGCTGGGGCCAGCGAGGCCGGCATCGGAGCCTGCCTTGAGGCATGACCAGTGCTGGGGCCTCTGAGGCCGGGATTGGAGCCTGCCGAGGGGTTAGGCCGCTGCTGGGGCCAGCGAGGCCGGCATCGGAGCCTGCCTTGAGGCAAGGCCGGTACTGGGGCCTCTGAGGCCGGGATCGGAGCCTGCCGAGGGGTTAGGCCACTGCTGGGGCCAGTGAGGCCGGCATCGGAGCCTGCCGTGAGGCAAGGCCGGTACTGGGGCCTCCGAGGCCAGGATAAGAGCCTGCTGAGGGGTTAGGCTGGTGCTGGGGCCAGCGAGGCCGGCATCGGAGCCTGCCTTGAGGCAAGGCCGGTACTGGGGCCTCGAGGCCAGGATAAGAGCCTGCCGAGGGGTTAGGCCGGTGCTGGGGCCAGTGAGGTCGGCATCGGAGCCTGCCGTGAGGCATTACCAGTGTTGGGGCCTCCGAGGCCGGGACTGGAATCCTGCCAAGGGGTTAGACTGGTGCAGGGGCCAATGGCCAGCATCGGAGCCTGGCGTGAGGCAAGTTCACTCCTGTGGCCTCCAAGGTCGGGACAAAAGCCAGCTTAGGGGTTTGACCGGTTCAGGGGCCAGCGAGACCAGAACTGGGTCCTCCCATGAGGCAAGGCCGCTGCGTGAGCCAGCGAGGTCTGGATCAGTCCACTGAGTAGCCAGGGCACTACTGGGACCATCAAGAGTGGGATTGGTACTTGCAACGCAGCATGCACAGAGAAATATCGCAGAAAATATAAATCAGACGCTTCCCTTAATCAGCAATAACTAGGAGGAAACGGGCAACAGGAAGAGGTTGAGCTATAGAAAGGGCCCTATAGTGAAGCAACTAATGTGACCAATCAGAGGGTATGTAATACTGGAGGACGGAGCCTCTTTAAAATGCAGGAGGTACATAAACAAATGTATCAAAGTAAATCACCAAAGAAGTGTGGGATGGAGGGAGGGGGAGGGAATGGGACGGGGGCTGCAGGAGGGCTAATTGGATGATGTGTGCTTGTATATCCTCTCAAGTCTTGTACTCCAATGTGATTGATATATGACTACAATGCACCAATTTAAAAAATAAATTAATTAAAAAAATAAATTAATTAATTAAAAAAAAAACAAAATAAAGAATAAAAAATAGGGCTGGGGCTGTAGCTCAGAGAGTAGAATGGCACTGGGTTCCATCCCCAGTACTGCCAAAAAAAGGTATTTCTATTCTCTGACATGAAAAATAAAGATAATGAATGTTTTCAGTGCTGAACCTAATCAGTCGTGAAATATCGGGGTTAAAATAGCTGAACTATAATGATGCTATTTTTTTTTTTTTTTTGGTGGTACTGGGGTTCCTGGAAGCCCTTCTACCTCCGGGCTACACTCCCAGACCTATTTTTTTTTATTTTTATTTAGAAACAGGGTCTCCTAAGCCAGCGCGTGCGGCTGGCTTCGAACCTGCGCGATCCTCCTGTCTCCGCCTCCCAAGCGCGGGGATTACAAGCGTGCGCCACGACGCACGGTGTAATGATGCTATTTTTAAAAATATACAGAGCCCAGTTATAAACTCGAGTATACATAGCAACAAATGGTCCTCTACTTCTGCAGGTACTGCTCCATATATACATCTCAATGGCATGGGGGTCTTTTTCCTTTTACGCTATGATGTCAGACTGCCACGTGGTGGTGCTGTTTGCCAGCCAGTGATTTAAAATTCCATCACAGGAACTGAACCGAAAGTGAGGGTGGCTGCCAATAGATTGCTCTAGAATCCAGACAGTAGTGTGACAGGTCCAAGAGCTGGGCTTGTTCTCATACAGTAAAATTGAGCGCATGACCTGCAATTGCTGGCAGAGAGCAGAGGTGTGGTGTGTGTGTTGGGGTGTGTGTGGGGGTTGTTCTTCTGGAAAGGTTGGTAACAGTTGAATGAGGTATGCAAGTACTTCCTCTCTTCTTAGGCAAGAGGAAACAGGGAAACAGGGCTGGGAGCTGTGAGACCCAGTACAGAGGGCAGGAGGAGATTAAGAATAGCAACCTGGAAAAAGGGAGGGTTTCCCTAGGATGCGCCAGAAGTCTGAAAGACTTGGTCCTGCCCAGAAAGGTCTAGGGGAGGGATGAATACTCCATGGGAAACAACTACGGCAGCTTATTTAATCAAAGATACTTATATGAACTATAATGTCAGAGTTACATTATAATATAACTTTTACTATAATGTCAAAGTTACATTTTAGATGGAGACCATTGGCGCCTAAAATCCCAGTATTTGGGAGATTGAGACAGGAGGGTTGCAGGCTTGAGACCAGTCTTGGCAACTTAGTGAGACTCTCAACAGTTAGTTAGACCCTGTTTTATTTATTTATTTATTATTTATTTATTATTATTATTTTTTGGGGGGTGGTACTGGGACCCAGGGGCTTTCTACCTCTGAGCTATATTCCCAGACCTATTTTTTAATATTTTTTATTTGGAAACAGGGTCTCACTAAGTTGCTGAGAGCCTCACTAAGTAGCTGAGGCTGGCTTCGAACCTGTGCGATCCTCCTGTCTCAGCCTCCCAAGCGCGGGATTACAAGCGTGTGCCACCACGCCCGGCTGGACCCTGTTTTTTTTTTAAAAAAGATTTAAAAAAAAAGAGCTAGGAGTGTAGCCTAGAGGTAGAACCACTGTAGACTCAATCTCTAATATCAATCAATAAATAAAAGTTATATTTTAGCCATCTGAGACCTCTCTCCATCACAACAGCGTCTCCTTATTAACTTCTCTGCATGTAACTTGGCAATCATGTTTTCAAGAAGCTACTAGAATAAAGGCAGGGGGAGCTACCTGGGCAGATAGACACATGTATATAACATGTGCACACATACATACTCAGAAATGAGCTAATGTTGATTAATGACCAGGAAAATATGTCTCTTGCCAATTCTGTGTCTAAATAAATGGCTGCTCAGTTAATTAATGACCGCTGATTTTGTAAAGCAGGGAAAGGGATTTATCCAATTTAAGATCTTAACTCTTTGATCTGGGAGGCAGACATATACTTTAAAATTGATTTTGATGTCTCTGTATTTAATTTAATGGCTCCATTAGCTCCAAGTGCAGACTAATCAAGCAGCCATCCTTTACTAAGTGTCTGGGCATTGGGTAGCATTAGCTGGCTGGGGTATTCAGCAGGAAACACGTCCAGCCGTACCTCGGGGGTGTGATTTGTGGGTTATTCATGGCACGGTGCAAAGCCTGCAGCCGGCCTCCTCTGCCACACACAGCCTGCTCCAGGACACCTGTCGTGCCTGTTGGTCACGGTACATGCATGGACTACAATGCTCCTTAAGACAGGAAGTGCTATGTGAAGCAGAATGTTACCCATAAGTCACCTTGATTTCTCTATTGGCTCGAGCCATGCCTGATATTAAATGAGAGCGGAGGGCCTACCTCCTCTCCAGTTCTCTATTCTTTGGAGGCTAGGATGCTAGAGAAAGCAAACTGCTTAAATATCAAACTCCTTAACTGCAGGGCCCGAAGAATGTCTTTGTGGCTGAAACAAAAAGAAATGGCTGTGAGACCAGATCAGAAAGAAAAGGGCTGTGTTTCCCTTGGACTTTTGGCTGGCTGAGTGGTCTTTTTAATTCAGGGAACAGTGACTTCTCTGGGAGCACCCTGGTGCAGGCTGACCCAGCAAGGAGCAGGTGGGCAGGGAGGAAGGAACGGCCCCTGGCCGGTAGGTGGCAGCAGCTGCACACACAGCCCAGCTCGGAGCCTCCTGACTCTGGGCCAGAAACTCCTTCCTTGGAACTGAAGAGAGCAGCTTCCTGGAATGTTTACTGTTGACTGTTGTCTTCTCTCAGGGTGGCGATGGTACCACAGGTGAGAGACAGAACGTCCTACTTCAAGATGCACCACAAACAGGGCACAGTCGAGAACTCATGAAAAAGCCAGGGAGCATTCGAGGGCTTAATGGTGACTCTGGGCCAAGACCATGGAAATGTGCCCACTAAATCAGAAGCCTAGGAGCTTTCTGGATAGGGACATATGTCAATTTGGTCTTAGGACTTTTTTTTTTTTTTAAGTTATTCAGCTCAGCCATTGCAGTACACAAGAAGCTACAGACAACATGTAAACAAACTCATGAGCCTGTGCGCCAATAAAACTTATTTACAGAAACAGCGATTGGGCCAAATTTGGCTTATGAACCATAGTTTGCTGAGCCCTGTGCTAAATGACAGAAACCTCTATTTGGCTCAGTTAGCTATGTCCATGTCCAGGTTCTTTTTGACTTAGGATAAACTCATCGTAAGCGCAAAATAATCTCAGTCAAAATATCATAAATCGCCGGTGTGGTGGTGAATGAATATCCATAATCCTAATACTTGGGAGGATGAGACAAGAGGCTCACAGGTTTGGAGCCAGCCTCAGCATCTTAGGGAGTCTCTCAGCAACTAAGTGAGACCTTGTTTCAAGATTTAAAAAAATAAAATAGGGCTGGGGGTGTAGCTCAAAGGTAAAATGACCCCAGGCTGAATCCCTAGTAACACACACACACACACACACACACACACACACACACACACACACGCACTGTAAGTCAAAGATGTACTGTCTACACCTAACCTACTGACCATCCTGGCTTGGCAACATGGTGCAGCGTGGGGCCTGAGGTGTCTCCCCTCTTGGCTGACCACCACCAACCAGCATCGTGAGACATGATCCGACCACGTATGACTGGCTCCGGAAAAGGTCAAAATTCAAAGCATGGTCTCTACAGAATGCTTCTGTGCCACCATGAAGTAAAAATATCATAATGAAACCACCATGGGTGGTGGCCCGTCTACCTACCCTAGGCGGGTACTGGGCAACTCTTTCCCTGCTCCTTGTAAAGCCTCTTCTCTCACCTCCTGCACCTCCTATAGGGCTGCATGACTCATCTATGCCTTTCTGTTACCTGAACTTGAATTCTCCCTTGCACATAAAATCGGGGGAAGCTACTACATTTCAAATTCCACCTTTGGCCAGTCTACCGATTCCATTGGCACCACGACACCCCTTGCCATCCTCTTAGCTGCTGAGACCCAGCTATGGGAAGACAGTAAACATTTTGTTCAATTGTTGAATTCTTTACGCTGGTCTGTCTGTCCCTGCTGTTCTCCCAAATCATTCCATCTTAGCCAGATTAATGCCCCCATCACCCTGGGTTATGTCACTGGCCAGCACCAGAGCTCACTGCAGCTGTCTGTCTCTTGCTGAATAATGTGCTTGTTCTGTAGCCTGCCTCAACCCAAGCATCCATCTTCCCTTCCTTACAGCACCAGGGAATTATCTCAGTGAAATCCATCCATCAGCCCTGCGGCCGCCTTGGGCCTGCCTTGGCTTTGGGTCATAGTGGTACCGTCCTTATCATCTCTATCCCAGCTGCCCACTCCACCCTTGATGGAAGACACACAGTCTATGAAGCTCTCCAGAGATGGACAAAACCCTTGCCCCTTTCCTGCAGGTCTCTGGAGCCCTCTGGTTTCACTGCCTTGGAGTTGAGACAGTGCACCCTCACACTGCCTGGGTTTTAAACTGCCCACTAACAAGTGATGTGACCTATCTGTCCTGTGACTGGTTTTCAATTCTATCACACTGAGGCCAGACCCTGTGGCCTGAATGCTATTAATCTAGAGCGTGCAGTCTTCCTCTGTGGTTCAGCACTCATCAGTCTTGAGAAACATACAAACCCGGTGCCTGAAAAGGATTCTCTAATTGCTGGGTCAAGCGTCTGTGTATAGGCACTCTCTATGTTCTGTGCACCTTTTACCTGGATTATCAATAAGTATCAGTGAGCGGCATTCCTCTCCCCTCTGTGGCTGTGGTCGTGTCTGTCTGGCCTCCCAATTCTAACCCTCTTTCCTTGGAACAGCGTGCGCTCATGTTTCTAGGTGCACAGAAACGCAGGATCGTCAGGTTGGCCCCAGGGTTGCCACCTTTCCCATTAAGTATCGACCTTTATTCCGTATATGGATTCCTGCCTTAGAGTCTACTTTGTTTGATACTAAAGTTGTTAATACCTGGCTTCTTCTTATTAGCATTTGCCTTGCCGCCTCCTCCTCCTCCTCTTCCTCCTCCTCCCCCTCCATCATCATCATCATCATCATCATCATCATCGTGTGTGTGTGGTACTGGGGATAGAACCCAGGGGCCTTCTACCTCCAGGCCACACTCCAAGATCTATTTTTATGTTTTATTTGGAAACAGGGTCTCAGTAAGTTGCTGAGAGCCTCACTAAGCTGCTGAGGCTGGCTTCGAACCTGCAGGATCCTCCTGTCTCAGCCTCCCAAGCAAGGGGATTACACACTTGATTGCTGTTGTTATTATTTCTTTGTTTTTATCTTTCTGTATCATGTTTTAGGTAGACCACACACAGAACTAGACTTCTAAAAACTAAAATCTATGCCTTCTATCTTTTGTTTCACTTATTTGTGGTACTGGGGATGAAACCCAGCTCTATTTTTTCTTTAAATATTGAAACAGGGTCTCACTAAGTTGCTGAGGGCCTCCCTACATTGCTGGGGCTGGCCTTGATCCTGTGATCTTCCTGGCTCAGCCTCCCAAGTGCTGAGATGACAGGTGTACACCTTGATGCCTGTCTGAAAACCTGTCTTTTAAAAGATGAGCCCAATCACCTGACGACTGAATTACTGCACTTTGCTCTTGTATGTCTCTTCCGAGTACGCATGCGTCCCGTAGTCAAGGTTTCATGAGTCGTAAACTTGGCCACTCATGTGGGTGGGTCACTTTCAATGTGCCCTAGACCAGAGGTGGGCTGATGAGAGCCCAGGAGTCCTGATTTTGTGAATATACATATACCGGGGCACAGTCACACACACTGGTTCATGGGTTGTCAGTGTCTCCTCTGGCTCTTCCATGACAGTGCCAAATAGCTGTGACAGAGGTCACATAGTGCCCAAGCCAGCAGGGACCATAAATGAACGCCAGCCAGCTTGTGTCCTAGGGTGGCAGCATCTTCCGATGGCGCCCTGGAGACACAGTCCCTGGGGTTCTGTGAGAGCAGAGAGGGCTTCAGTGGCTCTGACGGTCACTGCTGTGCAGGAATCAGCCCCCTGCCCCCAGCCAGTGCCATTTCAGGGCTTTTCCTAGCCAATATGCTCCCAAGGCAGCTATGTACAGGATGAGTCAACTGCTTAGCACGCTTGATCGTGCGCCATTCCGGCCTGCAGACCCGCGTCGTCTTGCATTTCTCTAGAGTTCTCAGCCGTCGCTTTTCATGCCGCCCGTCTTTCTTGTTCTCTCCTTTGGCGATTTCTATCGGGGACGCTGGGCTTTGCATTCTCTCTCCCATGTCTCTCATGTTCACGTGTTCCAGTTTCTGTGTCTCTTCGTCGGTCCTTCATCCCTCCATCTCTTCCCCTCTCTAGCCCGCACCCTGGGCGATTGCTTCAAATCCTGCACTTCCTTAATTCTACCTTCAGTCACATACTTTTGATGCATTTTATTTATTTATTTATTTATTTATTTATTTATTTATTTATTTATTTATTATTTGCTGGTACTGTGGATGGAACCCTTCTACCTCCGGGCTACACTCCCAGACCTATTTTATATTTTATTTGGAAACAGGGTCTCTTAAGCCAGCGCAGCTGGCTTTGAACCCACGTGATCCTCCTGTCTCCACCTCCCAAGTGTGGGGATTACAAGCGTGAGCCACTATGCCTGGCGTATGAGGGTTTTTTTTTTTTTTCCCCGCGGGTCTGGGGATGGAACCCAGGGGCATTGAACCTCCGAGCTACATCCCCTGCCCTATTTTTTATTCTTTATTTTGAAACTGTGTCTCACTGAGTTGCAGAGAGCCTCACTAAGTAGCTGAGGCTGTCGGCAAACCGTGATCCTCCAGTCTCAGCCTCTCAAGTGCTGGGATTAGAAGCGTGCGCCACCACACCCGGATCATGAGTTCTTATTTTAATGCCTATGGTTTTCGTTTTAAAGAGTTCCCTGTGGTTCATTTTCAAATCTGCCTTTTCTTTGGCAAAGCTATTTTGTTATAATTTTCATCCCTTATTAAATATTAATAAGCATTCTCATTTTTGCAGTTTCATATATATTAAATATATATATACAT
Source organism: Muscardinus avellanarius (assembly GCF_963383645.1). Classification (NCBI taxonomy): domain Eukaryota; kingdom Metazoa; phylum Chordata; class Mammalia; order Rodentia; family Gliridae; genus Muscardinus; species Muscardinus avellanarius. Next base: position 66,350,606 of record NC_137802.1, read on the forward strand.
ATATTAAATATATATAAGATATATATGTATATTTTAAATAAATCTTTTGGCCAGGAATGGTGGTACATGCCTGTAATTTCAATACCTAGGAAGCTGAGATGGGAGGACTGCAATTTCAAGGACATCTTAATCAACTTAGCAAGACTCTGTTTCAAAATAAAAAGGGATGGGAGTGAAACTCAGAGGTAGAATGCCCCTCGGTTCCATCCCAATACAATAACAACAACACCATCAACACCAACAACAATAAACTATTTTAGATTAGCTTTAGTTCCAGAGAAATGTTCAAAGAGAGTATACCGGGCACAGTCACACACATTGGCTCATGGGTTTTCTGAGAGTATAGACTGTTCCTGCACATCCTGCCCCTAGTTTCTCCTATTCTTTTTTTTTTTTTTTTTTTTTTTAGGTACTGGGGATGGAACCCAGGGGCATTCTACCTCCAAGCTACACTCCCAGTCCTGTTTATTCTTTATTTTGAAACAAGGTCTCACTGAGTTGCAAAGGGCCTCACTAAGCAGCTGAGGCTGGCAGAGAACCATGATCTTCCTGTCTCGGCCTCCCAAATGCTGGGATTACAAGTGTGCACCACCATGCGCAGCTGCTCCTCCTCCTCCTCCTCCTCCTCCTCCTCCTCCTCCTCCTCCTCTCTTCTTCTTCCTCTTCCTCCTCCTTCTTCTTCCTTCTTTCCTCCTCCTCCTCCCCCTCCCCCTCCTCCTCCCTGGAAACCTTTCTACCTCCCGGCTAAACTCCCAGACACCTATTTTTTTATATTTTTATTTGGAAACAGGGTCTCTTAAGCCAGCGAGGCTGGCTTCGAACCTACATGATCTTCCTGTCTCCACCTCCCAAGCACGGGGATTACAAGCATGCGCCACCACACCTGGCTTTCTCTTCTTCTCCCTCCTCCCTCCTCCCTCCTCCTCCTCCTCCTCCTCCTCCTCCTCCTCCTCCTCCTCCTTTTTTGGTGGTACTGGGATTCCTGGAAACCCTTCTACCTCAGGGCTACACTCCCAGACCTATTTTTACATTTTTATTTGGAAACAGGGTCTCTTAAACCAGTGTGGCTGGCTTTGAACCTGCGCAATCCTCCTGTCTCCGCCTCCCCAGCGCGGGGATTACAAGCGTGCGCCACCAGGCCCGGCTGCCCTATTCTTAATAACTTAATCTACAAGGATACATTTGCCACAATCCAGGAGCTGATATTGGTGCGTTACTTTTTTTTTTTTGTCATACTAGAGATGGAACCCAGGGACATCCTACCTCTGAGCTACATCCCCAGCCATATATGTGTGTGTGTGTGTGTGTGTGTGTGTGTGTGTGTGTGTGTGTGTGTATATATATATATTTTTTTTTAAACAGGGTATCACTAAGTTGCAGAGAGCCTCACTAAATTGCTGAGGCTGGCTTTGAACCTGCGACCCTCTCATCTCAGCCTCCCAAGGCCTGGGGGTTACAGGTGTGCTCCATCACGCCCGGCTTGGTGCATTACTGTTAACTACACAGAGTATTCAGACTTCACTAATTTTTCCCTACTGCCCCTTTCCTGTGCCAAGATCCCATCCAGGAAGGCAGCTGGTGCTTGGTCTCCTCAGCCTCCTTTGCTCAGCCTCCTCTGGACTGCCTCCAACTCTCCTTGTTTTTGACAATTTGGTCCGTCTCAAGGAGGCTGGTCAGGCATTCTGTCCTTCAGTTTGGGTTGTCTGGCGTCATCCTCCATCTTTAGTTTTATGGGTGTGTCCTTCTTCCGTCATTTATTGTATCTTTACTTTGTGGGTGTCATTTTTCCTCAGTGGTAGTTTCTTGTCTTATGTGGTTTGTCCCTGTGCTATATGTATTTATTACTTTAGTGTAATCTTATCTTTTGAAGAAGGTGAAGAGTAATCCTTTTTCCCTGCAGGTGACCAGTACCAGAGCCTGGTTAGCAGGAAAGTCCCTCGGTAGAGACGGTGTGTTTTTTTCTTGCAAAAGCTTGAAAAATGTCTATTATCCTAGACTAGTATTTATGTTAATTTATTCCAAATCCCCTTCTTCCTTCTCTGCCTTCCTTCCTTTCTTCTTCCCTCCCTCTCTGTCACGGGATACTGGGGCTTGAACCAGGAACATTGTACTGCTGAGTTACATCACCAGATGCCTGCCCACCTTTTTTTTTTCCCCTTACTTTTCTTTTTTAATTAATTTATTTATTAATATTTTTGGCAACACTGGGGATGGATCCCGGGGACATTCTACCTTCAAGCTACACCATCAGCCCTGTTTTTTTCTTTTTTTCTTTTAAAACAAGTCTCACTGAGTTGTGAGTATCTTACCACATTGCTGAGGCCATCCTCAAACCCGAAATCCTCCTATCTCAGCCTCCCAAGTACTGGGATTACAAGTGCGCACCACCATGCCTACCTGTTGATGTTTTTGACTTGGGCTTTCTTAGATAAGATCAAGAATTCAAATTTGTACCCTATCTCCTTGTGTGGGTGCAGTCTGGGGCTTAGCTGTCTTGTAGAGAATTTACTCTACCCTATACCCCATCTCTCCATCCGAGAGGGCAAGTTCCATGTGCAAGTTCCTGGGTCCTGGGTGGAGCTCTGTGCTTCCCTCGGGAGCCAGGCGGTGCCTGCCAGCCATGGTCTTCATCAGCCATGAAGTCCTGGCATGCACCGTGCAGTGAGTTTGTGCAGCGCAGGACGCAGGCGGTACTCTACGGGGTGAATTAGTACATCAGTGGTGCTCAAGAGAGCTCAGAGGAGGCTCGGCGTCTGCAGCTCAGTGAAGCCCTAAGCTGGCTTGGATGGGTCCGGGAGGCTGGGAGCAAGCAGGAGCAGGTGCAGAGTCCTCCCGCTCGGTGCTGAGTCACAGTGCTCCCTCTCCCCCAGCTGTCCTCTTCAACCCTGGGGACACTGTGTTTTCAGCAGCAGCTCATCTAATAGCTGCCTGTTCAATTTAGCCATCTGACAACTCGACCACCTTCTCCTTTCTCTCCGAAAGGAACGAGCTGAGAAGAAGCGGGAGAGGTCTTAACACAGCAGAAATTTCATCCTGGAATTCTAGGCGGTAACCTGGCTCGATGCCTCCTCTGCGCAGAGATGCCCTGCGGAGCCTCCTCCTTATTCTGCAAAGCCACCCTCTCCGGATCCTACACACACAGGCCAGAGAGGGAGGCTCAGAAGCCCCAGCTGGAGGAGACCACAGGAAGCCGCACCTCTCAACCTCACCATAGGAGCAGACACAAAACTGGCCCCGGCCGCTTGCTTGGTCTGCGGCTTCTGCCTGTCCTGCCCAGTGCAAAGTTCCCTCTTGCCATGACCCTGGGGTCCCTCTCCTCCAGTGAAGCTGGGTCTGGATATGAGCTCAAGGCCGGGAGCTAAATGCAAGCCTTGCCCGGAAGCTGCTCTGTATTTACCCTCCGGGAGAGGCCCAGGACATTCAGAAGGCAGACGCAAGACAGGCTCAGTGTGGACTTCTAAGTGGGGAATGGGGCTGAAGGTGGGGGTCCGCCGCGGGAGACTGCGCTTCCCCCTTCTCCTGTCTGCAGCTGCCAGTACAGCTAACACACTGGGTCACAACAATTCTGCTCCCCCCACCCCATGCCCCGCTGCCGTGGGGGGTGAGCGGGTGAGGGGTCCAAGGAGTCCCCCAGGGATGCTTGTGCAGCAGAGGGCTTTCTGCCCCGCCTGGCTCCAAGTGGAGGACATAGCAGGAGGTTTCTATGCCTGAGAGAGACTCTGGGGGAGTGATGGGAGGCGTCGTACTGAGAATGAGTTTGCTCTGGTTTCTGCAGAAACATTAATAAAGCTGAACACAAAGAGCACAGGTGACCTGGGAGAGGCATAGCGGGGCTGACCTGACACCCAGCGGTTCCCGGGACACGGTGCCGCCCGACAGAGCTGGCCTGTAAGCACGCCCCCTGGGCACGGCTGTCACTCATGGGCAGGGGCCTTGCGCAGCGCGGGTGGCTCCTTCTGCCCTGGGAGGACTTGGCCTTTGAGTGTGTCTGAGGCCAGCGCCTGGGGGCTCTTCATCTCCAGGCTCCTGCCTGACTCTGAAGTTCCTCGTGGTCTCATGAAGTCAGGATCAAAAGAGCCATGCCAAGGGGCAGAGGGCCACCGTCCCTCCCAGCGTGCGCGGGCAGAGCAGCCGCAGGGCACTGTGACTCACAGTCAGCCCTTGCTTCTGGGGACGTTTCTTATATTCTAGGGGCCTTTTCCACCCACCATCTGGTTTGATTTTTTGCAATAAGACTTTAGTTTTACAATGCTGCTAAAGGGAAGTATGGAGACGGCTCAGGAGTCTGAGAGGCAAGATAGGAAGTTGAGAACAGAAAAATTATTGACCTAGAACATGGCGGTCCACACACACACAATTGGGGGTTCATGGGGCAGACACACTTCTTAACACGTACGCCTAAACTTCATCTTCATCGACCAGCAACAATGGCATTTAACATGTAAGGCTCTGCTCTAGCTGGGGAGATCCACGCAAAGTGATGACAGAAATACCACCTGGTAGAGCACAGAGGCCCCATGCCAGTTCCACGAGCACAGATGCCCCGTGCCAGTTCCAAAGCCAAGAAAGGATGGAGAAGGAGCTGTGTAAGAAATCAGCTCCCGACAACCACGATTGTGGGCTCTGCCGGTCCCATTCATATCCCACCGAGCACCTTTCTCCCCTGGCTGCCCAAGTAGAAAGTTCTCACTTTCACTACCCACTGGTCCTCTCTGACAATGAAGCCCACCCTGCAGCATGAGCTAAGGTTAGGTGCAGGAGACCCCAGAGACCCGAGAGAAAGGGAAGGGTTCCCCACAAAGGAGAAAGTCCTTAAGAGCTTCCGTAGCTGTTATACCACTGTCTTTGCTCTTCCAACATTTAATGTGCTTCAAGGACAACACCTAATTAGATCCATGCTGTGTTTTCGAAATGGTTACCCACCGGATCGCTCCTTTGAAGAAGTTGGTACAAACCTGCTACTTGGACTGAGTACCTCTGTTGCACCTGACCTCATGGCTGCCTCCATTTCCCGGCCCCTCGGGGTCAGGGGTGTTTAATAGTCATGGCTAAGAAGCTCACTCAGGTGATAAGCATACCTGGAGTGGAGCCCCCTCCCTGGGCACCAGGTGCTGGCTTACCTGGCACTCTCAAAGGTAGCTGATGCCGTCTTTTCTACAGCCCCGAATCCAACTCCAACAGCAAGACCCTCTGAAACAGACATAAAAAAGCATCCGGGGTTAGGAATAATTTCCTAATCAGGACCATCACCACCAGCCATCAGCAACACTGTCAGCTCAGACCACTTTGGCTGCCAGCAACAGAAAGTCAGTACAAACAGGAGCTTAAACCCAGGTCATCCCAGAGAATGAGCATGGTTTTATATGGCCTGCAAGCTAAGAAATACTTTTTTTCTTTTTCTTTTTTTGCAGGTTTGGGGATGGAACTCAGGGGCATTCGACCTCTGAGCTACACCCCCTGCCCTGTTTTTTTTTTTTTTATTCTTTATTTTGAAACCAGGTCTGAGTTGCAGAGGGCCTAAGTAGCTGAGGCTGTCCGCAAACCGTGCTCCTCCTATCTCAGCCTCCAGAATGCTGGGATTACAAGCGTGTGCCACCACACCCGGCTTTTTTTTTTTTACTTTTTTTTTTTTTTTTTTTTGGTGGTACTGGGGTTCCTGGGAGCCCTTCTACCTCCAGGCTATACTCCCAGACCTATTTTTACATTTTTATTTGGAAACAGGGTCTCCTAAGCCAGCGTGTGTGGCTGGCTTCAAACCTGCATGATCCTCCTGTCTCTGCCTCCCAAGCACGGGGATTACAAGTGTGCACCACCACACCCGGTGGTTTTTCTTTTTTACATTTTTAATAGTTAAAAAAATAAAGCTGGGCATGGCGGGGCACGCTTATAATCCCAATACTTGGGAGGATGAGACAAGAAAATTGCAGGTTCAAAGCCAGCCCCAGCAGCTTAGTGAGGCTCTCAGCAACTTAGTGAAACCCTGTTTCCAAATAATATATAAAATAAGACTGGGGGTGTAGCTTAGAGATAGAAGGCCCCTGGGTTCTGTCCCCAGTAATACACACACACGCAAAAATCAAATAGTATTTCACAACATTATGAAAATTATATGACATTCAGATTTCAGTCTCTGTATCTCTGTAAATAAAGTTTTATTGGCACACAGCCATGTTCACTATTTGATAAATTGTTTATAGCTGATGTCATGTAATGTACACAAAATGAGTAGTTGTGACAGAGACCGTATGTCCTAAAAACCTAAAACTTTTACTATCTGCCCATCACAGCGTTTTGGTAACTCTTAACATAAACACCGGGGTCTTCACGTATTAGCTCATATAACAGAAAGTCTAAGGCAGGACATCACTGGAGACATAGATGTCTGGTTTTCTGCTTCATGATCCTCAACCGATTAGATCCTCATAGTTGCGAAGTGGCTGTGGGCCTTCAGGACCTTCATCTATGTCCCAGGCAAAAAAGAGTGTCAAAAGCCAGAGCATTTTCTTTATCTGGGCTATGTCTTAAAATGTAGGACAGGAAGCCTTTCCTGGAAGGTATTCCCTTAACTTCCTGGGCCAGAAATGAAAAAAGTGCCTATCATGGATGATGCCCCGGGCCCATTAATACTAAGCCTCTATGACAGGTTCAGGTCAGTCTCCATCCTTCCCAAGAGCTGCCCTAGACCCCTTCCTGAGCTCCATATGATGCCTGAAGACATGGGGGCTTTGTCAGGTGGACAGTGGCAGAACTGTCATCAACAGAATGCATTTTTGGTTGCCTATTCTTTGAAGATCATCACAGCTTTCAAAGGCAGCGACTGTTAGGACCCACTCTGGAGTCGTGAGGCTGGAGGCTGGCTTGAAGCTTTCAGATGGACAAGATGACCCTCAAGTATATCCAGGGGTACCCGTGAGCTCGCCAAGTTCACCCACACCCTGTTAAACATGGACGGGAGATGCTGCTCTGTGAATATCTGGTATGGAGGTAAGGGCTATGGTCAGAAATAACACCGGCCCCGTAGCTGGGGACCAAAGGAGCAGAAGCACATTATTATGCCACTTCCGGACACCTCTGCGGGGAGGAGAGTTCAATGATTCCCATTAACCCAAACAGAAAGGAGAATTATCCAGGTGCATCAGGATCAAGACCAAGTGCTATGGCGGCCAGAGTGGAGCTCTTTGATGAAGAGGGCAAAATCTACTGATTTTGTCTTCCAAGACTCACTGTCTTTAAACTGCCCATTTCTTTCTTTGCATTCTGTTTAGTTGGAGTGGGTCAAGGACACTGGGATTGTATTACTGAATCCTGGAGGCACACGGGGACAAGGCGGCTTAGGCTTGTCCTATGTAAAGGAAAAAAGCACTCATCTTTGACCCAGCCTGGTTCAGCCAGAGACTACAGTGGGATTTGCAGCCCAAAGACCCTGCTAAGGCATGAAGGTTTCCTTGCTGTAGCCTTTGAGTTTGATCTCCTTATGGAGTAGCCATAGTTACTGTAGACTGCTGGTTGAGAAGATGAGATTCTGATACCTCCAACCAATGTCTTCCCATGTTTCTTGTAACAATTAATCCTAAAATAAAGAGTTCTGGGGCATTCAAAGTGAAGGAAATCCCAGAGACCAGATGGAGTGACTCTTGGGCCCCTTTTAGCATCAAAAGGCACAAGTTGCAGAAATGGAGCTCTTTCTGAGACCACACAGCAGTACTGGGGTGCCTGGGTCTGGCCCCCAAGCCTCTGTGGTACACATGGTAGTGGAGTTCTCAAACCTTCTCTTTAACAAGCTCTGAGGCTGAAGGAGTCCAGCCAAGCCAACAAGGCAGAGCCACCTGACTTTACGAGTGAAGGATTTAAACTGCTATTCATCCTAATGTACCTTTGAGTCACCTGCTGTCCTGATTAACACAGGCTGCACAACTGCCTGGTCCTCTGGGTCAAGTCTTCCCTCTAGGATGACTCTGGGTATCAATCAGGACTTCTTTAAGAGCTTCCTCTCTCTCTAGGCTCTCTTCCTTTGCAGAGTGAGGGGCTGGTGGCCCTTTGCACACACTATACATTAACTACCTGGAGAAACTGTCACCTCCAGGCATGTGTGAAGAGACAGAGTGATGGGGAGCTGGCTTTCCAGCTCAGGGGGGGGGGGTTGATTGTGAGGCCCAGGATCTTTGATCTCCATAGCTGCCCATCCTAACCCTTCTGTTCCAGAAATTCTCTCCAAGAGTGGATCCTAGAGAAGCCACAACTCCAGGGAGAGGTTTGGATACACGTTCAATATTCTATTGGCTGATGTCTCTAAGAATATTTAAAAAGGGGTTAAGCAAGCAGTTCAAATAGTGCCGTGTTCATAGACGAAGTTATCAATACCAATCTCAATAACGTGGATAGGGAAGGGGAGGTGGAGGGGAAGGGTCCAGAGGAAAACACAGCAAGTGTGTGGGCATGTACGTCCTTGTCACTTGGAATCTCATTATGACGTCTAATTACAATGCACCAATAAAAGTATATTAAAAATAAAATCAAAAGGTAAAATAATAATAATAAAAGAATGAGCATCCTATGTGAGAGCTGAGTTTCAGGACAGGTGGTGACGGGCACATCTGAGGGTTTCAGGTGGGTTTCCCACCAAGAAGGAAGCAGCATCCTCCTTGGGTGCAGAGAAGCCCACAAGAATACAGACTTAGAGGATGGCTGAGCTGCTGCCCCTGGCCAATCTAACTACTTCCATGGGAACTCATTGTTTACAAACTTGCTGTTCTCAGTCTCGTTTTGCATCAACACAGCCAATGCCACCACCCACTCCCATCAGTAACAGGTAACGGTGGGTCTCCAGGGCAAAGATCTTCTCCAGAGACCCCTGGCCCACTGAGCAGAGGTGTCAAAAGCCGGGAAGGGACTCGGGGCATTTCCTGACACCAGATCTGCATATCTCCACCTATGAAAAAAAAATGTGTTCTTTTAAGTCATAAACAACAGCTGGTTGGCGCTTTTGTTAGAGTTTTCCTCTAATTAGTCATTTTAATGTAAATGATAGTGCAGCCCAGAGCGTCAGGACCTATGCTCATTAGCAAAATAACCCCTGTGAGTTGTTTAGCAGGCAGCCCAAGCACTTTGACATAGAAATGCTCACAACAGCTCAGGGATAGAAAAAAGGACCTGCTCGGGGTGACAGAGTCATGAAGGGGCCAGGGCCAGGCCTTGGCCTTCAGTCCCCATCCTCTTCCCCTCCCCCTAGCGATGTCCAGGTTGCTGACCCGGTTGTGGCTTCCTCCCAACTGTGCTGTGGCCATGTTGGCAGCGGGCGCTGGCATCTGAATCTCTGCACCCTGTCCCAACACAAATGCACGGTCCCTCTGGCCCGCCCTGAACCGAAGCCAGGCTGACAGCAGGGTCAGGTCCACTGTTGAGCATTCTGTTTGCAAAAGGGCCCATCCTTCCTTCCCATGCTTCCACAGGCCCAGGGAAGGCGCCACAGCCAATAGCTCCAAAGCACAGGCTGACCTGGGAGGTGGCCAAGCCGGGGCCCCCCGTGGACTGAGCAAGGGCAAGAGGAAGAGGTAACAGAGAAAGCAGATGCATTGATTACCCGGTCTGAAGGTGGAGGTGATCTCTGGGAGCTAAACAAACGAGGAGCTGGGACAAATCACACGCCTGGGATGAACATAAATTAAGAGTCAAGGCAGACGCTGAAGCTCAACAGATGGCAGGAGGAAGCCACCGGGTAGAGAAAGCCTTAGTTAAAATGCCGACTGCAGCTCCGCCCCCAGGCGTCCACCAAAGGTGCAAATTAGGAAGGTAATTAAGACAAGAAGGCGATGTGACTGGAATCGTATTAGTAAGCCGCTGTTGTGCCTTTGCACAGCTACTGCCATTAGCTCAAGTGCAAAGAGAGAAATTAAAGCACCAGACCTGGGTGGGCAAGCCAGCCTCACCGCAGGGGTGGGGCTGGCCATCTTGAGGACAAACGGATGCTGAGGCTGACACAGCCCACTCCGGCTGTCTCTTGGGACCGGAAGGAGCTTCCCTGACTCTCCCCATCACCTCATCCCGTGTGCATCTCTGTCTTCATCGTGGAAAGAATAACATGGGGGCCTCCATCTTGCTCTCCATCATGGAAAGAATAATGTGGGGGGCCTTTGGTGAAGATAGGCCTGGGTTCAGATTCTGCTATATTACTTATGGAGGATGGCGTCGCTTTGTTTACAGGGTGGTTGTAGTGCGTGGAACACTCCTCATATGTCCAGAGCTGAGCTTCTCCCTACTGACATTTTGTTGTGGGCATGATCCTGGGTATAGGAGGCTGAGAGCAGCATCCCTGGCCTTTATCCACTAGATGCCAATAGCAATTCCCTGGCCCCGTTGTGACAATTAAAGATGTCTCCAGAAATTGTCAAATGTCCTCTGGCAGTGGGAGGGGAGGCCCAACATTGCTAGAGTCCAGAACCACTGGCCTGGAACATCGCAGACATTCCTCCCACAATGCTTTTCCTCTCTGCCTCCCAAGGAGTGACACCTATAGCAGAAATTTGAACTAGTTGACAATGCTCTTAGAGTTTAAATAAGTGGTGAGGAAAGCAAAGAATTGTAAACAAGTAGTTTTTTTTTTCTTTCAGTTGAAGGCTAATCAGCGCTTAGTTGTAAAGGCATGGGGTATAGTTGCAGGTCTCTCTTGGCAGTCTCTAAACCACCAACATTTATTTGTGTGATTTTAACCTCGAACAATGTCTTTAAGGCCTTCGGGTTCTTGTAACAAAATATCATAGACTGGGTAGCTTATAAGAAGGAAAAGAAAAAAATTGTTTCTCATGGTTCTGGAGGTTGGAAAGTCCCCCTCTGTGTTCTTTCATGGTAGAGAGCGGGGAGGGTCTCTCTAGAGCCCCTTTAGTAAGGGTGCTAATATCACTCATGAAGGCTCCTTTCTCAAGACCTCAGCACCTTCCCAATGCCTTTGCCTCAGATCTTTACACCAAGGATTAGGATTTCAGCCTATGAATTCTGAAGGGACACAAACATTCACAGCATAATACGTGACATCTGTGAGCTCCAGTAACAGGTGCATGGGAAGGAATGCTCTCTGGGGTACGTAGCAGAGGATCATCCTCTTGGTCCAGCTGTGCCCCGGGCTGGTGGGGAGCTGGCTCCTCACAGCTGCTGTGGGGATGGCCTTCTCTTCTCTCCTGGCTATGCAGCTGAGGTTACAGTCCTCCACTCCATCCTGAGCCCGCATCATTAATTCTTTGCATATAGTACACGAGCACCACTAAATCTCCTCGCACATGTCATTCATTTTCCAGTGGGGCCTCCCACTTAAGTGCTCACCGTCTTAGTTACAAAAGTTATGGCCAAAAGCAGTCTAGAAAATGTCAATGCAAAGGCCACTCAGGAAATGAGGGGAGATACTATGACTTTTTCCTCCTTGGTTTTAAAAACTATATGGAAATGAAGACAGCATCTAACATCCTGTGGCAGCTTGATGCATATTAAACACGGCTAACCTTCATCACCAACACCACCAACTAACCCCAGGGGTAGAGAAATTATGTGAAAGGAAATGGCTTATTCATCGTCATCTGCACAGAGAACAGAGTAACAGAAATATGACTGAAGTTGCAACTGGAGGGATTAGGGTGAGGAAAAAGAATTATCTTGAGGGAGGAAGGCTTTGGGATAAATCATTATACCAAAAGCAAGGCCGAGGGTATCCTTTCCTCCACGGGAAAGGATCTTTGAAGAGGTGAACTACTCCCTGTTGGTATAATAATAGTGATAAAGTTAGGTTCGGAAGAATGGAGGGGAATGCTCAAAACATCCCTTTCAGCCAGGCAACACTTCAGCATGAAATATGGGCTTGGTGCTAAGACTGAGTTCCAATAAGTTTTTATTAAAAGATAAGAAAATAACCACACCGGAACACCTGTTGTAGAAGGGGATCATAAGGGTTATGGGGACAGGGAAAAGCCCACCCGTAGCCACATCAGTTTCCAAGGGTGAGTTTGACTTTCATTCCTCCTCTGCTTCTGTCAGCTAGAGAACTGCCACTAAGCCTGTAAGAGGGACAGCATGCTAGCAAAGGGTAATATCAGGTAACACACATCATCAGTAGGGGCTTCCTGGCTTGCACTGGTTTATCAGGAGGGCCACGGGTCTGGATGTGACAAGCCGCAGGGCACAGCTTGCGGCTTTCTCACTCTGATCCTCACAGCTCAGCTGGGCCTGTCCGGCCAGCGATGAGCTGATAACCCCGCATGGCCAGTCTGTGGCCCCAGATGGCTTGCAGGAAGCGAAACCAGGAAGGCAGAGGCTCTGATCAGATTACATGATTTTTAAACAAAATGTTAGTAGAACCAGCTGGGTGTTACCTAGGAAGCTCTATGGTGCCTGGTAAAGGCTGGATAGAGAAGGAATATGACTTTCATAGAGTTATTTTCTTGGATGAGTAGTTCAGTTTTTGTTTTTAGCATGGATTATGAACCATGCTATTTGTATGGGATAAAGTTTAGTGCTGAAGAGATAGGAAGAATTCCAGAAAAATTTAATTTAACTGAATTTTTTATCCATAAAGTCATGTCCTTTTCTCTTCTTTATTTGGGGGGGGGTGCTAGAGATTGAACCCAGGGGAATTCTACCTTCAAGCCCCTGGTCCTATTTTTTATTTGGAAACAGGGGCTCACTAAGTTTCTGAAAGCCTCACTAAGGTGCAGAGGCTAGTTTCAAACCTGTAATCCTTCTGTCACAGCCTCCCAAGTACTGGGATTACAGGCATGTACCACCATGCCCAGGTCATAAAGTCAGACCTTAAAGTTTATTACGGGATGTGGATCAAGAATATCCCTGTAATTAAAATAACCACTTCTAATTACTATTTGCAAGTGTCCCTTTCTAGTATATGCAAACTGGGCCCCACTTATACAGTGGTGGACCCCAATAATGCCACCCTCTAGTCCTTGCTCTCTACTCAAGACTGAACCCAACACCAGGAAAACATAGAGAAGGAGTCATCACCTTGTGTAAATGGAGAACAGACAGAGCCATATTTTTGAACAACAGGAGAGGCATTCAGTTAACACCCACATGCAGGAGTCTATTTCAATTTGCTTTAGTTTGCAAGAACTAGCCAAAGATCAGATCAGATCTTTGTCTTCCTATAGAGCCAACAGGCCAGCATACCTCCGCTAATAAAGAAAATGCCAAGTTCTCCCAATCCCCCAGCCCTGCCTCAGGCCTAGACCCCAGCTCTGGCCTAGTCTCCTTCACTTTGGCCACCACTGTCCACATCTGGGTTTGCCCTGGATCTACAGAATTAAGGCTGCTGGCCCAGAGACAGAAAGACCAGAGTGCCAGAGGGCACCAGACAGGGCTGCAGTCTGCTCCCTGAGCCCTTGGCTACCCAGTGGAACCCAAGCCCTTGTTAAAGTCTAGAGACCAAACAGAAGCAAGGGGCAGATCTGATAACTTCTGACTCAGCAGGGGACTCGCTGGCAGAAGACACGCCATAGTAGAAGTCACAGAAAGCTCATGATTCCTCTGCTTTGTCCAGCAGAGGATTATTGTGAAAACTTTTGTGTCCCTTAGAGAAGAAGGATGCCACCTGTTATTTGCCAAAACTACCCAACCAGGAACCCGTGGTGGTAGAGAACTTTTCAACCAACCATGCCATGAAGTTCCCTGACATCCAAACTAGAGCCAGACCAATCACCAGGTTACTGTACAACCCCCCCCCCCATTTCCAAAGGCCTCAGAGCACCAGGGAGCTGCCTGGTTACTAGGGTTTGATAAATTCATGACAATGTGTAAGTAGACTGGGCTATGTTCTGAGGAACGCTTTAAGTTAAAAGAAAGTGCTTTGGAGGCTTAGAAGACATTGACAACCTGAGAGTCTGCAGACATGAAGAGGCAGGATGATGGAGACTCCAGACGGTGCATGGTCTCAAAGGGAGCTACTCCTCCCAAGAAAAGCCAACCCAGAGAAATGGGTCTTGGGAAGCCCTGGAGGTCTTTCTAAGTGCCACCCTCACTCCAGTCAATGACGGAAGCCCCCACTCCCACTTACACACCAAAGACAGGGTGTCCCAGGACATAAGCAGACCCTGGGAGCCCATTTTCTCACCCAGCTCATGGAAAGAAAGTAAATGGAGCTCTTCTCTGCAGAAAGTCTGGGGATGCCTACGGTGAGGCTCAAGACAGGGGAGCAGCTCAGTCAGCCCTTCTCTGCAGCCTGTTGGTGCCATCTACTCCGAACTCCTTGGGAGCCAACAGTCACACTGGAGCTATCTTGCCCAGAGGGGCTTGTAGCCCTTGGGTGGTAGATGGCGACTGATCTCTGTTCTCCCTCCCTGGATTTCAGGTGGAGAGGCGCTACAAACTGAGTCCCAGGCTCAGAAGGACTGCTTCATCAAAGAAAAAGGCCATTTGGGGCCAGGTGCCTCAAGGTGGCCCCTGGCCTCAGCTTACCCACACCTACACACCGGGAACAACTTACTCTTGGACATGCTTGAATGTGGGACACTGGAGCAGGAGGGTTATTTATGTTCTCGTGACTCGGGCAGTCTCGAGGGCCTAAACAAAACGGGAAGGATTTTTCTTTTTCTTAATATCCTTGAAAGACTGTTGAATAAAATTAGATGCTGGCAGTTCTTTCAGCATGATTAATACCCCACAATACAGGTTCATTTATCACTCCCTGTTATTTAACTCCCATCAAAGCATTTCTGAAACCCAGGCAGGAAAAAGACTTTAAGGCTCCCGATCATTCTTCTCTGCTGCTCCACCCGGGGCAGGCTGGACCCCACAATGCATGTATTGGGGTGAGGGCATTTTGTCTTAGAAGCAGCAGTATTTCACCAGGTTAACAGAGGAAAAATCGAACTGCCTGCTGCTCCACAAGGTGACCCATGTGGCCACAGACATATGGTTCATGCCAAGGTGAAGTTTGAGAAACTCCCATAACATTAATTCAAGGAGAACTCATGAGGGGAAAAAAAGTGGAGATGGTTCCTGATAGGAGACATTCAATGTTTTCTAGGAAGCCCCACAGGTGCCATCAGACTGGGAAGGAGACAGGACTCAGGGAGCCATCTGCATCTTAAGTAATGCTGGTGCGGTGTGAAGGTACCATCCAGGGCTCTCTGTGTGGCCCATTTGCTTCAGTCCTACCACAGACCTAGTCCTCGAGCACTCTGGTTAGCACTGACTAGGTCTTGGCATCCCTTGCTGTGTTCACTCAGCTCTTCCGGGTTGCCCTCCGGATTTCCACTCTCCCCAACTTCCGCTCTCCCAGGCTGCCCTCCTGGACTTCCGCTCTCCCAGAATGCTCCTTGGACTTCCGCTTTCCTGCACTTCCAACTCTCCCTGGCTGCCCTCCGGATTTCCGCTCTCCCTGACTGTCCTCAAGGACTTCAGCTCTCCGTGGCTGACCTCCGGATTTTCACTCTCCCTGGCTGTCTTCTGGATTTTCGCTCTCCATGGCTGCCCTCCCTCACTTCCGCTCTTCCTGGCTGTCTACAAAGACTTCCGCCCTCCCTGGCTGTGCTCCGGATTGCTGCTTTCCTTGGCTGCCCTCCCTTTCACTCTCCCTGGATGTCTACAAGGACTTCCGCTCTCCCAGGCTGCCCTCCCTCACTTCCGCCCTCCCTGGCTGCCCTCCCTGACTTCCGCTCTCCCTGGCTGTCTACAAGGACTTCCGCTCTCCCAGGCTGCCCTCCCTTACTTCTGCTCTCCCTGGCTGTGTTCCGGATTTCTCCTCTCCATGGCTGCCCTCCCTGACTTCCGCTCTCCCTGGCTGTCTACAAGGACTTCCGCTCTCCCAGGCTGCCCTTACTTCCGCTCTCCCTGGCTGTGCTCCGGATTTTTGCTCTCCTTGGCTGCCCTCCCTGACTTCCGCTCTCCCTGGATGCCTTCCCAGACTTCCGCTCTTCCAGACTTCCTCTGTTCTAACCCTTATCAGCACTCAGGCTATTATCTCCATATACTGGAACACCATTCTCCAGTTTTACTTCTTGTAAGACTTTAGGGACATAAAAATGCTTCATTTTAGGATGTCACTCTGAAACTAAAAAGCTATCATTTTAAGTGACACAACTTAAAACTTTTGAACCAAGGCAATATACTTACAACTAGCAGTAGTAAATATAAATAAATATTCTGTACACACCGAAGTAATAATATTCCCTATCTCTATTCCCATCTCTAGTTCTCCCAAAGTAAAGGTCTTGTTTTTCCCCTAACAATCTATGAGTTTTGATGATTCTCTGATGGAGTCCACTATAATTTTAAAGAGGTTTTTGGTTGTTATTGTTCTTTTCTCCCCTGAGTACTGGGTATTGAACCCAAGTCTTCACACATGGTAGGCAAGCACTCTACCACTGAGATCATCCCCAGCCATTTTCTAAATTTTTTATTGGTGCATTGTATTCATACATCTTGGTGGAGTAGACGATGGTAGAGACATACCTAGCCATTAAATATATATATATATTCTGAGAGCAGTATTACCAGGTTATCCAAAATACCCTCAAAATGTGTGATCCTCCTGCCTTAGCTCTCCAAAAAGCTACGGCGATGGCCAGCACCACTGTAGCTGGCTAAAGAGTATATAACACGTTTTTCTTTTTAATTTATGAGTCTCTGTTTGGAGAGTCAGTTGTTAACATTACTCTTTCTTCTTTATCAATCTTTTCTATTGGTCCATCTTCTAAAGGTTGGACAATACAACATACCTTCCTTCTACCTCTGCTTTTCTTTCCCCTCTTAGTCTCTCAAAGTTGCAGCATTTGATATTCCTCTGTAGATATACTTCATCTATGCTTTCTTCTCAGACCAAGTTAGAAAAATCAAATTCAAATTAAAAGTGAATTTATAATATTGGGATGATAGCACATTATTCTCTATATAATCATTTGCTATAGGAAGAAAAAAGAAAAAAGCCCTGTGACTTTAAGTTCCTCCTACTTGAATAAGATGGTCCTAAGATCAAGGACCAGTAGATTCTTCCTTGATACTTATTTTTGGGTATATTTTAGCCTATCATTCATTCATATGTGCGTTTCTCCCTTCCTTCTCTCCATCCTATTATTTTTAAAGTGTGGTAAAATAAACATGACATAAAACTGATTATCTTAACCATGTACAAGTGTGAGAGTTCATTAGCATTCAATAATTAATATTGTTTGCCGTCATCTACCTCTAGAGCCCTTGCATCTTATAAAGTTGAAACTGTCCCCATTAACGCTAACTCACCCCCTTCCCTCTCCTTCCGGCCCTCGACAGCCTCCATCTTACTTTTTCCATCTTACTTTTTCATCTTTCTTTTTCCACTACTCTGGGATCTTCATATAAGGGGAACCACACAGAATCTCTGATGCCACCTTTTGTATAGATCCTACCGCTTCTTGCTAGTGTTTCTTCTTCATTTTGTTAAGCTCCTATGGCACGCGTGGGTGATGAATTTCTAAATCCTTCCATATTTAAAACTAAGTTTGATTTTTTTGCTGTGACTTAAATGTGGCTTGATATAAAACTCTAGTCCCCAAATTACCATTCCTTTCTATCTTAAAAGCATCATCCCATTATGATTTAGTATCCACTGTTGCCACTGAGAAATCTGATGTTAATTTGATTCTCATTTCCTTGCAGTTGAACCGATTTTTCTCTCTGGAGGCCCTTAAAGCTTTTCATTTTTGTTTTTGGAATTCTGAAATTCACCAAGATACATTTGAGTGGAGCTCTTTTTTTCAATCCTACTACTCAGCATGAGGTAAAGCCTTTAAATCTTCCAGGTTACTTTTCTTCCACTTTAGAAAATATTTCCCCCATGAGCTTGTAATCAAATTTTACCTCTATAACTTTGTGTCTAAGAAGTAAAGGATTCTTTTCCATTTAACCTTCCAGATAACCAGCGTGGCTTTTCTTCTAGAACATCCTAATCCATCTTACCTTAACAAACTGTGACAATTATAATATTAATTTTCAAAAACTCCTATTTTCAACCCAGGTGTGGTGGCACATGCTTGTAATCCCAGCATTCAGGAGACTGAGACAGGAGGATCATGGTTCACGGCCAGCCTCAGCTACTTAGTGAGGCCTTCGCAACTCAGTGGGAACCTGTTTCAGAATAAAAATAAAGAATAAAAATAGAAAAAAAAATAAGTCTGGGGGTGTTGCTCAGAGGTAGAATGCCTCTAGGTTCCAAACTTAGTACCACAAAAACAAAGCAAAATAAAAATTTTTAATCTTATTTTCTGGTTATTCCTGTTTTATAGTAAACAGTTCTTGTTTTGTAAGGACAATAAATATCCTTTTAGAGATCTGTGCTAGGCCATCCTTTCTGTTTGTTGTCTTTTATTTCTTTTTTCATTTTCTGGCCTTTCCTCAATGCTTGATGATCTGCCATTTGGGGAGCATGTTCAGGGATACAGGAAAAGGGGGACAGGGTAAGTAGAAAGAAGAAAATCTGCAGCCAGACAAGTTTGATACCCTAACAGTCCTCTCTAGCAAATCAGAAATTTCATCTCCAGAGATATGGCTTCAGCTTGGCAGTAGGGTTCTGGAGGAAGGAGGGCGAAGCCAAAGGGAAGAAAGGATGCAAAAATACGGTTCAGTGCCATCAATTTTTTAGTAGTGTAGTAGTAGTAACAACAACTACTACAGTTTGTAGTAGTGACAACAACTACTACAGTTTGTAGTAATGACAACACTACTACAGTGCTGAAAATGATTTAGTGGTGGATCATCACATGGCTGCTCTCTAGGCAGAAACACAAGAAGCAACAGGCAGCAGCCGACGGACGTGATGCAGGAGGTGTAGGGCCTCCTCCAGGAACATGCAGGAGTCCATCAGGAAAGCGCGTGCAAGGCGTGGAGCCTCCTTCACGACGCAGGAGTGCAGCAGGGAAGTGTGTGCGAGGGGGCGTGTGCAGGGGCGAGCTCACAAGCACACAGGATTCAGGGGTAATGTGAGCAGAAGGGGAGTGTGCACCAGTGTGAGCCCCCGCACAGAGAGGATGTAGTGATGGTGCGAGTGCACACGAGCACGTGGTGGTGTGAGCTGCATCCGTGAAGATGCAGTGAGAGAGCGAGAGGGAGGGAGGGTGCACAGGTGTGGGCTTACACGGGCTTGGGAGTACAGCAAAGATAGAGGCGAAAGAGTGTGTGCAGGTGTGAGCGTGCATGGACACACACAAAGTCACGCACAGGCATGAACCAAAATAGATGAGCAAGATGGCCTCTACGTACGTGGACGAGAGTCTAACTCTGAGCTTTAAATGCTACGACACGAGGCCACAGTGTGGCAAAGTCTGTCTTATTGAAGCCTCAGGACAGGACTGAGGGTTAGGCAAGGCTGGTTTGTCAAAAGACATCCCAGTACTGCTTTCATTAGCAACAGCAAGGTCAGGAGGGAGCAGAAATGGGGAACTGAGGAAGGAAGAGAGAGCTAGTGACAGCATGAGGGGCTGGTTCCAAAGAGCTGCCAGAGGTCACGGAAATGAGAAAAGGTCTATGGGTCTGTCTGGAAAGCAGTCAAAGGGAACCACTGCAAGTAGTGTTCATAAAGGCATAGAAGAAAGTCAGATGGGCAAGGGACGAGAAGGACTAGGAAGTCAGAACGTGAGGGCAGGGGAGCAATGGAGGGACCGGCAGAGGCTAGAGAGGGGGAAGCTAGCACTAAACCCATCAGGACCAAGCAACTGTGCTTTAAAACTAACCAACAAAGCAGGGAAAAGCCAATGAGCTGAGGATCACAGAGTGGCACCCGCAACAGGTCAACAACAGTGGTTGAACGAGGTACTACCCAGCAACTGGGCAGTAAGGATGACCTCATATACCACTGCAAAACATCGGGCAAATTTAAAGTCCAGCATAAATGCCAAGTATTAATAAAACATGCAACTCAGCCAGCAAGCTGCTTGAAGTCCTTTTTCACTCATGTCAGATTTGACCCAAGGCACTCTCAGGAGAACTGGGAAGGGGCTTCGAGAAGCCTGACTGGTGGGCCTACCTCTCCCCGGCATCTCCAGGGCTGGCATCAGAGGGGACTCAGGCTACTCTCTCTGTAGAGCTCTGCTCTTCTATCTGGTATGTGCAACCCTGGTTTCCTAGGAGGGTGATGCCAAGCAGAAGTATCAGATGAAGAGTCTGGAGGGTAATGTTGTTTTGATACCAATCTGGATCATAATTTTAAAATGCACACTCCCACTAGGAGATCTGCAGGAGCAGTAGGGAGAAGGGAAAGGGAAGAAGGGGAAGAGGGAGAGAGGAGGAGGAGAAGGAGGAGGAGGAGGAAGAGAGGAGGAAGAAGACAAAGACGACGACAACGAAGAAGAGGAAGAGGAGGAGGAGGAAGAAAGATTGGCAAAAAATGTGGAGAAATTAAAAACCTTGTGCACTTTTGGTGGGGATGTGAAATGGTGCAGTCATTGTGGAAAACCCAGTTCTTCAAAATATTAAGGATATAACTTTTATATGACCCAGCAACTCTACTTTTGGTTATAGACCCCAAAGAATTAAAGTCAGGGTTTCTAAGAGCTACTTCACACTTATGTTTATAGTCTCAGTCTCTCCCCCCCCCTCTTGTACTGAGGGTAGAACCCGGAGTCTTTATACCTCCAGGCTATACTCCCAGACCTATTTTATATTTGGAAACAGGGTCTCACTAAGTTGCTGAGAGCCTCACTAAGTAGCTGAGGCTGGCTTTGAACCTGTGCGATCCTCCTGTCTCAGCCTCCCAAGCGCAGGGATTACAAGCATGTACCACCATGCCCGGCTATAGTATTACTCTTCACAGAAGTTTCTGGAAGCAACCTAAAAGTCTACTGGGAGATTAATGGATATGTGAATTGTGGCCCATCCATATAAGGGAGTATTATTCAATCTTTAAAAAGGAGGGAATTCTGATACATGCAACAACATGGATAAACATTTAAGACATTATATAATGTGGATAAGCCAGTCATGAAAGGACAGATACTTTTATTCCATTTAATATGAGGTCTTTAGAGTAATCAAATCCATAGAGTCAAAGACTGGTAGTTGAGTGGCTGTGGGAGGGTGAGGGGAGGAAAGAGGAGCTGGTGCTTCATGGAGATAGAGTTTTAGTTTGGAAAGAAGAAAAGAGTTCTAGAGATGGACGGTGGTGATGGGGGCACAACAATGTGCACAAACTACAATGGTTAAGAGGGTCAGTTTTATGTATATTCTACTCTGATTTAAAAAGAGAGAGAAGAAAACTAAGTAAAGATTACAAATTACAAATACTTTGAGGCCTAAAGTGGCAGAATGAACTAAGCTCTCAAGGTAAGAATAGGTAACACCTGATTCAAGAGATGACAGGAATCTTGTGACCTGGAACCCGAATCTGACTCTCTGACAGTGAAAATGGTGGAACTCTAGTATGCTGTAATGGCTTTGCTGATCTCCTCCTTCAGACCCTCTCCCAGGTGTTTCCTGGTAGTGGGGAAGGTGTGTGCAATCTCCTACCCCGTGTCCTCGTGGGGCATCACTGGGGAGTGAGGATGGCCCCAGGGCTGGACTGTCTGGAGTTGAGAGTATAGCCTGGGTCATGGGATAGCTAATTTCCCCCTAATGCCATCGGTCCTGCCTTGTGCCAGGATACAGGCAAACAGGCCACAGGACCTTGGGCCAGGTCACAATTGTATGCACTGCCTGGCAGATTCTCCTCATCCCTTGCTGTCTAGACTTCTTCACCCAGTCATGCCTCATCAGCCTTCAGGTCTCAACTGAGAAGTCCTGTCCTCTGGGAATCCTTCACTGGCTCCTCATCTGGGCTGGCCTTCCTGTGAGGTGTTGTCTTTGCTATATTTTTTTCTGCATGTGTTCACCATGGTAACCTCCACTTCAAAACAGGCCCAGGGATAGAGAGTGTGCTCAATAAATATTCATTGAATAGCCAAACTTAATAACTGATAGGATAAACCAACCAAATCAAAGAGAATCGTTATGAAATTAGAAAAGACCAGAAAGAATGGTCCAAGAATGGTCAATGCAATGACAATCACACATACCTTCTCTAAGTGGATTCCAATCCCCAGCCCCGTGTGGCATACACTGCTAACCCCTAGTCAATCGACAGTCTCCCCTTTGTTCTTATCAAGAGAATTCCCACTTTGTTCAGTGTTGTAATGTGTCTGGCTACAAACATCCCACCCCCTCCCTCCATCCTCCCTGTGGTTAGAGGTAGCCCGGGCACGTCACAGCTCTGGCCTGCGACAGCAAAGTTGAGGGCTTCCTGCAAAGCCATTGATCCACTCTTCTAGTCCCCATTCATTCTTAAGAAAAGTAAAGAAGGAGAAATCCTTTTCTCCATCTTTATTGGACCATAATGTGATGCTCGGAAGCACGGCAGGTGATGTGTGACCAAGGACCACTCCAGGGACCAACCATGAGGTCCAGGTTCAACCATGAATCCAACTCTGCAGGGAGGGATGTGTTCATGAATGATGTGGAGTGCCTTCTTTGCTCACCAGAGCAGCCCAGCTCTGATGACTGCCTAGGTTTGAGATGGTGTGAGATGGACACTCCCACTGTTTATGTAACCACTGAGCAAGTTTGTTGTCCTTGCAGCCAGATCATTCCTGACTTGTACACACCACTGTGACATTGTATACGGAATTAGGATAATTTATGGATGACACCGATAACTAAATAATCTTGGAGGAAGTACCGTGAAACAACAGAGATGCAGCCAGGCTTGCTGGTGCACACCTGTGATCCCAGTACTTGCAGAGGCTGAAGCAAAAGGATCTCAGGTTTGAGGGCAGTATCAGCAACTTAGCAAAACATTCAGCAACTTAGCAAGACCCTGTTTCAACATAAAAACAACAACAACAACAACAACAACAACAACAACAACAAGCTAGGTGTGGTGGCACAGGCTTGTAATTCCAGTATATGGGAGGCTGAGACAGGAGGATCCCAGGTTCATGGCCAACCTCAGCTACTTAGTGGGCCCTCCACAATTTAGTAAGATTCTGTTTCAAATAATAAAGAATAAAAAAAAATAGGGCTAGAGCTATAGCTTAGAGGTAGAATAATCCTGAGTTCAATCCCCAGTACTGCAAAAAATAAAAATAGAAATGAAGATAAATGAATAAATAAAATTAAAAGGGCTGTGTGTGAGTACTGAGATGCAGGCTCCCGCTTAAAGGGTTAAGGAAGCAACTCTGGCTCCTGAGAAGCAGCTTGGGAGGCAAGCACACTTCCTCTAATCAGTGAGTCTTGCCAAATTCCCTTCAAGGTCAGGAAGCGGCTCCAGGCCTCTTTGCATGTCCTTCCCAGCATAGACATCTCTCAGAAAACTTATTGGTATGATAAACAGCTTGAGATGTTATGAGCGGTCACAGGTGTTCCTTGTTTCTATTTGTAAAACAAAGAGTTGCTTTGAGATTAGTCCTTTGGCTTTACTCACACACATCCATTGTTGCTTTAAGATAATCTTGTAATGTCTAAAATAGGTAATTTGTCTATGGATTCCATAGAAGCTTTCTTTATAAAAGTCTGATTGCTCTCTCAATAAAAAATGCAGTGTACATGAAACCTGCATCCCCGGTGTCCGGTGATTAAAAGGCTTTACCCTTAGGTCTCCAGTGCACTAGACATTGACAGGGCTGGTGGTATAGCTTGGAGATAGAATGCCCAAGGGTTCAATCTCCAGTACCAGTAATAATAATAATTATTATTATATATAATTATATGTTATATAATTAGAAGTTATTATTATAATTATAAAAATAATAAATATAATTTCAGAAAGCAGAAAAACTCTGTATTTTCAGGATTAAATAAAAGTAATAAATAGTATAAAACTAAAGAAACTGTTAGTAAACTGCCACAAGCAAAAAAAAAAAAAATCAAGAACATGTTATTAAAAGTCTGTCTCACAAATCTCTAAAATAAATAAGCAAACAGAAGTGGTAATCAAAAGGAACCATCATAGATTCATTAGTAACAAACCCTCAATATAACAACAAAATCTTTTAACTGAATTTAACTGAGGTTAGAGGAGGCTGCAAAAGATTACGAAATACCATGTATCTTGATTTCCTTCAAGTTTTTGATTCTCATGATTTTTAAAAGGCGGAGACATCAGGGTGCAGTTAAATGGATTCAAAGCCGGTTGACTGACTACACTCAGCAGGTGTGAATTGATGAGCGTATGTGATCCCAGGACAAGATAGGTAGAGCCAGGCTGCATGGCTTGGTGGCTGCTGGTGTCCACGCAACATCGATAACAGCAACTCCAGTGGGGGCATAAAAGGAAAATTTAGCAGAGAACACAAAGTAATGGTCTTGAGGGAAACAGAGGCAGACGTCTCAAAGGGTAGAAAGTGAGCTAAGACATCTAGCTCACATAATGGCATTTAAGAAAAGAGTTTAGGCTATCGGGGAGCAATTAAGGTGACCTATCTGCGGGATGGGAGTGGGGAGAGGGAAACTCTTTAAAGCACATGCTGTACTTAAACATACCAATGTCAATCAGGAAACCAAGCAAGGGAAGGAGGGAGGGGAGGGAAAAGGGAGGGGTTGGGCGATGTGCGCATGTATAGCTCCACACGTTTTTTTTTTTATCCCATTAAGATGTATGACTACAATGCACCAATAAAAATTCATTAAAATAAAAAAAAGAAAGTGACAGGTCTGGGCTTCATACATGGAAGCATGTACTCATAATTACCTGTGGGCAGCATTACCAGCCCCGCGAATCAGGGCTTCCCATAACACATAACTGGCAGAGGCAAAAGACAGACCCTTGGGGATGTCCCAGCAGACACCATAGGAGGTTCAAATAGGTAACTTCTCTCCCAACTCCAAGTCTGTGTCATCCCCAAACTTTCCCTTCCTGAAGGAGGGTTGCAAGTCCCCCTTCTCCACAGGCTGTGCTGGATTTAGGGCAGATATTAGCTTAGAATACTAAAAGGGCCACAGATTTAAAAGTCTGAATGCCCTGGAAGGTGAACCTCCTCCGGTTGCCAGAGGCTCCCTCACTCCCTAGACATTGACATCTGGCCCCGTCTCCCTGTATTTCCCTGCAGACATTCCCACTTGAAATGCTATTTGGGTTATACCTTTTTGATCATGTCCAGCAGGTAAAATATTTTCAAGCAGGCCTGGCCCTGCCTATAAGAAGCCTGGGTTATGTAACCAACTTGAAATCAACAAAACAGAGAAAAGGTCAAGTGCAGCATTTCCTAAGGTGTATTCTGCAGGACTCCAGCCCCGTCACATGTTTAGCATGTCATAAGAATGTATTATCAATTATCTTAGACACTAAATACATCTGTATGTATTTATGTGTATGTTTATGTGTATACATGTGCCTTTGTATGTGCATCGATGTGTGCACATACATGTACAGTGTTAAAACACTGTATATAAACACAGATATTCATATGCATATATAAGCATATGCACCCACACGTGTCCATGTGTAATGCATGCATAAACGGAAGGCTGTATTTGGTGTTTTGTGATCTTGCCAAAGAAGCGTAAAGCAGGCAAAACTGCAGAGTATTTGGTCATGGAATCCTGTTTTGTTTTTTTCTTGACAGGTCTCATGATACACAGGTTTTGTGGAGCACATTTTAGCATACGCTAGAAAAGACATCAGAGAAAATAATTTTCTTTCTGCAAAGAGCATATCTATTTTACCTGTGACTTTTGCTTCCTCCTGTCTAGGAAACTGGACCCTGGGCTTATGGACAGAAAGACAGCCTTGGTCTCCATGTGGGACAATGAGCAATCCACAGCAACTAAGCTGAGTTGATACTTACCCCTGCAAACGACACTTCCCAGCAACCACTGTCAGCTATGCTGAAGCAGAAAACGGGTGATTCAGACAAAGCCTCCCCCACCATTGGGAAGTCATTTAGAGCATGCCTGGGGGGACAGTGGGGTTGACATGGTCAGCACAGGATACATCCTTTGCATTTTTGAGAAGAGATGTTTATGATCAAGGAAGGCAGTAACATAGCTTCCACCTCCAGAGCCATCTCAGGACCATCTCAGGACGCAAATCACTGCCCTCCCTGAGAGGCTGTGTGCTCACCCACCTCCCATGTCACCGGGTTACAGAGCTGCCAGTCAATGGCCATTTTATCATCTGCTCCCCGATACTCTGTCCTGACCTCTTCTCTGGAACAATGCAAACTGTAGAGTATATGCCCCAGCTAAAGTCAACCAAATTAAGCAAAATGAACCATGTTAATCATGTTCTACCTAGCACCCCCCCCCCCGCCAACTTTCAATTGCTGCTTAAGTATCTCAAAGCAAGAGCTCAAAGGAAATGTCAAACGTCAGAAACAATAAAAGGGGATGGTTGGTGTGCCTTTTGACTTGTTATTTTTTTTAACTACTGGATTCTACATTTTCAAACATAATCTTTTCAACCACCATGGGGTGGAGATATGACTAATGTCTGCATTTTAAAGATAAGAAAACAAGGTCCTAGAGAAGTAAAATAACTTTCGAGGTCACACAATGGTTTGGAGCCTGTGCCTGTCAAGCCCCACTGTCTGCTGTTTCCATTTGTCTAAGATAAGTATATGTTCATTCCAGGGACTCCAGCCATCCTCAGTCATCCCAGGAGACAGGAGCTCCATTTGATTGCAATGCCCTTCGGAGCAGCACGCAATGTTCAGACCAACAGGCATCAGAGAGCAGGAGGAGGGGACAGAAAGACCAGCAGGGCCATGCGATTGCCATAATGAAGAGGAAAGAACACACAGAGTTCATTGTCCAGCAGGGCCAGCGCTCCATGCGGGGGCAGGTTTGGTGCAGACATGGACAGCAGGTTGAGGCACATCTTTGGGAGAGTGGAGGGCGCGTTAGAGATCATGAGTTGACAGAGCATGACCTTCCGATGAGGATGCAAAGGTCCCTGGACATGTTGTGGTCAAGGGCTCCCACTCTGGAGAAGCATGTGTTTGCCTCTGAATCCTTATGCAAACCTATTCTTCAACCATACTTAGACAACTGGGATGCCTAGACAGCTCCAACCTTACCTGAGTGTGACATGTGATCATTCATGTTCATTACCGATCACCGCAACTCTAGACTTCCAAGATTCAACTAGACCATTATTTATTTGCGAAGAAAAAATGACCTTGATCTCTAGCCAGATGAACACTGCCTACGGGCTCTCTTTAAACTGGCTGCCATGGAGTGTAGGAAGAACCATATTTGAGTCTTTAGGAAAATAATTCCCTAAAGACCATCTACCCAAGCTGGGTGCGATGCTGTATGCCTGTAATCCCAGTACTTGGGAGGCTGAGACAGGAAGATTGCAGGTTCAAGAACAGCCTCAACAATGTAGTGAGAGTCTCAGTAACCTAGCTAGACTTCTGTTTTGTTGCTTAGAGTGCTTCTCGGTTCAATCTCCAGTCACACACACACACACACACACACACACCCTCATCCCTAGCCTCGAGGCCTATCAGAATCTCATGGGACAGGGAGAAGACTCTCAATGTGTTTAGATTCTCAATCATAAACTTTCCACTTTCTTCCCCATCTCCCTCAGAAATCAAAACCAATGTCCTAGAGATCAATGGTTTCCAAACCGAGCTCCATGGAATACCAGTAACATTTAAAAAGGGTTCCATAATCAATTATTAGGTTGAACCATATGAAATTTCTGCTATTTCCCACTTTTGTTTTGTTTTGGTGGTACTGGGGTTCCTGGAAACCCTTCTACCTACAGGCTACACTCCCAGACCCATTTTATACTTTTTTTTAAAATTTGGTAACAGGGTCTCTTAAGCCAGCATGGCTGGCTTCTAACCTGCGCGATCCTCCTGTCTCCGCCTCCCAAGCGTGGGGATTACAAGCATGCGCCACCACACCCGGCCCAATTTTTGTTCTTAAATTTTTTGGGGGTGCTGTGGATTGCACATATTAGCTTGAGCACGCTAACTAAGTACACGCTATGCTAATGAGCAATAATCATTTTAAAGCTACAATATAATGATTTCATATGGTCCAACCTACTGAGTTTTAAAAATCTTGACTATTCTTGAAGATTCAGAATCTACATTAACATTTTAAAGGCTCAAATTCCCTGCAATAAAGAAATCTGTATAACTTCATTTTCCAAATATATTTGACAACAGAACCCTTTTATTAGATAATACCTGTTCAGATCTTGCAGAACCTATACTTTTGTGGGGTTCGTTTTGGGAAACACTGCCTGAGAGAATTCAGATAATTAAGAGCTTTTTGAGCTCTTCACAGACTCATCCTCCCCCATCTTATGACTGTACCTGCATAAAATAAAATTCACTTATTTTTGAATATTACTCATGCATTCAATCCACAAATACTTGTTAAGTACCTCCCCTGCACCAGACTTTTGCTTGGAACTGAAGACATATTGAAATATGAGTGTTTTGTTCTGACAAAGGAGACAGGTTCACTAAGATGGAGCAAGAAGCTTGGTATGAAGCAGTTACTAAGAGCTCTGTGCAAGCACATATGTGGTTTGTGCAATAACTCAGTTTGTTGTTGTTGTTTGAGCATTGGGTATTGAGCCCAGGGGCATTCTACCTCCAGGCTATACCCCAAACCTTTTTACTTTGATCATGAACCAGGGTCTCCCTAATATGTTGAGAGTCTTACTAAGTTGCTGAGGCTGGTCTCAAATTTATAATCCTCCTGTTTTAGCCTCACAAGTACTAGGATTACAGGCATGTGCCACCAGACCCTGCTAAGAACTTAGATTTGACTTGGGCTTCAAGGAATTTTCTAGGACAGATCTGATAGTCAGTGTCTCACCCTCAGGGGGAAATCCAGTCCATAGCCAGTTCCATTCCCAAAGTACGTCTCCCAGGAACCTTGAAGTCACCCCTGGAAACGAGATTATGTGTTTATTGCTATCACTGCCTCTGTTTAACTCATTCATCTCTGTCGACTTAATAAGGCTTTATTAGGTTTATTCTATTGCCTGTGGGTCCAGTGCCTAATTTACTTTGGGTTGGTGGTAATTTGCCATATTCTCTAATATTAGGAGTCCAAAGGGGAGGTCTGGGAGCACTGACCAATCTGTTTCATGCAACTTTTTCCCATCTTTTCTTTCTCTCCCTGCCTCTCTTTCCTTCTCTCTTCTCTCTTCTCTCTCTTTCTCTCTCAGCATCTGGTGATCTGGCTCAGAAGTTCCATGTGACTGAGTAAGGGCCTGTCCTTGTGGCTGACCTTTTTAGGAGGTGGAAGACAGCCTGAGGTTTTGGAGACTCTGTGACTCACAGAAGAGTGTCAGGAAGGATGTCCACTGTCCAGGCTTTCAAATCCTGGACACTTCTACTTGTAAAGCTGGGGGTAGAAGCCAAGGAGAACTCTTTTGTACTTGCTAAGGACAAGGGTATTTAGACAATAATGTTTCCCCATTCCCAGATGCGCTTGGTTCATCCAAAGCAGTAACTCAAGTGAACCATCTTGAAAAGTAAGTGTAGCATTGACCAGGGTGCTAATACGCTAATGTGTTTCCTCCCACAACTCCAGCCTTATTGTGTGCTTGCAATGACCATCTCTGCACCAAGGTAGCCCCATGATATTCTGTCCCATGCCCCTAGAACAGCCTCCATGAGTCAGCCTCCATGAGTCAGTGTGACAACCCATGGATAGCTGTGGCTAGACAGACTGAGGAGAGGGGCAGGAATAAGTGCAGAGAACCTGGAGGCCATGTATGATAGTTTAGATGTAGAATGTCCCTTGAAAGAGTATGTGTATTGATGTTCAGAGTTGATATAGTTAAATCATGAGGGTTGTAACTTCATAAATGGATAAGTCCATTATAATGGATTTACTGGGTGGTAACCTAGGCAGGTAGAGTGTAGCTGGAGGAGGTGAACTGCTAAAGGTGTGGCCTTGGGGAATGTAACCTTGAATCCCCATTGCTCATTCCCACTTGCTCCCTACCTCAGTGATTTGAGAGCAAAGCCCTTGTGTCCTACCACCATGCCCTGAGCTCTGCAGATATAGTCTGTCCTAACATGTACTGAACTCCTGAAATCTCCAGAACTGGGAGCAAATAAATCTCCTCCTTCTAAGTTCTGGTGGTCAGGTGTTTTGGATTACAGCAGTGAGAATCCTGACTATAACACCATGTTATGGGGGTCCTGTGCTCTCAGCTCTGACGTTTGGATCCAATTCTACACCCTGTAGAGTTTGTATCAAACATCTTCACCTTATAGCCCATCAATAGGAAAGGAAACTGAGTAAGAATATGAGTAGAGTTGTAGAGTTGGGGCATAGTGTTCCTGCAGGTCAGTCTCAAAAGGTCATCTGTTCATTGACACTGAAATTCGATCAGTCTGGCTAGGGGTACCTACCACTGGCATTCTGAGAATTGTAGCTGTGAGGTCCAGGGAGCTGAGCTGAGCTGGTCAGGGCTGGAGTACTTTCCTTCTACATGAAATCACCAGCAGTTTTCCCTGCAGCCACAGACTTTTAAAAGCAGGTCAAACACAAGGCAGCTATTTTTTTTAATCCAGTAATGATGTGTTTGTCAGTTTTATCTTTGTATGATTTTTTTTTTTTGCAGTAAAAGGGATGGAACCCAGTGTCACTCTACCACTCAGCTATATTTCTAGTTCTTCATATATTTTTATATTGAGACTGAGACAGGGTCTCCTAAATTGTCCAGATATGCCTCAACCTCCCAAGTCACTGGGATCACAGGCATATGCCACTGCACCTGGATATCTTTGTGATGTCCCAAAAAGAGAACTTTTCCCCATCTAACAAAGGAGATCTGACTCATAACTTGATCCAATGTTGGTAGCAGATAATAGGAACCTTTATCTGCCTCAAGAGCCCACCCAGCACTACAGCAATCAGCCTCTGCTGGCTCCTCCAGGACCAGCTCAGTGATGATACACAATCACACAGAGGGGGCAGGAGACTCAAAGCTGCTAGAAGCCTGCTTGCCAAATAAGCCAAAAGATCTTGTGGTGGACCCTGTGATATAAATGTAATAATTATTGTCACAGGGCCCTAGTGACCTCAGCTCTAGACCAGGGAGGTGGGCGATGACTGAGTGAGATGGTGTATGTAAAAGATTTCCTTCCCCATCTATAACATTACACGAATCTGATACGACTGTCCTAATTTGTTGAGCGCTATAGAGGTAGAAAGACAATCAGTCCAGAAGGATCTACAGCCCTGAGGACTTGGACTTGAAAGTAGAATTGATGGGTTAATAGGACTTTTTTAAAAGACAGATCTCTTCATCTCTTTACATTTGCTTAAAACCCTCTAAAGGTGGCCCTCCACATTTCAGAGGAAGTTGAAAGGTGAACATGGCCTCGAGGCTGCTTTGTTAATGGCCCGATTCACCTTGGCTGAATTTTGGAGGTAGCGGTAAGAAAATCAGACAAGCCATTCTAACTCCTAGTTCCAGCTTCCTTATTTGCTAAAAAGGTCACAGCAAATACATTCAGTATGTTCCAGGATGCCAATTCTTCTTGGAGAAGAGTTGGTTTCTCACCTAACTAGCTGTCTTTCTGTCAGACTCCGGTGCTTGGGCCTCTGCAAGAGGGCCTTGTGATCATTCTGCAGTAAACCCTTAGCCTGCTTCTAATCCTACCCTCGCCCACCTCCAGGGCTTGATGGATTTCTTGCTTCCTCGTGAAGATACTTCAATGATCAGACCCTGAGATCTTCCTACCAATTATTAATGTGTAGGAGAAACCAAAGTGATGGAAGAGAGGCAGAGATCATCAATTCCATGTTCTTAGAGGTTGCTGACTGTCTCTGACAGAGTCCTGTTGTCCATCTGCTGTAGCCAGGTAAATGCATCTTTTTGGTCTCCTGCTTGGGGAGAGAGGAGTACCCAGTTTGAAAGATCCAGGTGCTGTCTCTCAGGACCCACCACCATGTCTCCCACCCCCAGGGGCCCCAAACCAGTGAATGAACAAGGACAGAAACAGTGGTCCATTTAGGTAGAACGTCGATCTCCTCTTAAGGGACATTTCTGTCTCAAGAACCCCCTACAGGCTTGTCCAAAACATGCTCAGAACTGGGCTGTAGTCAGAGGTGCTTCCTGCACAGGCAGGCCTCTTTCCTTCTCCCTCTTCTCTCGTGGGTGCCAGGCCTGAATCACAGCTCACCTGCTCTCTCCCTGTGGCCCTGCACAGGCATTTCCCCTGATAAATCTCTTGCAAGTCAAATCCCTCCTTGACACCTGCCTCTCAGAAGAGGTGACTGACGCACCATCACACTGGTCCAAAAAGCAACACCCTCAATAAATACCCTAAAGGGTATGTTATGATCAGATATAGAATGTCCCCTGCAGAGCTCAGGGTTGATATAGTTAAGTCAGGAGGGCTGTAACCTTATCATTAGATAAGCCCATGGTAATGGATTAGTCTGGGTGGAAACCTAGGCTGGTGTGGTGTGGCTGGAGAATTCATTCCTAGGGTGCAGCCTTGGGAACTGTGCCTGTATCTTTGAATCCCCTTGCTTGCTTATTGACTCTCTCTCTCTCTGCTCTGGCCTCCGGGAGGTGAAGGCAGAGCCCTCTCTTTCTCCCTCTCCCTGCTTCTCACCTCCAGACCCTGAGTTCAAGACCCTGACTGCATATGGACTGAACTAGAATTTCCAAAAAAAAAAAAAAAAACTATGAGTAAATAAATATTTCTTTTCTAAATTGCATGGTCAGGTCTTTTGTATTATAGTGGTAGGGATGTTGGCCGAGATGCAGGCAATATATGCATTTAGAATTAGCACTAGAACAGCAATGACAGCTTTAAATCCATCCTGACCCTATAGTTGAAGGTCTGCAGTATTTGTTTAATATGCGTGCATTAATCCCCCGCTGATGGTGAACATGTGTGCACACTTTGCTTTTTTTTTTTTTTTTTGGTGGTACTGGGGTTCCTGGAAGCCCTTTTATCTCCGGGCTACACTCCCAGACCTATTTTTTAACTTTTTTATGTGGAAACAGTGTCTCTTAAGCCAGCAAGGCTGTCTCTGAACCAGTGCAATCCTGTCTCTGCCTCCCAAGCACGGGAATTACAAGCGTGCGCCACTACACCCAGCCACACTTTGCATTTTAGAGGCAGGCAGGCCAGTATCCTCACATTGTGCACAATGAGTAAGATGTAAGGGATTACTATAAATATGTAATTTGTTTATAATGAATCTTGATGGTTAGAATCAACAGGTGGTATCAATATCTACTATATGAAAGATACTCTTCTATACTTTTTATGTATATTATAGAGAAAACCCTTCTATAGCCTTACATTTTAGGGAAGAGTGAGGAACTAGTACAGATGTGCACAGAGAGTCTTGGAGTGTGTTATAGGAGTTGCCCTAGAAGAGGGAACAGGAAGTCACGGCACAGCTGGCCCTCCAGACTTTGCAGGGGAGAGCTGCTGAGCTGAAGCCCCATGGTCCACTGGAAACCATCTCTGGTTTCACACCGGGCATCACCAATGAGAATACATAGCAGTGGCTGAGAAAGCACAGGGGCGCCGATTCCTAATAAAACAAGACTGCGCTGAAATGTGCCGCAGTCGCAGCCACAGCCGAGGCCGATTACAAGACAGAAATGAGATAAAAAATCAATGTGCAATTTACAGAGAGAGCAATTTTTATCTTTTTAGATGTCAAACAATCAAGGAGAGCGTAGCATCTGGCACCATGTTTAATTTGAAAAATGCAATAAACCAGTCATGGGAGACAGAGATGGAGACGATGTTAAAGGCCTGGAGGGAAAAGGGCTGGGGATGCACAGAGGTTGGTCTTACCCCCCTTCTTCCCTCCCCCAAGGGTGAGCCCCTCACCACCACCCACATCCTTTCCTGCAGGGGATGAGCGCTCTCCCATCTCAATCTACCACTCCTGCTTTTCCTCTTCTCTCACTGAAACAGGAGAGCCAACCACTATCCATTTTCCTGCCCAGAAGGTGCACCTGAAAGGAAAGGCTCTCCCTCTGCCCTTGAGCCCTTTCCAGCAACAGTGGACACAGGAGAGCTGGTCCACCAAGCCTAGATACAGACCCATTCTTCAGGGCGTCTGTGCAAGGCTGGAATTGTTCATTTTTGAAGAGCTTTTCCTTTACTCCCAATGTCTTCCACCCCAGTAATGACTTGGGATCCCCAGTCCTCATGTCACACTTGTTCCTGCCTCATTTTTCCAAAGTACCTGTTTCACAATTTATATTTTCAGCCTGTTGAACCCCCCCCCACACACTAATCTCTGAGTCCCCAAGACCTCCAGATCTAGCACAATGGCACCCATTGTCACCCTCTGATTCTATCTACTTTCTAAGCATGTTACTCTTCTTAGCCTACCAGATCTTTGGGGCTGGGGACCATGGCACTACTTTGGGCATCTTCCATATATCTGTGGCTTTGAAAGCTACATAGCATGAGTTCAAAACCCACATGTAGAATGGCTGATCTCACTTGAGAAAATGCTGTTATTGTGAAGAGGCCAAGAAATTAACAAAGGAAACCTCACCCCACATGGCAAGGCACAGTTGGGGAAGAAAGAACTAGAATAAGAAGTTGAGTGTGGCTTCCCGTGACCAGGTCCCTGGTGGGTCACAACAGACCTGCTGCCCACGCTCAAGGCTCAGCTCACAATGGGTGTGTGATAACTAAGTGTTGAGTGAGTGAATAAAATATGTGAGCAAAGGAAGCTGGGTGTGTTGTCACACACCTGCAATCTTAGTACTTGGAAGAATGAGCTAGAAGGATCGTGGGTTTGAGGCCAACTTCATCAGCTTAGCAAGACATTCAGCAATTGAGCAAGACCTTATTTAAAAAAAAAACAGAGGTAAAGGTGAAGATCAGAGAGACATAGGTGTGTGTGTGTGTGTGTGTGTGTGTGTGTGTGTGAGAGAGAGAGGGGGGGGAGGATGAGATGAGATGGCTGGGGAGGTCATGTCTTGGTTCAACTGAATTGTACTCAAAGTCACTTTGGGAGAGGCATGCTAGGGCCATATGCCATATACCACAGATATATCTCCCATAGACAGGGAACCTGTCTTCCTGCAATACACATATACATGCATATGTACACACATACACATACAATATGTGGTCTATCCTGATTTGTATGGTCTAAAGCAGAGATTGTGTCTCAGCACCACACTGACCATGGCTCCTGATCACCTTCATACCCACTAAAATAGGACCTGAATAATTTGACTTTCCCTCACTTGTAGACCTGAAAGAAAAAAGTGTTTTAAGTTAACCACAGACAAAGTAGATACTGTGAGGAAGGGTAGAAACCAGAGAGAAAAATTTCAGCCTTCCCATGGAGCGACGGAATTGGGAGGAGCAGTGTGAAGCACAGAAAGACCCTGGACTAGATGGCATCTATAATTCCTCTAAACCTGGATGTGTCATTGAAAAGCCAAAGGGCAAGGGAGGCTATTGGCAAAGCCAGTTGGGACCATACAGAGCCAAAGATGCTTGGGCTTCCAACTATCCCCTTTGGTTGCAAAATGGTGCTGCACCACCCCTGATCTCTCTAAATAAGGAACCCAAGGGAATGCAAGGGAGTGCTGGCACACTGGTATACTAGACAGTTGCAGCCAGATGTGCAAACCAGACAGGCTCAGGCCCCTCACAGGAACTCTATTTCCAATGGGACGATTATCACCACAGTCTCCACCTTCTTGCTCTACCGATTGATGTCTGGCTTCTGAGAGATCCCCAACGTGGGAAAGATTGGGGCAGTCTACCTTACTCTGTAGAAGGGCTTGGTGATGGCTTTGGGTAATGAAAATACTAGTTTCCAAGAAATCAAATAATAACTCTTCCCCTACAATTGTTCATTTTTACAAGATAGTAAGAGCATTGTATAAATTGGTTGAGACTTCACCTTTCTGGAACAACCTGAGCCCATCAAGACCCTCCAAAGACTCCTTTCCACCAAACAAAGGTAAGCAGATAAGACTGAAGTGTGCCTCGCGGGGGACTCCCAATCTTGCCTTAACCGGGTATGTCAGTTGGCCTTAAGAATTTAATCAGCCGGGCAGTGACCCAATCAACTGCTGACAAATCAGCCGATTCATGGGCCCTATTCTTTATTTAAGAAATTTTAAAAAAGAAAACTTCCTTGAAGAGGTAACAGTGGCCTCTGGCTTGAACATTGCCCATCTGTCTGGATCTACCTGTATACGCTTGCCATGTAGGCTGATTGTTTTCTTCTTCTAAGTCAAGGTTCTTCTCAGCTGAGGTGACTTGGAGATCAGAAAATGGCAGCTCCTTATCCTCTTCCCCCTTCTTTCTTTTTCTACCAGGTCCAGGCTTTGGAACGTCTCCTCCCTGTTCTGCTTTATGTTGGCTGTACCTTCTGCTGATTCATAGCTGGGTAACTTTTGGGCACTTGTTGTGAAGGGAATAATGGTGTATGATTATATAACCAAATATAAGGAGAGGAGGGAAAAAAGGAAGGAAGGGGAAGGAAGGAAAGAAGGAAGGAAAAGAAGGAAGGAAGAAAAATAAGGAAGAAAGGAAGGAAGGAAGGAAGATGGGAGAGAAAAGGAGGAAGGGAAGGAAGGGAAGGGAGGGAGAGAGGGAGGGAGGGAGGGAAGGAGAGAGGGAGGGAGGGAAGGAGAGGGAGAAAGAAAGGAAGGGAGAAAGGGAAGGAAGGAAGGATGGATGGAAGAAAGAAAGTAAGGAAAGGAGGGAGAGAAGGGAAGGAAGGAAGGAAGGATGGATGGATGGATGGATGGATGGATGGATGGATGAATGGATGGATGGAAGAAAGAAAGTAATGAAAAGAGGGAGAGAAGGGAGAGAGAAAGGAAGAAAGGAAGAAAGGGAAGGGAGAAAAGGTAGAAGAAATGGAGGGAGGGAAGGAAGAAACAAAGGGGGGAGGGAGGAAGGAAGTTGGTTGTGGTATCTGCCTCTCCAGCTAGAAACCTCTGGTTCATGGGCTGGCTAATGGTATTGGTTGGTTGGTTGGTTGGTTGGTTGGTTGGTTGGTTGGTTTCTCTGCTTATTTTCAGCAGCCTGAAACCTCTCATTATGGTGTTCTCCCCAAGTAGCACCTTCTCCCTAACAGCTCTTTGGTTCCAAGCCCAGCATACCAGCACACCTCTGAGGACCCCTGTCCCTTGTACCCCAGCCTGTAGGCTGCTGAGGTCTCAATCCCCTACCATCCAAAGTCCTGGGACCTGTCTGCAGAGTGGTGGCTGCATCTGAACCATGTGTGACCCTTCTCCAAACACCCACCTGGATGCAGTGAGATGCAACAAGAGCAGATACACTGCATCCGTAACAAGCCTGACAGGCGATTTGAGTACAACAGGCCCTCCAGATCCATGGTTCTGCATCATGGATCCAACCAATTGCAGCTCAAAGATGTTTGGGGGATGTTGTGTCTATATTTAACAAATACAGATTTCTTGTCTGCCGTAAGCTGCTCAGTCGAGATGGGCGTAATCCCACTCGCGATCGAATCAATCTCAGAAAAGATGGGGGAGGATAGGGTGCCGTACTGCAGCCGCTTATCTGCAGCGATCCTTTCCCTTCTAGGAAATAAATTTCTTTAAGTTCCTATTTATGGCGCTTCTGGAAAGAATCTGACATGGATCAATGCTTCTTGTGCAATCGAACACTTTATTCTAGACACAAGATTTTTTATATTTCCCCATTTCCCCGTGATTCCCTAGAAGAAAAGTGCAAACACCCAAAATACAATAGTGAGATACACATACAAATTACCAACCCTGAACAAGACAAAAGTAAAGCCTGTGACATCACAGGTCCTTGTGATTGAAATCAGTCCCATGACCCCAGGTGGGTCTTGTGCTCTGAGTCAGCCTCTGTAGGCTTGCAGCTGCAGAGGCTTTTAGTGGGCAAGTTCCAGAAGAACAAAAGTCACACCCAAAATCACTTGAAGAATCCAGTTTTTAAGAGTTTTCTTTAACCCTTTCGGAACTTTTATTCCTAGGGCTTAGTCCAATGTCCTTCTCTATCTAGCAACCTCCTTTGAGCTGAATGGGGGACGCAGTCCGAGATTCCAGCTTTCATACATGTAGTTGGCGTAGGGAAATCCGTGTACATTTATGATGATTTAGAGGATTTTGATGAATGTCTGTTGGATTTTGTCTGCAATACCATCTGCTGTCTGAAAGCTTAAGTAAACTCAGTAAAGTAAAAAAAAGTAAAAGTAAAGTAAAAGTAAAGTAAAGCTTAAGTAAAACACAGTTTAGTAGGTAAACACCAAGAAATAATATGAAGTTTTTAGACTTAGTTGTCAGATGTACTTCTCTAGCAGCTGAGCACTTTTCCTCAAACGATAGGCTTATTAGAAGCCTATTCCTCTTTTAATAATCCATTTCCTCACCACAATCCTTCTGTAACCTGCTTTTAATCTTTCTAATTCCTTTCTTTCCCATTTGGGACAATCTTAGGATAAGCTCCTCTTCATACAAAAATGCTTTCTTATTCTCACCATATTTTCTTT
This sequence comes from Muscardinus avellanarius, assembly GCF_963383645.1. Taxonomy (NCBI): domain Eukaryota; kingdom Metazoa; phylum Chordata; class Mammalia; order Rodentia; family Gliridae; genus Muscardinus; species Muscardinus avellanarius. The sequence continues at coordinate 66,389,036 of NC_137802.1, forward strand.
CTTTCACATTTACACATTTTATCTGTCCTTTGTTTTGACATAGCTATTTTAACCAGGTGGTGTCACCCTGTCTCCAGGCAGCGCTATCACTAGGTGCAAAGGCCGAGATTCCTTCTAGCCCTTGGCTCTATTGTAATGGTTAGAATGAAGGTCAAAGATAGGGAGGAGTTCTGCATTTGTAATTACTGACTGGAATGCTGCCACTGCATCTAAATTCTACCTAGATTTTATTACCATTTGAACAAAGCCGAGGACGTTTAGAGGCTTAGACAAATTATCAGAAACTTTATTTTCCACAGACTGTTTCTCTTACAGTCCTAATCTTACACCACCGGAGCAATTCGTGTGGAGAGTTAAAAGAATCATTACCAAAAGAATAATAGTTATGAAAGAATATCTGAAAGTGGGGAGTACTTTTGGCCAGAGACCACACCTTCTCTCGGGGCTTATTTCTAGAGTTGAGAATCCGCCTATTAGCTGCATGGGTGGGTGGTCTCCACGCAGATGCCGAGAGGAAGTAGGTCTCGGCAAAGTCTCGGCACTTGCCATCCTTCCCTAAGCTATGGAGTATAACAACTGTTTATACAGCATTTCCATTGTATGCGATATTATAAAGTAATCTAGAGATAGTTTAAAGACTAAGGGAGGTTAGGTGCATAAGTTATCTACAAATATTATGCAATTTTATATAAGAGACTTGAGCATGTGCAGGTATAGGTATCTGGAGAGATCCTAAAACCATCTCTACAGATACTGAGGGATAACTCTACTATCTATTGGGCATTTGGGGGAGTCAGGTACAGTACACAGGTGAGAAATCTGAGCTAGCATGCATCCCCAACCCAGTGGGAAGATGTAAGCCCTCACAGAAGCCTCCAGGAAACAAAAAGTATTTCCCTTCTTCTTTCTGTCTTTTTTTCTTCTTTTTGTGGTACTGAAGATTGAACCCAGGGACATTCTACCTCTGAGCTATACCCCCAGCCCAATTTTTTCATTCTTTATTTTGAAACAAGGTCTCACTAAGTTGCAGCGGTCCTAAGTAGCTGAGGCTGACCACAAACCAGCAATCCTCCTGTTTCAACCTCCCAAGTACTGGGACTATAAGAGTGCACTACCACGTCCAGCTCAGAAAATATTTCCTAAGGGGTTATGTCCTACAAGATGAGCTTGGGGCACCGTCTTGATTAGACTGAATGGTCATTTAGGCGAAGCTGCAGGAAGCCAGGCTACAAGAAACCAGCAATGCCAGAGGGTGAGCTACAGGCTACAACACAGACACCACCCAGCCCTGCTGCCACCTCTGCCTTCGGGCACATTTTGTTGTTGTTGTTGGTTTTTTGTCTGCCTCAAAGGATCAAGCCAACTTCTTCCCAAGATCAGTGATGGAAGAACTCACCACAGAGCCGGGCTGGGAATTAGAGATGAGATTTTAGTTGTTGCTCTTCCACCGCTGAGAGTTTGACACTGGTCTGCTTTGCATCTCTGTGTGTTTCTGAACTATCCTGGGTATATGCCCAGAACTCCTCCACCAGCCCTGCCCCAGGTACCCCTGCTGCTCCACATTATTTATGAAAGTGTCTTTTCCAGGCAGATCTCACAGAGCTGTCACATGTTCTCCCTCCCTAGATCTGCCTGGTCTGGGAAGAGTTGGAAATACAGATGGGTAACTCCCTCTGCTTGAGAAAGATGTGATTACAAACAGCAGGACTGAGACATGAGCTCGCAAGCACCAGATGGCAGAGTAGAGGCACTGCCCTGGGGCATCTGCTCTGTGCTCACCCCAGACAGATGCTCAGATTCTGCAGAGACCACAGGTTGCTGGCTCTATCCCTCCCGCCCCGCTACATCCACACATTTCTAAAACCATGTACTTGGTGCTTCCAAATGTAAATGCTCTGGGATCATGAAGGCAAGTACCAAGCAAAAGTAGGAACCCAAGAGCAGTCAAGAATGCAAGTTCCAGATAGAAGAGAGGAGAAGCTAGTGCTTTTCAGTCCTCTTCCAACATCAGTACATGTAGTCTAATTTCATTCTCTTATCAGCATTCAAAAGATCATATTTATTCCATTTCATAGGTGGAAAAATAGAGTTCTGGAATGCTGAAGGCCCTGTGCAAAGTCACAGCCTGCCCATGGTAAAGCAAGGTCCCCTCCTCTCACACAGTCACAGTCTGCCTCCATGGAAGAACTCAACTGGAGAAGTCAACTTTGGCAGTTCTTTGCTAATGATAGAGCCACCTCTTCTGTCTGTAAGTATGGGGCCTTTGAGGATCCACTGAGATCAAGAATGGATGGATCTGCTCCCTGAACCACATGTCATTATGTGGGACAGAATGTGAAGAGACATATTCACACTTGGGGTCCACTGTCTAATAAGACTTGAAAGGAAACAATAATCACATCCTTTGTGAACTATATACACTTTAACAGGAACAAGTCTCTCTGTGAATAGAGAGATGTCCTAGTAAGAGGTTTCAATTAGCCTTCAAGGTAACAGGGGGTAGGGGCAGTGAAGGAGTTAACTATTTGAGAGAGAATCTTCTAAAAAAAAAAAAGCCTGACAGTCAGCCCAGGAAATTGTTGAGTTGAGTTGAACAGTGCCTTCCCCAATTTTATATTACTAAGAGGGTGACATATTTGGAAATAGAGTCGTGTGTGTGTGTGTGTGTGTGTGTGTGTGTGTGTGTGTGTTTTACCAGGGATTGAACCCCCATGATACACTCCCAGCCCTATTTTATTTTTTATTTGGAAACAGGGTCTTACTAAGTTACTGGAGACTCGCAAAGTTGCTGAGACTGGCCTCAGCCCTGCAATCCTCTGTCTCAACCTCCCAAGTAATGGGATTATAAGCATGCACCACTATGTCTGGCTCTGGAAATAGGGTCTTTGCAGATTTAATTAGTTAAGGTGAAGTCATACTTGATTGAGATGGATCCTACATCCAATGACTTGTTTTGTTTCTTTTTTTTTTGGGGGGGGGTACTGGGGATGGAAGCCAGGGGCACTCTTTCTCCAAGCTATACCCCCAGCCCTATTTTTTTTTCTATTCTTTATTTTGAAACAGGGTCTCATTGAGTTGCAAAGGGCCTCACTAAGTATTAGCTGAGGCTGTCGTCGAAACACGATCCTCCTGTCTCAGCCTCCTGAATGCTGGAATTATAAGCGTGCGAAGAAACAACAGAGATACACGGGGGAGAGAGACACAGAAAGATAAAGTCAGAGATCAGGGTGATGCATCTATAAGCCAAGAATGCTAAGGATTGTTGACAATTGTCCAGAATTGGGAAGATCAAGGAAGGTCCTCCCCTAGGGGTGTGGCCCTACTGATACCTGGTATTATAGTTAGAAATAGGATGTTCTCTAAGGAGCTCATAAATTGGCCTTTGGAGTTAATGTAATTGAGTCAGGAGGCCTGTAATCTCATCAGTAGATAAGTTATTGTAAGGGATTTATCTGGGGGGTTACCTGGGCTGGTGGGATATAGATGGAGAAGGTGGGTTTCTGGAGGTGTGGCCTTTGGAATTGTGCTGGTATCTTTGAATTCCCTTCTTTGCTGGTTTTTTTTTTCTTGTTTCTGGCCTTCATAATATGAGAGGAGAGCTCTGTACACCATCTCTCTGCTTCCTCCCACCATGCCCGAGCTTCAGACCCTGGGCTCACATGGACTGAAGCCAGAATCTCCAAGAAACCATAAGCACATAAATCTACCTTTCTCTACCTTGTGTGGTCAGGTATTTTGGATTATAGCAGTTCTGATAGAGACACTTAGATTTCAGACCTCTAAATTTGAGAACTAGGAGAATAATAAATTTCTGTTGTTTTTAAGCCACTTGGTTGGTGGTATTCTGTTTGGGCAGCCCTAGGAAACTAACTCATAGTAAAAGGTCAATTCTGAGACAGGGACTGTCTTATTGTCACGGTCTCATTCATCCTATAAGGGACATGGCATTAGAACCATTACTTCACAAGGGGAGATTATAAAAGCTCAGCTCTGAAGAGGGAGCAGGACTCAGGTCTGGAGGAGCTGGCCTTGGGCTCAGCCATTGGGCCACACTGCCCCACGGGGCCACTTCTACCTCCTGTGGCCTGTCACCAGGATTGGGACACACAGTCTAATGGAGTGAAGCCTGAGTTACTCAGAACCACAGG